>NC_047098.1:57753857-58081619 GCF_902459505.1 Geotrypetes seraphini | reverse complement strand
CTCCCCTGAATTTACTCCCTTAAAGATCCCACGTGAGTATCCCATTTTTTCTTAAAATCCGTCACGCTGCTGGCCTTTATCACCTGGAGTGGGAGTCTGTTCCAATGATCCACCACTCTTTCGGTGAAGAAGTACTTCCTGGAGTCGCCATGAAACTTCCCTCCCCTGATTTTCAGCGGATGCCCTCTGGTGGTCGAGGGTCCCATGAGCCAGAAGATATCATCTTCTGACTCAATGCGTCCCGTGATGTACTTATATGTTTCAATCATATCTCCCCGTTCTCTTCTTTCCTCAAGTGAGTACAGCCGCAATTTTTTAAATCTTTCTTCATACGTGAGATCCTTGAGCCCCAAGACCATACTGTATGGTAATACAGCTCATAGCCTTATAGAAATTGGCTGTTCGCTGAACCGACTCGATCCTCAGCACGTCCTTTCGGTAGTGTGGTCTCCAAAACTGAACACAGTACAGGTAGGCCATGAATCTAGACAAGTTGGTTCCAGAAAATCATCCAACATCTCCATGTTCCTATTACTCATTGCAATACATTACATTTTTTTTATATCTCTTGATTTAAATGCTCCAAACTCCTTGCCATTATCCTAACAAACATAAATCTCATAATACCACACATATCTACACACTGACCCACCTAAACACTTCTGAGTGATATAATTATGCATCAACTGGGAAAGGTCAACCCAATTTGTCATCAAAGCGAGCGGAAGTTAAGTGTTCTGCACATTCTGACAGGTTGTCAGATTTTATGGCAGCGCTGTCTTTTCAGCATTTACTTTTTCCTCGTGTTGCCTTTTTTTCAAGGGTCAAGGAACAGAGATTCCCTTCTTAGACGAAACCACTGATCTAGAACACCACATTTCAACTGCGTTTCCTCGTCAGCATTCATGTTCAACCCGCACAAATGCATCCAGGTGCCTCGCCACCAGAAGAGTTGGGAAATGTCACCACTTGATCAGATAAAGACTGAAATTTATATCCATGCGGATTGCAAACTTAAGCATTGCTAATTAATATCAACATAACTAGAGTTTTAACGGCGCATAACATGAATACTGATTTATAACGAGATCAAGAAAATCCACTCAGGCTGAGTTAATTCATTTAAAGTTTGTTTTCTTAGAGCCTGCAGCTGTTTTCCCAGGGGTCCTACAGCAAACCTGCCTTATTAGCAGAGTGTTTGCTCTGTGTATCTTGGACATTTTCTATCAGTAATGAACTAATCACAATCATTTATTAAGCAGCCTGAAGCCCAAATAGTATGTTAACAGGCTCCTTTCAAAGCTCCTATGGGAGAAAGCAATAGCATTTAATAGAATAACTACGTAGGTGTGAACAGTCCTAAAGTAATGTAATGTAATGTAATTTATTTCTTATATACCGCTAATCCATTAGGTTCTAAGCGGTTTACAGAAAATATACTTTAGGGTGCATTAAAATTATAAGTAAGATAGGTACTTAGAAATTCCCTTACTGTCCCGAAAAACAATCTAACTAAAGTACCTGGATAATAATAAAGAAGTGAAAAATAGAGATAGAGGAAAAGATAAGAAAATAAACATTCTGACAAGACTACATTGATCTAAAGGACTTTGGAAGGTTGAAGAGAGGAGAGATAAGAATGGATGCAGAAGGGAGGAACCGTTGAACAATAGAATTCTGGGGAAATTTAAATGATAAAAATAAAACAAAACAAGTGGCAAAACAATGAATGAGATTAAAATAATTCATAAACTGGAAAGAAAAATGAAAAATAAAATCAAAACATTGTCTTCAATCCACGGTTTCAGCGTCTGTGATGGAGTGGAGCAAGTAAGTTTTTGGAGAAGCGATGACATTCCAGAATAAGGGCTTCTTCAGGGGAGAGATTTGGTTGATAGTATGCTGGTAGATGACAGTAGAAAAAGAACGAACCCATCTGGTCTGCCCAGATATTCACATCATTACCAAACATCCACTTTATTCACGTCACTTTCCCGTGCACATCTCACTACGTCACGCCAGCATCATTTTTTTAAGAAGGAAGCGGCAAGCTCACCTGCATTTTAATCCAACTATTCTCACTGTAGGCATTTCTAGTTAGGAGCTGCGATACTCACTTTGGCTTTTGGGTACGGTGTTATTGTGTCAATCAATCACAGCCCTTTTGCTCCAATCCATACTGACGGATAATTAGCAGGACCTCTGAGGAAGGCAAAGTACTGCCGAAACACAGCCGATATAGGGTCCAGTTCACAATCCGTGAGCACTGAGTATATGGTATAATTACCGCAACATATCTGGCATAGACATTTTGTACCTTATATGTTTCTGTTGTTACTATGTGAAATTTGGGGTGTAATAAACATTTTATTAGAAGCTTCCTGTATCTCCACTTGTTGTGTTTCAGTTATTATTGTCCATATTGCTAATGATCTATCCACAGTGGTTTTGACACATGCAAAATGCACAGCAGTGCCATAGTCATGGTGGGGCCTTCAGGAGTTTGGGCCTCCTGACCACTGGCTTTGGACCCATCTGTCTTCACAACTGGTGGGGATGCCAACCTGCCAGCCAAAGATGTTGCCTACTTGAGTCACACCTGCAGTGACACTTAATTCGCTCAAGAATGATTCAGCCACACGCCTAACTGCTAATTACAGCCAATTTTGTTATGTTATATTAATCAGGTTTTCTATTTTGCCTTTGGTTGGTTATCCAGGAAGTTACAATGGACAGTTTGACATGGACATCCAATATGGATGCTAGCACAGGTAGATCAATACAACTATGAGTATTAATACAAAGTTATAAATACATAGTTACAAGAACTTCATCGTTGGCTCTTCATTTTGTCCCAGGAGTTGCATTAGATGGTTTAGAAATGGGCTTTTACAGTTGCGATTCAGTTACTTCAAAGTTGGCTCCCTGTCTTGGTACAGAAATGCTTTTAAATGTTTTCTGAACCTGAGATAGTGGTCAGAAGATGGTAGTTTAAGTGGCAGTTGGTTCCAGCATTTTGCTAATTGATATTGGATGGATAAGGTCATTTGCCTGGTAGACTTTATATTGTTGCATGCTGGGAATTTTCAGTGGAAAAGATTTCTGATAGAACATCTGTTGGAGGCACCCTGGAGTAGGGTGGTCAACTCTGTTAGGTAGGTGGGGTCATTCCCGCTTAGGATCTGAAAGGCATCAATAATTAGCAGCGATATTTCAGCGCTTAACAGATAAGTCACGCATCTGGAGGATAATTCTATGATAGGTGCCTAACATAGGCATTGGTTAGGGCACCTATTTTCAAAAGAAAAGAAGGTGTCTACTTTCCTTTATAGAATTCTAGTGCCAATGGCCAAAAACATTTATGACCCCATGGTATAATCGTATACACTAGCCCTTTGGCATGGGTAGTCATGACTAAGGGCTCCTTTTACTAAGCTGCGTTAGCAGTTTTAGCGCACGCTAAACCCACGCTACGTGGCTAGAACTAACGCCAGCTCAATGCTGGCGTTAAGGTCTAGCGCGGGCAGCAATTTAGCATAAGCTATTCTGTGCGTTAAAGCCCTAACGCGGCTTAGTAAAAGGAGCCCTAAATGTTAGCACATGTGTATACAAATGATTGCCAATGCTCTCTCCAAACTCCATCCATGCGCACACTCACTGGAAAACTACACGCGGTCAAATCATGGTGTAGAGTTTCCTACTAGTCTGTGTTCTATACCAGTGTTCTTCAACCTTTTTACACCTATGGACCGGCGGAAATAAAAGAATTATTTTGTGGACCGGCGGTTGAAGAACACTGATATAATCTTATTATCAACACATAATGGTTAACCACAAAATGAAACTACGCAAAGCACACTGTATGCTTCTCAAATTCATTCCTACCAGAACACAGATAACCCCTATGCAAATACGGACCAAAAAATAAAAGTACTGATATATACAAAGGAAACCCTAAGATTCAAGACTCTGCATGCAGTACAACCCCAGAGAAAAAGAAACAAATGCATTTCTTCCTGAACAGGGCAAAATACAGACAGCAGATGTAAATTCTCAAAATTGGCAATTCAATCACTAAATTGAAAATAAAATAATTCCCCCTACCTTTGTTGTCTCCCTCCCTCCATGCTATGCCTCAATTAGGTGCCTCCCTCTGGCGGGTGTTTTACCTTCTGGCCTGCTCCCGCCTGGTCGTTTTATGCTGCCTGTAGTGCGATGCATGTTTTCATTACCGCCCCCGGTGTTATCTTCTGGCCGGCTCCCTCTTCCTCACTGCCACAGTGTGCACAAAGCTGCGTCCAGCGCCTCATCCAGAACCCTTCCCTCTGATGTTGCGACATTAGAGAGAAGGATTCCGGTTCAGGGCCAGGACGCGCATAGGAGCCCTGTGCCCTGCGGCAGTGAGGAAGAAGGCGGCAGCCAGAAGATAACTTTGGGGGAGGCAATGAAAATGTTGCATCGATCGCACAGGAGGGAGGGAGACATGTGGGTACCCAGCTCATTGGGGCCCCCTGATCTCCTCGGGCCCAAGGCATGTGCCAGCCCTGCACGGACCAGCAGGAAATTTTTGTTGACCAGCGGTTGAAGAACACTGTTCTATACCATGTTTCAAAATACACAGGACCCTTTTTCTCTATATAACAAATAAATGACTAGGTATACAATAATAAAACTTGGCTCACAAATAAGTTTATAGCAGAGCTATAAAGTTATCAAATAACAAATATGTAGTGTGATAAATAGTCTTAGCAAACTTCACATAATAAAGGTACCTCAAAATGTCAAGTGAACAAATGAAAGCGATAAATGTGAATGCCAAGAGCATTTTGCGAGGGTTCTTCAAAAGGTTTTTGCACTTTCAGATTTTCGCACTCAACCAAAAACATTCTTTTCTGATGGCATTAGGAAGTTAGTAGGATGCTGGGAAAAATGCATCACATAACAGGGTGATTATGTGAAAAAGTGATGTAATTTGCTTTTGAAATATTAAATAGTGTTAAAAAAAAAATAAGATTGTGGAAACTTTTTGACAATCCTTCATACTTACAAATCAATTTGCATTCAAAAATTTGCTTTATAAGTTATTTGCACCAACCCTTTAAAATGCATGTTTCTTGAGAAATATTCAGCGTTGAATTTTTTAATTCTTGTAATTCAGCTTTAAAGTTCTTAATATCCATTTCTTGAGCATTTATTTTATGTTTCAGCTGAACTAGCTGGGGCTTAACTGATTTAGCTAGATCTACAACGAGATCCCATATAGCCTCAAGAGTTACCTCTTGGGGTTTCTCAGGTAAAGAGGAAAGTTTTGTGTTAACAGCATCTCCACCAACCGGTATCTCCTCCTGAATAAGGCTCTCCTGTTCATGGTCTGTTCGCAAAGTTGGCAAATCCCCAGTCTCCACAGGACTCCCCTGCAAACGCAGGAAGTCCAACTCCATGCTCCCCTCCATGGTTTCAATGGCCTCTGGAGAGAATCACACTCCGTCTTCCGAAGGCTTCTATGTCCGCGGGGAGCTAGTGGTCTGAGAAGGTGCTCTGGTGTCAGGGCTTAAGGTGGACTCCAAGCCAAGGGAGACTGCTTCTGTCTCATCACGGAGCTTCTCCAGCGGGCATGCCGACGCCCCAGCGATATCCTGCATTCGACGCAGGAGCTACTCAATTTTGCTGAGGTTGGAAGGGCAAGGATGCCGCAAGGCTCCAGCGTCACTACGGCCCCTCCGTATCGGCATTCTTAGAGGTAAATGTTATCTTTAAAGGAGGCAGGCAAATATTTGACCAGTTTTCCAGAGACAAGCCGTTCAGCTAAGAGATCCGTTGGCCATCTTGGATCTTGGTGAATGGAATTTTCAATGGCCGAATCTTGAGCCTGCAGTCTTTACTGAGTGATAAAACTCAGAATAAATAATTTATTTCACAGATACAAACACAAAAAGACATAAGTGCAGGCAATGAGACACCTCTTTGCTTCCTCTCTTCAAACCTCTCCGTTTCCAACCCTGTACCAGAAAATACTCTTCATTACTCCGCTATCCTCCTGGAACCTACAGAAACCATGAACCAGAATTCTCTCTCTCTCTTTCCATGTTCTTTAAATTCCAGTAGGACTCGGAATTTATACGCAAACATCTAAGTGGTTTTCAATTAAAATGCAATAAAAAAGAAAATGCCTAAAATGAGTATAGAAAGTCCAATGATTACAGCAAATTAGTGAAACACAAATAAGCAAAGCAAAACAAAAAGCACGCTCTTTCCCCAAACTGCTGCCTACTACCTATAAGGAATTCAGGAAACGCCTAAAAACACATCTGTTCCTGAAATACTTAGGAAACCAATCTATACAATCTTAGTCCTCAACAAACGATCTCTAGAACTATCAATCACTAAGTTCTGTACTTTGTTTATTCCATTCAATCTGTAACATTTCTAATCATTGTAAACCGCATAGAACTTCGCGGTCCTGCAGTATATAAATTGTTATTATTATCCCTCACTTGCTTACTTCCAAAACTGTAGCACAGTTTTTAGTGCCGGCTGCTTCTATAAAAGCAACCAAAGAGCATGCAATTTCACTGCTTTCCTCTAAGCTCTTTATATAGTCATCTGTATTTGAATGAGATTATTTCTGATTTGGACTCCTGATGAAAGTTTGTAAGCCAAAACGCAGCTTGTGTCGAGTCCTTTTTGAAGAATTTTTAATAAAGAGTTTTCGTTGAGTTGATTATATCGCTACTCTCCATTGTGCTTTTTTAACTCCCACTTGTTTGGACCTTTGGTTGACTTTTTCATGGGTAGTTGTATATCTTCTTTGTTTGCTTTGGACTTCTCATATAAACACCATACCCAAAATCAGAATTTGTTAATCATACATCTGGAGAGTAAGCCTTAAGGACCAGATATGACCATTTAGAGCAGGGGTGTCCAACATTTTGGCTTCCCTGGGCCGCATTGACTGATAAAAATGTTTCTGTGGCCGCGCAAACGCTGCAGCAAGACAGAGGAGGGAGCCGGCAAGACAGTAAACACCTGGGGACAGCAGAGGAAAACATTGCATCACCCTCGACTGGGGCCGCAGGTTGGACACCCCTGATTTAGAGCAACTCTAAGGGCTCCTTTTACAAAGGTGCGTTAGGGCTTTAACGCACAGAATAGCGTGCGCTAAAATGCCACATGCACTAGCCGTTACCGCCTCCTCTTGAGCAGACAGTAGCGCACACTATAGCACGCGCTAATCCGGTGCGTGCTCTAAAAATGCTAGCACACCTTTGTAAAAGAAGCCCTAAGACTGTTGTAAATAAAATATAGGGAAATATCTCATGTACCTGAATGTAATACACCTTGGGAATTTGCTAACCTCCCCCCCAAAAGAACATGCGACAGAGAAAACCAAGCATGCATACTTTCAGTTGCATTAAGCGAAGGCAATTTTCAAGTACTCTTAACATTGCTAAAAATTCTTTCTGCCCACGTAAATTGCTTTGAAAATTGTCCTCTCTCTGTGTTCAATATATTTTCTTTTCTCCAGCCTTGACAAAGAGTAATTTTGAATTTTGTGCAGTTGCTCTATAAAGTTAGCAGACTCCATATTCTTAGAGATTTACCACCTGGGCACCACACAATGTATTCAGTTTGTTGGTTCCAATCTATTAGCGTTTCAGTTATAGAAAGTAATATTCCAGTTCAGAAGCCTGAATTGACTCCGTGTTTCAATTCTAAAAACTATCATCTTATTCGGAAGCCCGAAGGATAGTTGTATGGAAAGCTATATTTATTCTGAACAGTGTTATTCAAAAGCGTTGCAAAGAAATTGACTTCTAGCATTATATGAACTGCTAACCAGGCAACTGAAGGAAAAAACAATCAACAGAAGAAGGAGTGCGATCGCTAGAGACCTGAGTATGCAGAGAACAGGGATTACTGGTATAACGATATGACAGTGCAACTGCACCATCAGATTATCAGTCAACGAAACAGCTAGGGGATCAATATTCAAAAGCACTTAACTGGGCAATAGGACCAGATATCCAGATAAGTGTTGCAGACTGGGATATTCAAAGATGCTATCCTGAAGATTTGATCTGATTCAATTTGATATACCGTTTGGTACAATAAAGTTTGAAAGTGGTTTACAAAAATATTTTAAAATTTATTACTCGTGCCATCCGCTAGTTCTGTGCGAGTTACAGAATAACATGCATAGTTAAAACGCAAACAACAAAATATCACACATAGGGGTCCTTTTACTAAGCGAGCGCTAAACGCTAACTTGTCCATTATAGTTTATGGATGCGTTAGCGTTTATTGCGCTCTAAAACGGCCAGCGCCTCTTAGTAAAAGGACCCGTTATTCTACAACAGCACTATAAAATAACTACTTGAAAAACAACCTTCTTACTGGCCCAAAAACCACGTTAGCGACTTCCTAAACTTTAGTAAAGTTGCTGCTTTATTTATTTCAAGTGATCGATTGTTCCATAATACTGAACTCTGAACTGCTAACGTTTCACCTTGAATCGGTGTAATGTTCAAATTTGCCAGCACTGACAATCAATCGTGCCGCTGGCAAAAAAAAATTAAACAAATAGTAAGGGGCTCTTTTTTTTTTTTTTTTTAAAAGAAAAACATTCAAAACATGGCATAAAGTTGTACTTGGACGCCTTTCTAGACTTCCCGTCTGCACTGCATCCAGAGTTCAAGAAGGAAGTGACGTAGCGAGGGTGAGAGGCGCCCAGGGCGGTCGCTCCCCCCCTCGCTGTCTTCTGTGCTCCCTCCGCTCGTGCCCCCTTCCCTTCCCCATACCTCTTCAATTTTCCCAGTGCAAGCAGCAACATGAACTTGCGACTGTATCGTGTTGGCTCGCCCTCTAACGTCACTCCTAGACACAGGACTCGGAAATGACATTAGAGAGAGCCAACACCAATGTGAGCAGCAAGTCTGTGATACTGCTCTCGCCGGGAAAATTAAAGAGGTACGAGGGAAGGGGGGGTGGCTTAGGAAGTAGCGGGGAATGGAGAGGAGGATGGGTGCGGCCCACCCCCCCTTACAAAGCCACTAGTTGGAGGAGTGTTATGGATGGGCTTAGCGCTTGGACATCTTGTGGTAATAATAATCAAATATTTACCAAGATGTCCAGGATGCCATTTAGACATTCAGAGCTAGACCAGTTTTAAAAGCGAATAAGGGCCAAAAAAGTAGCCAAACTGACCAGATGACCACTGGAGGGATTAAGACATGACCATCTCCCCCCCCCCCCACTCACTGACCCATTCCCACCCCCAAAGATCTCAATAAAACAGTACATAGCTGTCTCTATACAGCAGCCGCGTGCAGAGGGTAGTCCAGCCAGACCGGGGGGGGGGGGGTTCTCCATTCCAGGTTCCCGCCTCACCAGGTACGCAACTAGTTATATTCCTGTTTAAAAATGTAATTTTAGTATCCACGCAAACTCCGTTCATCGAGCAAGCCCCTCTTATCTGTACCCTTCTCCTCTACTGCCAACTCCAGACTACATTCCTCTCTTGCTGCACCGCATGCCTAGGACAAATCACCCAAGTCATTATGTCGTGCTCCATCCATGGCAGTATTCAAATCCATGCTAAAAGTCCACTTCTTTGAGGTTGCTTTTAACTCCTGACCCGCTCACTGGTAAAGCACACATTTCTTTCTTAGAAACCCCCTTGTCCTGTTTGTCCATTGATTAGATTGTAAGCTCTACTGAGCAGGACTCTCTTTTCCAAGTTTTAATGTAGAGCACTGCGTACATCTAGCAGCACTATAGAAATGATAAGTAACATAATAA
This sequence comes from Geotrypetes seraphini, assembly GCF_902459505.1. Taxonomy (NCBI): domain Eukaryota; kingdom Metazoa; phylum Chordata; class Amphibia; order Gymnophiona; family Dermophiidae; genus Geotrypetes; species Geotrypetes seraphini. Next base: position 58,071,821 of record NC_047098.1, on the reverse strand, counting down.
CATAGTAAATGATGGCATATAAAGACCTACGTGGTCCATCCAGTCTGCCTAACAGTCTTTATGTATTTATCTTTGATATTTCGGCCGTAGAATTCTGCCTGGCACTGTCATTAGGTTCCAACTACTGGAGTTGCTGTCCAAGTTCACTCCAGACTTTCTAAACCATCCCAAATTATTGTAGTTTATTTATTTCGATTTCTAGCCCGTCCTCCCCGAAGCTCAGAACGGGTTACATAAGAACATTCACAATGCAGACATTTTGCAGAATTGAGGGTTCCTGTCAAAGGCCTCACCAACCCATCCCAACCGTAAAATCATATACAGTACACTGATCATAGTAATATAGTAAATGACAGCAGATAAAGACAGAAGTATTTGTTTAGCACATTTGCTTTCTCCTCATCACTCTCCACATATTTGTTCCCAGCATCTTTTAGCCTAGCAATTCCATTTTTTATCTTCCTCCTTTCACTAATATATCTGAAAAAATTTTTATCTCCCTTTTTTACATTTTTAGCCATTTGTTCTTCCGCCTGTGCCTTCGCCAAACGTATCTCTCTCTTGGCTTCTTTCAGTTTCACCCTGTAGTCCTTTTTGCTCTCCTCTTCTTGGGTTTTTTTATATTTCATGAACGCCAACTCTTTCGCCTTTATTTTCTCAGCCACTAGGTTGGAGAACCATATCGGCTTCCTTTTTCTCTTGTTTTTATTGATTTTCTTCACATAAAGGTCCGTAGCCATTTTTATTGCTCCTTTCAGCTTAGACCACTGTCTTTCCACTTCTCTTATGTCCTCCCATCCTAACAGCTCTTTCTTCAGGTACTTTCCTATTGCATTAAAGTCCGTACGTTTGAAATCTAGGACTTTAAGTATCGTGCGGCCGCTCTCCACTTTAGCCGTTATATCAAACCAAACCGTTTGATGATCACTACAATCCAGGTGAGCACCCACTCGAACATTAGAGATACTCTCTCCATTTGTGAGGACCAGATCCAATATCGCTTTTTCCCTTGTGGGTTCCGTCATCATTTGTCTGAGCAGAGCCTCTTGAAAGGCATCCACAATCTCCCTACTTCTTTCCGATTCCGCAGACGGAACATTCCAGTCCGCATCCGGCAGGTTGAAATCTCCCAACAGCAGAACCTCCTCTTTCCTTCCAAACTTTTGGATATCCACAATCAGATCCTTATCAATTTGCTGCGATTGAGTCGGAGGTCTGTAGACTACACCCACGTAGATAGAAGTTCCATCTTCTCTTTTCAGAGCAATCCATATCGCTTCTTCCTCTCCCCAGGTCCCTTGCATTTCGGTCGCTTGGATATTGATCTTTACATAGAGAGCTACTCCTCCACCTTTATGACCATCTCTGTCCTTCCTAAAAAGATTATATCCCGGTATGTTGTGGTCATCGCTTTCCAGCTATTTTTCAGCGATAATCTCCTTTTTCGTATGGATTTTTGTGTCGTTTCACTTTCCGTTGCAATACTAAGAAATGAGTTGCTGATATTGCTTATGTTGCAGCCTTTACTACTATCACATCTTTTCTTTTGCCGGGGGTGGTCTCTATAATTGTCCTTCGTACATACACCACCCCCACCTTCTAGTTTAAATGCCTAGAAAAATATTGTCTAAATTTCTCTGCGAGGTTTCTTTTTCCTGCTGTAGTAATATGTAGTAATATGTAGCCCATCAGTGCAATATAGCTTCTTGTCCTTCCATGTATTTCCCCATCCTCCTATGTACCTGAAGCCTTCTTGATGACACCAGGCTCTGAGCCATCTATTAAAGTCCTCTGTGTTTTTCACTCTTTGCTCTCCTTTTCCATATGCAGGCAGTATTTCAGAAAAAGCTAAAGTCTTTACAAAAGGTTTCACGCCCTCACCAAGCTCCCGAAAAGCTTTCTGTGCTGCAAGTGTGGAGTTGTTGGCCAGGTCATTTGTTCCCAGATGGATAACAACATCAGTGTTAAAATCCTTAGTTTCTTCCTTAATTATAGTCAGTATTTGCCTGGAACTCCTGGTAGCTGAGGATCCTGGAAGACATTTCACTATTTTGGTCTCCTCGTCTTGTGTTCCAAGGTTAATGCCTCTGATGATGGAATCCCCCAACAGTAATAGTTTTCTGTTTTTGGCTTTTTTATTTGTACTTAGGGTGCTCTTGTTCTCTTGAGTTTCCTTCATTGGTTCCAGTCCCACCTCCCTTCTGTTTTCCTGAGTATCGCAGTGCACTAGTGGAGCGAAGGAATTCTGTAGAGGTAATATTAGTGAAGGTGGATGTTTCTGTGTTACATGTCGCAGTCTTCCTGAGCCTACTGTGACCCATTTATTCCTGGGCTGTTTTATTCTTTGAGGTAGAGGTGGTAAGTTGGTATGATTTTGTGGAGTGATGGAAGCTGCTTTAATTGTATTCAATTCCTGTTTAAGTTTGCAGAGCTCCTCTTTAATACTGGCAAGTTGAAGACAGATGGGGCAAGCCTTAAGCCTCCAAATAGTATGTCTTGGAATTAAAGCACCACAGTGATTGCATAGAATAAAGGTCATCTTGATTGGTTGTGAAGTGACCAGAAATATAGGCTCTATACCACCTAAAACACAGTATTTTAAACAAAAATGCAGGTTCTATCAGTGCTACCCTAAAACACAGGATTTATAACAGGATTTTTCCTACTTTAGTCACCCTGAGCCACAGGCACCAGAAATATAGGCTCTATACCACCTAAAACACAGTATTTTAAACAAAAATGCAGGAAGAGGAAATAAGATTTAACAGAGGAAAGAAAGGATTTATTGTTTTGTGCTTTTTTATATTTTTTTTTTAGTAAGAAACAGGGAGGAGAAGAGAAATTAAGCAGATATAATGCTGAAAACCAGTGAAAAGAGCAGAATATGAAATGCTGAGTAACTTAGCTTTTAGAAGTTCACAGGGTAGCCTTGTTTCAGCAATGTCCCAAAGATAATGCAATTAACCTTAGAAGTAAAACAGAACCCCTCCCTTCTCCACCTAATCAGCAGAAAACAATGGCTGAATACTGGTAAGACAGAAATATAGGCTCTATACCACCTAAAACACAGTATTTTAAACAAAAATGCAGGAAGAGGAAATAAGATTTAACAGAGGAAAGAAAGGATTTATTTTTTTGTGCTTTTTTATATTTTTTTTTAGTAAGAAACAGGGAGGAGAAGAGAAATTAAGCAGATATAATGCTGAAAACCAGTGAAAAGAGCAGAATATGAAATGCTGAGTAACTTAGCTTTTAGAAGTTCACAGGGTAGCCTTGTTTCAGCAATGTCCCAAAGATAATGCAATTAACCTTAGAAGTAAAACAGAACCCCTCCCTTCTCCACCTAATCAGCAGAAAACAATGGCTGAATACTGGTAAGACAGAAATATAGGCTCTATACCACCTAAAACACAGTATTTTAAACAAAAATGCAGGAAGAGGAAATAAGATTTAACAGAGGAAAGAAAGGATTTATTTTTTTGTGCTTTTTTATATTTTTTTTTAGTAAGAAACAGGGAGGAGAAGAGAAATTAAGCAGATATAATGCTGAAAACCAGTGAAAAGAGCAGAATATGAAATGCTGAGTAACTTAGCTTTTAGAAGTTCACAGGGCAGCCTTGTTTCAGCAAAGGCTCATTCCAATTATTCCGAAAGCATCTGAAAACCTGGCTTTTCTCCAAAACGTAAAGCTATCTATTTAAAATGTAAAGCTAGCTATCCTCTTCTTAACCTCTAATTTCTTATTATGTCCTTCCCTCATTTATTGAATTACCTGTAAACCGTGTCGAGCTCTATCTTTATGGAGATGATGCGGAATTTTTATACCGCCTATTAGGTTATCTAAGCAGTTTACAATCAGGTACTCAAGTATTTTCCCTAATTATCCCAGTGAGCTCATAATCTCTCTAATGTACTTGGGGCAATAGAGGATTGAATGACTTGCCCAGGGTTAACAAGGAGCAGCGTGGGGTTTGAATCCACAAACTCAGGATACTGAGGCTATAGCTCTAACCACTAGGGGCTCCTTTTACAAAGCCGCGCTAGCGGGTTTAGCGCGCGTGACTTTTAATCGCGCGCTAACCCCTGCGCTGGCTGAAAAAAAAAAACGCCTGCAAAAAAGGATGCGGTAGCGGCTAGCGTGGCCGGCAGTTTAGCGTGCTCTATTACGTGCGTTAAAACTCCTAGCGCGCCTTTGTAAAAGGAGCCCTAGATCATTTAAGGCAGGGCTGCCCAAGTCCGGTCCTCTAGATCTACTGGCAGGCCAGGTTTTCAGGATATCCACAATGAATTTGAATGAGAGAGATTTGCGTGCACTGCCTTCCTGGTATGCAAATCTCTCTCTCTCATGCATGCTCATTGTGGATATCCTGAAAACCTGGCCTGCCAGTAGATCTCGAGGACCGGAACTGGGCAGCCCTGATTTAAGGTATAATCTATGGAAAAAGTTACCATACTTACAGGCCCTTAAATGTGTTTATTTTTTTTTTTGTTTGAAATAATTTTTATTAAACAGAAAAGCACTGAACAGCCAAAGAAAACAGTACAATACAGACATGGCAGGGAAATAGCGAAGCCGCAGATCAGTCAGGGGAGCTCCCCCCCAAAGGAAGGAGAGACAAGCCCCACGAGACCCCTAAAATAACAAACCAAAAGCCACCCCAGCACAGTCTGCATAAGAAGGAAGCACAGAATGCAATCAAGCTGGGCAGTACAATTCAACAGTTTGCAATAAACAAATCCAACAAAAAAAAAAAATCAAGAAAAGAAACCCCCAACATCCAGCCAACTCACCCACCGCAACATCCGTACCTCAGTCATACCAACCCGCACACACGCGCACCAGCAACCATCCAAGCAAACAAAGAAACAAACAGCCCCCCCCCACCTCCCCCCCAGTCCAGTGGAAGTGAATAGGGGCAAGGCACACACAGTCACAGAGAGCCAACCTCCAATATGGTAGCATCCCAAAGAGATCGATACAGGCGCCGGGACGTCGACATCGGCTCCGGACAAGTGCGAAGCTCCCATCGAGCCACTTCAAGCAAGGAGCGCTTCCATCCTATCACCTTAGGCACACTGGCATCCATCCAAAGACGGAGCACACCGCGCTTGGCCACCAGCAGTGCAGTGTACAAAAAACGCCAGTGTTCCAAACTCAGGCCCTGGTCTAGCACCTCCCCCTAGCACCCCAGTATAAGAAGTAAATCTTAAATGTGTTTATAATTCATCCCAAGGAATTGCTTCTGAAATGAATAGGTATAAAGGAAAAAAACAAAAATCTATAGCCTTTTGGACTAGTTTGTCACTCTGACATTTCTTTCAAACATAATCATTTAAAGCCTTCTGATGGTGAAGTTGAGAAAGTAGGCTACAAAATCAGTTTGTAGTGTCACTCTCCATCAGTCACTTCAATAAATCCTGGCATTGGTGTGATCTGCAACAGAAGAATGAGTTTTTCGAGAGAATTCTCCCTTTGCACTATCAATAATCGCACTGTCAAGCAATTCACACACATACACCCCCCCCCCCCTCAACACGCAGTATCCAAGGCAACAACTCAAAGAGCTGAATTTATGGAAGTGCTGTTTGCCTTCTGGGTGCAATACCACAGTTGATGCATTTACATATTATGAGCGTTTGATGTTATCTTGGGTTATGCATTCTGTTTGGGACCCCTGTAAAATCCAGAAATTAAAGATTCCATTTCTATTAAAGCAAGCGCATGTACAGAGCAGTTGTGAAACATTTTGCCCACAATAAACAAGCACACTGACGAAAGAATGATCCATCACTTACACAGTGCATATTCAAATTTGCTTTCGCAAAGCTACAGAATCAGAACTCACACAATTCATTTTCTCATTTATATAAGATTTATTACTTACTGGTCCAAATATCTCACTCCAAGCGGGTAATAAATTTGCTAGATAAGTATCGCTAAGAGCCAGAACAATACTTAAACTGGAAAGGAAAATACAGAGAACTAAGCTTCTCTTGTATCAGCTTGGCTCATCAGGTTGGTGCTTTTATAAAACTGGTAATTCTTTTTATCCTCTATAATAAAACCCTAAGTGCGCATGCGCACTTAGGATGGCGTGTTCCCTGACACTGTGGTCCCTAGGTCCGTGCCGAATTCAATTTTCGAACACGGAGGCAGGGAACATGCTGGCGATTCCCCTCTCCTGCCCTCACTCCATCTAACAACAGTGTCAAACTCACGGCCTCCCAGGAACTGTTCTGCGGCCCGTGGTTTGGCCTGCTCCCTTACCCTTGCCAAAGTTATTTTTAAATTCAAAACCCCGCCATGGCTCCTCTCACGAGCCACACCTGCGTCAGAAGCCTCTCTGATGTCACGTCAGAGAGAAGGCTTCCTACGCAGGCGCGGATCGTGAGAGGAGCCACCGCAGCAGCTTTAAACTCAAAAATAACTTCAGAAAGAGGAAGGGAGTCGGCCAGAAACGCTGCTGCACAGGGAAGTGTGGGGTGGGGGGAGGGAAATGCTGCAGCTGCACAGGGAAATGAATGGGGAGGGAATGCTGCTGCTGCCCAGGGAAGTGGGGAGGAGGGAAATGCTACTGATGCACAGGGAAGGGTGGGAGAGAAATGCTGCTGAAGCACAGGGAAGTGGGGTGGGGGGAGGGAAATGCTGCTGATGCACAGGGAAATGGAGTGGGAGGGAAATGCTGCAGCTGCACATGGAAGGGGGGGGGGGAGAGGGAAAGGGGGCCAGGAAGCGAGCTTGCTTTGCTTTGGGGGGAAGAGGGGTGTGCTGGGGGCAGGGAGCAATCTTGGTTTTCTTTGGGGGGAAGACAGAAGGCCATGGAGAAAGACAAAGAAAGGCAGGCAGGGGGCCACGGAGAGAGACAGAAAGACAGGCAGGCAGCGCACGAGAACAATTAAGTTGCACTTTGAACGGGCACCTGTTTTACAAGTTGGGGACCACTTTGTCAAAAACTAATGCAGTGTGATAGGTGCACAACAAAGAATGGTGACCTGGACAAGGGTGTTTGGGGCGGGGGGAGTTTCAATCTTTTCAAGCACGACATATATCAGTCTGTGCTAGGACGTGGCGTAGTGAAGAGGGGGCGGACTTGTCCGGGCTCCATCTTGATAGGGGGTGCCAGCGTCTCTCCTCCTCTCTGCCCTCCGCTCCTTCCCACTCCTCCCCCGCTGGGCGTGCACCTTCAATTCCCCACCACCGTACCTCCTAGCTCCTGCCTGAATGAGCAGCGGCTCCAATCTGCTGAACGCGCCGGCCTCGGTGCTCCCCTCTGGACTTTACTTCCGAGTCCCAAGACTAGGAAGGTGACATCAGAGAGAGCCGACGCTGGCAGCAAGTTAGAGACGCAGCTCACGCTTGGGAACCTAAACAGGTATGGGGGAAGGCAAGGGGTGTGTGTGCAGCAGGAAGGGGCAGAGGAGCGGGAGGGTAGAAGAGGCCGAGAGGGGTCTCCACCATCCCAGGCTCTTCCCACGCTCGCAACTGACTAGGATCCAGCCTCTGGAGAAGGTTGGAGATGTGTATATATTGGGGAAAACAGTCTTGGCTCTCCCCTTTGATACCTGATCCTTTTAGAATTAAGATTCACAGTAGGGATGTTATGTATTAGCCTCAGAAGTACAGTAAGGAGAATATTTTACTAACCTGTAGAGGAAGATCTCCCTCTGGGATCCTAGTGAAAATTGTTTAATTCTGTGTGTTTAAAGCTTGCCTTAGAACTATTTACTCAAGCTCTTACCCCTCAGCGCTTGCCATTAAATCTTAGTAGGAAAAGTAACTTATGACGAGCCCATGTGGAGAGATGAATTGTGGGTCACAATTCCAGGTGGCGCCAGAAGCTATATGTTTCTCCCTGGGGGGTCCAAGTTTACAGGGCATGTGCTGTAGGAACATTCATTAATGAGACAGCATTTCAGCAGCAGAGCTCGGTAAGCAAATTAACATGCAAAGAAGTTTCCAAATATTTTATTTTTTTTCCTAAAACAGAATGTGCTGTGAAAGCAAGACGACTGCTAAGGAAGCTATTTTGTTAAGCAGCTTTTGTAATATGCTTTTTTTTGTGGTGCTAACATTTCATGATTTTGGTGCTATTTCCTTCCTTAACTTAGGGGTCTTTTTCAGAATCATTCTATAACGGTGTGCCTACATATAGATACTCAGAGGAATGGAGAAAGTAGACTTAATGAACACAAATCAAGAATACTAAATGGGCTCATAAAAACGCCACCGGTCCAGCATTGGATAGAGAAGCATCATATGATTATGGATCTGAAATGGAGGATAATCAATACTGTAATAGAAGGGTGGAAGCATAACATAACAACAAATTTCTAGATCGCATAACCATACGTTCTATGCAGTTTACAAAAGATTAAAAGAAAAGAAAACATATAGAGGGGCATAACAAAAAACAAACAAACGTCTAAGTCCCCTTTTGGCCTAAGGCAGGGGTGTTCAATGTCGGTCCTCGAGGGCCGCAGTCCAGTTGGGTTTTCAAGATTTCCCCAATGAATATTCATGAGATCTATTTGCATGCACTGCTTTCATTGTATGCTAATAGATCTCATGCATATTCATTGGGGAAATCCTGAAAACCCGACTGGATTGCGGCCCTCGAGGACCGACATTGGACACCCCTGGCCTAAGGACCAAGTTGAAAAAATGGCCTTTATCAGTTGTATTCAGTAAGTATGATTGGGGGGAGGGAGTGAAAAACATAAAGCAATAACCACAGTCCTAAAGAAAAGATAAAATCTTAAACCAAGATATAAAGCCTTTTAAGAAAACATTATGTAACCCATTCACACATCAACATATCACCAGAGACAAAGAAAAATCAACTAGTGGAATAGTAGAAATTTTACCTTTCTAGATATTTTCCAAATGAATGAGCTCAGAAAATGCCTTCCTAATCCCAGAGTGGGTAATCAGACACTTAAAAAAGAAATTTATGGAAATAAAGTAGCTCCTAAAGCCAGACTATATTTTCCTTTAAAACTCTCTTGCTTTCACCATATCTGGAAATACTGTACATAAATGCTTTGACCACAAAAAGAAATCTGTTCTTGAAATAAGATTTAAGTACAGAATTTATCGTTTCAGTTTCTGAATAAAGAGAGAAAGTAGCATATATAAAGATAATGAGGTCTTTTACAAAAGCTGATCATTCCAAACTTTCAGCAGATGAGAAAGAAATTGACCTCCCCCCCCACCCCACCCCCATTTTCAATTTGTATATTAATAGGAATATAATAAATTTTGCAAAACTCCAAGATTTCAATTTTATTTCTATATTAGTTCCAAGGGGAACAACAAATGGACCTAAGGAAAATTTTAAAAAGAGCCTGAACGCATGTTACCTGCCCCCTCAGTCTTACTTTTGTACACTGGTCTTCCAATCTGCTAGTAATCTCAGTAAATTCATTTAACTCTCCAACCATACTATTAAGAAATATCTTTGCCTTTGAAATCACTGTCCTGATATATTATTTAAGAGAAACATCTCAATCACGAGGAATACTTGTCTACAGGACTAACCCAAGCCAAGGAGGAAAGATGCTACTCAAGGAACCATGATTGCCTGAGAGTTCAAGATGACATTTTCAAACTTCTCCCTTCCCAATTTATTCTTCCAATATTTGGATTCCCTCTAGAGCAGGGGTGTCCAACCTTTTGGCTTCCCTGGGCCGCATTGGCCCCAAAAAATGTTTCTGGGGCTGCGCAAACCCTGCAGCAAGACAGAGGAGGGTTCTGGCAAGACGGTAAATACCCGAGGGCAGCAGAGGAAAACACTGCATTGCCCTCAACCGGGACCGCACAAAATACTTCACAGGGCCGCATGCGGTCCTCAGGCCAAAAGTTGGACACCCCTGCTCTAGAGCCTCCACACTTGACGGCTGATTAGGTGATTCACTGTTGGAACTCATAGGGTAGTGACATCCCATGAACTTGCTGGAATTTAAAGGCACCTGGTATGGGATGACTGGAAAAGTGGCCTAGTGGTTAGGGCTGCAGCCGCAACACCCCAAGGTTGCAGGTTCATGACCAGCGCTGCTCCCTGTGACCCTGGGCATGTTACTTCAATGTCACTTTAACACTTCAATGCCCCAAGTATGTTAGTCAGATTGTGAGTCCACTGGGACAGGTAGGGAGAAATACTTGAGTACCTGAACGTAAACCGCTTAGGCTATAAGCGGTCTATAAATACAAAAATAAAATAAATATAAATAATGATATTGCCACTAGGAAAGCCTTCAAAACCAGCAGAGTCTCTCTTTGGGCCTCTTATCCATACACTGAGACCCCAAGAGGATAGCCTGCCACTGGGGACTGGTACAATTCCTAACTCCCACTTACCTATGTCCATCCTATCATTCTCTCTGCAAGAAACTCCCCAACTGTCTGTCCAGAGTGTAAGCTCTTCCGAGCAGGGACTGTCTATTCCTTGTTAAATGTACAGCGCTACAGAAATGATAAATAGTAGAAGTCTGAATGCTACCCTGGAGATTCTGGTTTTTAGTTTCCTACCTAGCAGCTTTAATTTAGCCTCCTGCTGCCACTCTGTCCTCTTGTCTGTCCTATGCCACAAAGACCTTCATCAGTAGTCATTAAAATCCTCTCTTGGTGATATCAAAAGTCTGCTCCATTTTCATTGGGCAGGCAAGTTACCAAGTGGTTCTCACAGCTGCTACTCGTCCATCCATCTACACTCCTATCAAATCAAACTAAACTAAACCTTAGGTTTGTATACCGCACTATCTCCATGGTTGTGGTACAGGAATTGTAATGAGAAGGAACTACAAGGCAGGGCTAGATGAAGATCAGAGGAAAGAAGAATGTTAGAGGGCAAGGATGGTAGATGAGTAGGGGGTGTTAGATTCTTGAGAAAAGCCAGGTTTTCAGATGTTTACGGAAGGGTTGGAGAGCACTCATGTTCAACCAGCAGTACCCATGGCAAGTTTATTTCTACCTTCTAAAAACAGAATTCAGATGGGATATCCTTGGCGCGAGAGGATAACATCACCTGGCTAGCAAGTGCTAGCTGCAAGATTACTTCCCTTATTACCAGTACATTTAAGAGATTGAGATCATTCCCATATACCCAGGCTTAGATGTGAGGTCCATTACCGTCATGGTATGCGCAAAACTGACCATTTGGAAGTATTGCCCCAGTGATGGTCTCGTTCTGCTCCAGTATGGCATAAATGTTGCCCTGATGGAAATGGGATTGCTCTACTGCAGTGGTCCCCAACCCTGTCCTGGAGGACCACCAGACCAATCGGGTTTTCAGGATAGCCCTAATGAATATGCATGGAGCAGATCTGCAGGCCTGTCACTTCCATTATATGCAAATCTCTCACGCATATTCATTAGGGCTAGCCTGAAAACCCGTTTGGCCTGGTGGTCCTCCAGGACAGGGTTGGGGACCACTGCTCCACTGTCTCCCTGAAGAGTTGTTCCAAGTACATCTCTGCCACAGGTTTTGGTAAGCTGGCTCTTCAAACGCTATAAAGCACAGATGAGACTGGTCGAACCTCTCCCTGAAGGTGTACTCCATATTTATTTATTATTTGTTATACTGGCATTCAAAATTAGTAACATCATCATGCCTCAGCATCATTAGGTCAGTCATTCAAAGCGCCCATAAACTGCATTTGCTCATGAGTGCCACTCATTCTTTGCAATATGTGCACACATTGAGGGCCAAATTCAGCAAATGGCACCCTAAGATCAGTGGCGTGGCAGAGATGAGAGGCGCCCAGAACAGTGGCACCCCTCCACAGTCCTCTTCTCCACTTTCACCCCCTCCTGCCATGCATTCCCTTCCCCCATACCTTTAACATGTGCTACACAAGCGGCAACCCCAACCTGCTGCTCATGCCAGTATCGGTTCTTCCTCTGATGTCACTTCCTAGGTGCAGGTCCAGGAACTGACATCAGAAGAAGAGCCGACACTGGCACGAGCAGCAGGCTGGGGTTGCCACTTGTGCCGCAAACGTTAAAAAGGTATGGGGGAAGGGAAGCGGTGCACGTGCGGTAGTGGAAAGCCAGACCACCTCCCCCCCTTTCAGTACGCCACTGCCTAAGATACAGTAGATGTTGGAAAGATCTGTACTAAACTAGTATTCTATACAGAGCACTCTGTGCTGATTTCCTTTTATACAATACTAGCTTACGGTAGATTTTGCCCCTAACTCGGGCACCAGCATTTACACCTGCTGAAACCTGGCATAGATGCAGTACTCAATTTACAGCATTTGTAAGTTATAGTATCCTATACGTTGCGCCTAACTTCTGAGAACGCCCCCGATCCATGCATTCTCCTCCCATAGTCACATCCCTTTTCAGTTTCATGCTATAAAATGTAGGCATGGATGTTAGAGAATAGCTACTAGGGCAAATGCATGTGCAAATACAATAGTTAATTTGCGTGCACATCTGCCCCAGGTGTCCCACGCGCCTGATACAGAATAATCTTTCTCCTGCAGAAAGACAGCTACACTAAGTGCAGAAAGTCAATACCTGCTACTCGATTGGGGCTTTTTTTCTCTCTCTCTCTCTTTCTTCCTAGCTCAGGAATGGGTGAAAGGGTTCCAAGCAATTAGAACATCAATGAAAAATCTGCACATTCTGGAAATCTACTAGCAAAAAAAATAAAAGTTATAACAACTTTGACGCACGAGAAAAGAAATGAAAACCAGGTGCATGTTTAAATTATGAAGACACTCTATATAAATACCCAACAACCACTCTGACCTCAACAAAACAATATAACTGGCCCTGAACAGTTACCAATCTACTGTGGAACTGGCACAATAATACAGACACCAAAGAAGTCTCAAGTAATTTATTATCTTCATTTTCAACAGTGCAATGTACCACATCATATGAGTTGAGTGAACACCACTGTTTTTCCTTATTTGACGAAGGCAATTTAAGTAAGCCTGAGGCTATTGCTTTGAATGAGGAGCTGTTGCCAGCTCACTCGATGTCAGAAATATGAGTATTTTGGCCAAACATATTTGGTCTTCCATAGAAAGGATGCCTTGAATTTAAGTAGAGACTGAGCCATTTTCTCATTCTCACCTTTTAAATCTCAAGAGGGAATGCGTTTGGAACAGGACATTTAGGTGAGAAGTCCAAAACAAGTGCTTACTGACCAAATTAACAAACTATTGCATAATGCAAGTACGTAATTAGGACAGTGAGGTAAACTTGGAAACACACAAATGAATTGACAGTAACAGAAATACAACAGCATGTCTATCTGCACATTAAGGGGTCCCTTTTATTAAGGTGCGCTAACCGATTTAGCGGGCACGCTACATGCTAAGGCGCTCATGGAATATAATGGATGCCTTAGCATTTAGCGCGAGCTAATCTTTTGCATGTCAAAGTCTATTCCTGTCAAGCAATCCAATTACAGTTACATTCCAAGAGGGTCTCCTTCCAAACTGCACAACTGATAGGACCCTGAAACCATCAGCACAATGCACGGCAGCGGCAAAGAAAGCAAATAGAATGTTAGGCATGATAAAGAAAGGAATCACGAGTAGATCGGAGAAAGTTATAATGCCGCTTTATAGGGCAATGGTCAGACCACACTTGGAATACTGTGTCCAACATTGGTCTCCCAACCTAAAGAAGGATATAAAACTGCTGGAGAGGGTGCAGAGAAGAGCAACAAAGCTAATAAAAGGTATGGAGAACTTGGAATACGAGGAACGACTTAAGAGACTGGGATTGTTCTCCCTTGAGAAAAGACGACTGCGAGGGGATATGATCGAGACCTTCAAAATATTGAAAGGAATCGACAAAATAGAGCGGGGAAAAAAATTATTTACAATGTCCAATGTGACAGGGACAAGAGGACATGGACTGAAGCTAAGGGGAGACAAGTCCAGGACAAATATCAGGAAGTTCTGCTTCACGCAGTGAGTGGTGGACACCTGGAATGCTCTCCCGGAGGAGGTTATTGCGGAATCCACTGTTCTAGGATTCAAAAGCAAATTAGATGCACATCTCCTTATGACAGGCATAGAGGGATATGGGTGACTAAAATTATGCCAGGTGTACACCTGGCTGGGCCTCCGCGAGTGCAGATCACCGGACTCGATGGACCTTAGGTCTGATCCAGAGATGACAGTTCTTATGTTCTTGTGCAGCACAGCTTCAAAACCCTCTTTTATCCCTGGGTTTTGCCAAGGCACACTGATTGGGAAAGCTATGGTGAGGGCAGTTTAGCCCTCTGCCACTTTCAAGAGAACTCAGAGTAAAGAAAGAAAGGGAGGGGAAAAATCCTAAATAGAGTAGCAGACCCAAGGCCTCTTAATGGGATTTTCACTGCAGTCATTCTGATTTGGTTGCAGTTTGCTGTTTAAACCTTTCCTGTTCACTTTTTTTTTTCTCTCTCTCTCTTTCTTTTGTTACATAAAAAGAGTAACCAAGGTTAATTGATGGCAGTGGGTAAAAAAAAATAAAAAATACATAAAACCTTTTTTATTGCAGTTGTACATATTACTTTACTGTAGACGAGATATGCTAGAGTGAACAGGAAGCCCTTACGGTTTTATAATCTGTGAACAAGCAGACAGCTATTATGGAAAACGTTCAACCCCAAAGAGCAAAAGAACAGCGCTTTGGAGACACACAAAATACGCAACTGTTAACCATTGTCCAAACAAACATGCCTGGGACATCTCCAAAGCATCAATCACTTTTTTTTTTTTTCTTTTCTCAGGTTCATCAGTCTACCTTAAAGCATGGCTACAACCCTGAGTCCTCAAAATATACTACAACAGTGATCTTGGAATCCGAACGCTCCAGAACTCGAACGACTTGGTAGTAAATTTTGTCTTGGAATCCGAACTCTGCTTTGGAATCTGAACGCCCTGCACATTGTATGTGTGTGTTTGTGCCCCAGAATCTGAATGTTGATTTGGAATATTTTACCTTAAAATCCGGTGTATTTCCTGTTAAAATTTGAGTTTGGGGGACCCAGGAACGGATTAATCTAGTTTCTATTATTTTCAATGGGAAAAATTGTCTTGGAACTCAAACGCTTTGGAACGCGAACGGTGTTCTGGAACGGATTAAGTTCGGATTCCAAGGTATCACTGTACTAATCATTTCTATAGCACCGCTAGACAGATGCAGTGCTGTATATCAAAACCTAGAAGAGACAGTTCCTGCTGAAAAGTGCTTATAATCTAGTCAAGAGAGACAAACTTGACAAGAAGATACATCTATACCCAGGGCTCAGGTAGGGAAATTACAGAGGGAATGGTAAGACAGATATTGGTGCTTAGCAGGTGGGTTGGAGTTTGGAATTGAAATCAACAGTAGCCTAATCTGACATCTATGCACAGGAATGACATGGGGACAGAATTTGTCCCTGTCACTGCAGATAACTGAAGGAATCCATCCCATGTCATTCTTTGGTGTCTATCTGAACCTTAATCCTTCTATACCAGCATTTCTTTTTTCAAATGGCTCTCCCGAATTGTATAATGAAATGGGGACCGCAATCTGCATTCATTTGTAATGATGCGTGTTGATTTGGATTTATTTATTTCATATAACAGTTTTAGTGGATTTGTTTTAGAAATGTTAATTTCTTTGATGCTCTCAAGCTCTGCCAGTGACGGATCTGTGAAGTGTGATGTGCCAGGAGTTGTATTAAGACCTGGACTAAAATAGGACTGTTTGCTATCAGACCGCTTCAGAGACTTTTCTATCTCTAAAATTTGTTTTATTTTATTTTTCATTGTTTATCTTCTTTCATTATTTCTATTTTCTCTCTCTTTGATTTTTGATCTTGGAAATGTATTATATGTTGTTATTACTTATTTTTAGTTTATCAGGTACTTTAGCTAGATTGTGAGCCTTTAGGACAGATAGGGTAATTTTTCTCAAGTACCTAATTTCATTTTAGTTTGATACATTGTAAACCACTTAGGTCAGTAAAATGCAGGAGTGGTAGATCAAATCTTAAATAAACAAACATAAAACATTCTTCAATGCAAGGCTTGAGGGTCAGTGGCTGGGCCCATTCATACTCTGATTCTTAGGTGAGCCAAGTATAAGATAATGAAGCCATTGTGACATCACTGATAAGCTTGGCTCTTATTGGTGGAATGAGACATTATGATACCACAATATCTGCTCTGGATACCAGAGATTGCCAGGACCTCTCCTCCTTTCCATCCCTCCACTACTCCTCCACCGCGCGGGTGCCTTCAATTCTCCCCCACCATAACTCTAGCTCTTTGTTGGCATGAGCAGCAGCTCCAACTGCTCCTTGCATCAGCCTCTGCGCTCCCCCTGACGTCACTTCTGGGTTGTGGTAAAAGCAGATGGCGTAGCTGCTTTTAAAAAAGGTTTGGACAAATTCCTGGAGGAAAAGTCCATAGTCTGTTATTAAGACATGGGGGAAGCCTCTGCTTGCCTTGGATTGGTAGCATGGAATGTTGCTACTCCTTGGGCTTTGGACAGGTACTAGTGACCTGGATTGGCCACTGTGAGAACAGGCTACTGGGCTTGATGGACTATTGGTCTGACCCTATTCTTATGTTCTTACGTGAGACAAGTATAAGACAATTAAGCCATTGTCACATCACTGATGAGGTTGGCTCTGAGGCACTATGACATCACAATCTTGGCTCTGGAATATTGCTCTCATTGGGGTTCCGGAATCTTGCTATTCTTTGAGCTGCTGAAATGTTGCTACTCTTTGGGTTTTGGCCAGGTACTAGTGGCCTGGATTGGCCACCATGAGAACTGGGCTACTGGGCTTGATGGACCATTGGTCTAACCCAGTAAGGCTGTTCTTATGTTCCTCAACTAGAAAGTGACATCAGAAGGAGAACCAATGCCGATGTGGTCAGCAGAGATGCTGCTCGCACCGGGGAAGCTAAACAGGTATAGGAGAAGAGAAGGGGAGCACAAATGGTGGTGGTGGGGGGGGGGTTGGAGAAGAGGACAAGAGGGGGCACTTCTGTGACTCCCACTTTTGCTAAGCCACTGATGGGGTGACACTGGAGGACCTTACTGTAGCCCCAAAACAATTTCTTTTTAGATCTGTAATTCTTCAAGTTACTAGGACTTGAACACGAGTCGATGGCATCTAACAACCAGATTCTCTGACATACCTGTAAAACTTTCAAAAGTAAATGGTTAAAAAGAACCACCAAAGTAGAAGAAACGCCAGGTACGAGTGAATAGATAAGGCATCAAATATTACTTTAACAAGATTTAATTTTCTGGATATTTTCAATTGCCCGTATTAGGTAACAAGTTTTCTTCTGCCTCAGTTCAAGTCCAAAATGAATAACATCAGATCCTGGATACAATTTCACCACAACATGTACTAACTAGTATCTCTCAAGAGAGGTGGAAGAGATGGCCAGAGTCTGATTAGCCTCTCACACACACATTAGGATGAGTGGATCTTAGATGAAAAGGCTGAGATGAAGCTTTAAAATGAGACCGCTGCAGCTATTGCAAAGTGGCAGGTTACTGAAGACAAAACAATGCCTTCATTTTCACAGTTCTGCCAGTCTTTTAACATCTGCCAAAGGATAGAGAGGGAACCAAAACAACAGGACCTTAAGAGGACGGCACATGGAATTAACTCGTTCAGTGAAATGAACTGTAGGAGCAAAGCAAAATGCATACGAGATACATTAAACTCCAAAATCATGAAATCTCCACAAGAAAAACATTGGAAAGGTCCCCACTACTACTAATCATACTATTTATCATTTCTGACAGGTATATGTAGCACTGCACATGTGCATTTCTCACAAGTCGAGAACTCGCAGCAGCCAATCAGCCAGCGGCCTCAGAGGGCAGGAAGATCGCTACTGCTCCATGTACCGACTGGCTACCAGGGACACGAAAGTTAGGTGGGGGAGGTGGGAGGGAGATGTGGTTGTCAATTTTGGCACAGACAGGAAGCAGAAAGGATTCCTCCTGTCCCATCCACTATGAGGCTGCCGAGGAGTCAGGGGGGGGGGCTGTGCAGGGGAGGGGGGATCCCTCATGTCCCAGCCCACTACTGGATCACCAGGTCTTGCGGCAGGCCCAGTGGAGGCTTGCAATAGGTCTAGGAGCGGGGCATGTAGGCGTTGGCCTGAATATAAGCCAAGACTCCCATTTTTGGGCCATTTTTTTGACCCAAAAATCTCAGCTTATATTCGAGTATACAGTATATGGCAATAGTTAAGCTCTGGAATTCATTGTCAGAGGATGTGGTTATAGCGGTTAACATAGCTGGGTTTAAAAAAGGTTTGGACAAGTTCCTGGAGGAAAAGTCCATCGTCTGTTGTTGAGACAGACATGAGGGAAGCCACTGCTTGCCCTGGGATTGGTAGCATGGAATGTTGCTACTATTTGGGATTCCGGAATCTTGCTATGGTTTGAGATTCTAAATGGAATCTTGATATTCTTTGGGGTTCTGGAATGTTGCTACTACTTGGGTTTCTGCCAGGTATTTGTGACCTGGATTGGCCATTGTACAGATGAAAGATCCTCTGCTGTCTGAGCCATGTGCTAATATAAGGTACAAAACAAAGAAGATGAATATGGTGGGCACAGCTCTCTTTTTTTCAAGCTAAAACCAGGCCTAAATGCCTGCACCAAAGTTGTGCACAGATCAGGAGTATTCTATAACAATGTGTATGACTTTTAGAAATGCCCCTGATCTGCTCATACCCCTTCCCCAGCCACGCCCCTTTTCACATTCGTGCACTAGAACTGGTGCATACTTTTTATAGATTCGCTTTTTCCAAGTTGTGTACATAATTTTTAATTAGTGCCAATGAGCATCAATTATGAGGTGTTAATTGCCAGTTATCAGCACTGATTAGGCCAATTAACCAATTAAGCTGTGTGCACAAATTGACTGGTGCACCGATGTGCGCACACAACGTAAAGCCCATATACAGAATTTGGGGGTTAGTGAGTTACATGCCTATGATATAGAAGGCCACATGGTTAGCACTTAAAAGCCTAACTGTACATTCACATAAGAAAGAAATAGTGTTCTATATCTTACGCATAGACACTGGTGCCTAACTTTAGACGACTAGTTATAGACTGAGTGGATAGTGTGCATTCTACTTAAGGAGTGCACAGATTTTCTCAATAGTTCACACAGTCAGCCAATTGGAGTCTTAGGCCACGCCCAGAGCATCCCATGATGCACCGGGAAGGATGCACGTGTGTTCTTAGTCCCCCTTCTGGGACTCTACTTAGTTTGTATACTCATGTTTACTAATCTTGACTGATTTAATACATGAAGTCAGATGACGAAGAAGGCTCTAGGGAGTATCCTTGAAAAAGCTTTTGAGCTACATTAACCGCTATAACCACATCCTCTGACAATGAATTCCAGAGCTTAACTATTGCTGTATATACTCAAATATAAGCCAAGATTTTTGAGCCAAAAAAAATAGCCCAAAATGTCAGATACCAATCTTCCAGAGGGCTGGATCTTTAGGATCTGAAACTAAATGATTTAATATTTAAATTATATGGAGTAGAACTCCCAGTATATATATAATATAGTACAAAGTATGATTAGGAGATTAAGAAGTATTACATGTTTAAGAGCCGGTAACGAAAAGACACAAAGCGTACCGCTATGGTATTTTTTTGAGCGGTAAGCGGTGTTGCAGAGGATCTGTTAGAGAGAGATCTTTTTATGCATTATGTGTTTTTGAATTTGGGGGAGTATTGGTGAACAATTCAAATAGTGACAGGACAAGCAAGGGCAGAGTGTGAGTGTTTTGCCCAAATATACATAGTCTGACTGATACAGCGGAATTAGAAAAGGTACAGAGAAGGGCGCCAAAATTGATAAAAGGGATGGGACGACTATCCTATGAGGAAAGGCTAAGGTGACTAGGGCTCTTCAGCTTGGAGAAGAGATGGCTCAGGGCACTCTTGATTGTAAACCGCCTAGAAGTCGCAAGATTGTGGCGGTATAGAAGAATAAAGTTATTATTATTATTATTTAGAGGACCATAGGAATCTAAAATGGTTATACAGTCTGTTAATGTGTTCTGACAATACTGTGTGAAATTCAAGCAGTATTGCCAGAGTCGGTGACTTAATTAACACATAGCAACCTTTACCTGTTGTTAAGGATGGATTCTTTTCTTTTTTACAGGAATCCAAATGTTAGACTGCAGTCTGCTTATTGGAAAATCATTACAAACACTTGCTGAAGCATGCATTCAGTCAACATTTGGTTTACTAGGAAAAGTCACAAAAGACTGCTGTCTTCATGCCAGGCTCTTTTTTTCAAGAGCGCCACTTTGCTGTGCTAACGTAAATGCTTATGCTGTCCCAGCTGGATTATTGTAACTCCTTCTATGCAGGTCTAAATTCTACTCTCCTGAACAAACTACAGACCAGGGGTGTCCAACCAGCAGCCCCGTGAAGTATTTTGTGCGGCCCCGGTCGAGGGCGATGGAGTGTTTTCCTGTGCTGCCCCCGGGTGTTTACTGTCTTGCCGGCTCCGTCCTCTGTCTTGCTGCAACGTTTGCGCGGCCCCAGAAATGTTTTTTTTGGCCAATGCAGCCCAGGAAAGCCAAAAGGTTAGACACCCCTGCTATAGATGATTCAAAACGGTGGTCAGACTAACATTCAAACTAAAAAAAAAAAAAAGTTCACGCCGTCTCACCTTACTTTGGCTGCCTGCCAAAACTTGTATCACCGTCAAGCTATCATGCATAATGTTCCAAATCTTATAAGCAAAAACTGCTGAACTGCTCATAAACTTATTCATCAACTCCTGGTCTACATCAACCAGAAATCGCTTCAACTGCTCTTCCCATCTCCCAAATGGCTTAAAATACAAATGCATATTCGACTCGCTCTTCACATATCTTGGCACCAAGACCTGGAACAATCTTCCGACTGACATCAGATTGGAAACATTCCACAACAGATTCTGAAAAAAAATCTAAAAACTCTCTTCTTTGAAAGCATACACACCGTAGACAACGGTCTCAAAATATCTAATATCATTAAATCCCACCCTCTACTCAAGTGCTATACCAGTACAATCAAAGAACCTCCATTCTCTCAGCGCTATACTTTTCCCTCCATATTCGCGGTTTCTACACTCGCCATTTTGATTATTTGCGGGTTTTGTCTTGATGGCTTTCCCCCGCCCCGGTCCCGCGCCCACAGCAATGAACTTACTTTTCCCTGGCCTGGCTGTCGGACGGCGTGCTGTTCCTCTTGCCTTTCATCCCTCCCTCTTCCTTCCTGTTGCGGAATTAGTCCCAGAGTGCTGACATCTTATTGACTACTGGCTCACACTATCAGCATTTGCGACTCTCTGAAGAAACATTACCCACGTTTTTTTTTAAATGTGAGCCCTCCAAAAACAGAAAAATACCCACTGTACCTTAATATATATGCCACCTGCAACCCTGAATGCTACTGGATGTATCATCAATATTAAGGGCCCCGTTTTACAAAGCTGAAGTAGCGATACTGCCACGGCAAATGCACCAAGCCCATTCAATTCCTATGGGCTTTGGTGCATCTACTGCTGCGGCTTTGTAAAAGGGGCCCTAAAATGTGACAATTAATATGATTTTTTTTTTTTTTTTTTTGCTTTATCTGTTGGTATAATACTGAAATAATATTGTATTCTTTTTT
Source organism: Geotrypetes seraphini (assembly GCF_902459505.1). Lineage (NCBI taxonomy): Eukaryota > Metazoa > Chordata > Amphibia > Gymnophiona > Dermophiidae > Geotrypetes > Geotrypetes seraphini. Next base: position 58,050,142 of record NC_047098.1, on the reverse strand, counting down.
TGTTTATACACTTGTTTCTTAAGGCCTATTAAGGCTTCAGATAGTTCTAATAATGCGGTCTACAATCATGTCATTTTATTTTAAATGACTTCTTTCTTTCCTCCTATTGTTATTTCTAAATTGTTCCTGTTATGTTATGAACGCATAAATAAAATAAAATGGGAAAAATGAAACAAAAACTGTCCAGAAAAATGTGGAATAACTCATAAGTTTCATAGCTCCATATCATTTTCTTCTTGGTTGGGCTGAAAACTTTCCAGCGGCCCCTTGTATAGTAGGCATTTTTATAAACATAGTAACATAGTAGATGACGGCAGATAAAGACCCGAATGGTCCAACCAGTCTGCCCAACCTGATTCAATTTAAATTTATTTTTTATTTTTTAATTTTTTCTTCTTAGCTATTTCTGGGCAAGAATCCAAAGCTTTACCCGGTACTGTGCTTGGGTTCCAACTGCTGAAATCTCTGCTAAGACTTACTCCAGCCCATCTACACCCTCCCAGCCATTGAAGCCCTCCCCTGCCCATCCTCCACCAAACGGCCATACACAGACACAGACCGTGCAAGTCTGCCCGGTAACTGGCCTAGTTCAATATTTAATATTATTTTCTGATTCTAAATCTTCTGTGTTCATCCCACGCTTCTTTGAACTCAGTCACAGTTTTACTCTCCACCACCTCTCTCGGGAGCGCATTCCAGGCATCCACCACCCTCTCCGTAAAGTAGAATTTCCTAACATTGCCCCTGAATCTACCACCCCTCAACCTGGAAGGCTCACAATTACAAAATAAATGAATTAAAGTAGTTGGAATTAGGTCCTTTAGTGTACAGTCCACTTCACTAACCACTAGGCTGCCCCTCTATGCTGCATGGAAGTCTGTACGGCCATTTTCTAAGAATGCTGCCATCCTGACGTCTATGTCCCTTGTCCCCATTCATAATTTGGACATTCCAGTTTGTAAAATGGCTGTTCATACTTGACATCTCCACCACATGAAAGCCCATCTCAAGTATTTTTGAGCAGGAAATCTCAATGTATTTCCTGTTTGAAAATACATGCGAGATGAGCGTCCATTTGGGATTTCTGACTTGGATGTCCTTTTGAAAATTCCCCTCCATGTTACTATGCTAGTATGAATTAAATGCAGCTCTCAGATTCCTTCAGTATGTCTCACCAACAATACACCCAATATTTTTTTCACTATTGCTTATTTTCCCAATGCATTACTGGTATTTAAATTAAACTAAACCTTAAGTTTGTATACCGCATCATCTCCATAAAGATAGAGCTCGGCACGGTTTACAGGTAAATTCAATAAATGAGGGAAGGACATAATAAGAAATTAGAGGTTATGAAGAGAATAGCTAGCTTTACATTTTAAATAGAGAGCTTTACGTTTTAGAGAAAAGCCAGGTTTTCAGATGCTTTCTGAATAATTACAACATAATTAACTCACATTGCCATCAAAATTTGAAAAGCTATTGTCCAAAACAGGGGTCCCCAAAGTCCCTCCTTGAGGGCCGAATCCAGTCGGGTTTTCAGGATTTCCCCAATGAATATGCATGAGATCTATGCGCATGCACTGCTTTCAATGCATATTCATTGGGGAAATCCTGAAAACCCGACTAGATTGGGCCCTCAATGAGGGACTTTGGGGACCCCTGGTCCAAAACATCCAACTTCCTCATGCACGTTGAATTGTGAGTTTTAGCCATGGTGTCTCCATGCCGCTTGCCTCACAGTTCCTTCTTGGAAGGCCAACGCAGCCACAGTACTGCTGCTAAGAGTCATAAGCACCTCTCTGCATAGGTTACCCCCAGTACTTTCTAGGAAGCCCAGGCAGTTAGAGTTGCACCTACTACTCCATGCCTGTTGTCCTTAGATTATTAAGGGGGGGAAGTTATCAGCATGGGCTGTTAAGTCAAGTTATTGTAGCACAGGGTCCCATTGCATAAACCTAACTTGTAGCAAAATAACCCAATCAACGATGATAACTACCCTCTCCTCACACACACAAAGCATGTGTTGCCACTGGGTTATGCTTTGTTATTTCTTTACCTTAAAATGAAGGGCTAGTGCAAAATAAAATTTAAGAACCATATCCTATGAATATAAATGGACCCCTACTAGATTATAGTATCTCCATAATCATCTACCACAGTGGAGCCCATGTTCATTTCAGGCTCTTTGCAAATGACATCAAGATGTAATGTAATGTAATGTAATTTATTTCTTATATACCGCTACATCCGTTAGGTTCTAAGCGGTTTGAAGAAAATATACATTAAGATTATAAATGAGAAGTAAGAAGGTACTTAAAAAATTCCCTTACTGTCCCGAAGGCTCACAATCTAACTAAAGTACCTGGAAATTAATAAAGAAGAGAAAATAAAGATGGTTGAAAAAAGAAAAATCTACTTGGAAAGATCTACTTGGGAACCTTTGCTGAGTAGAAAGGCAAACTCCAAAGAGCTTCATTAAAAAAAAAAATCATTATCTGGATTCACAAAAACAATTTTTGCATTGGCCAATAATCTTTCATGCATTATCTTAATACCTTTCCTGGTCAACAGTGAGGTAACCAAGCATAAAGATATTCTAGGCGATATTCAACAGTCAGTGGTTTAAATTAAAAGCCGCCTATAGCTGTGGGCTGAATTCAACCAAATATTCAAAGCTGGACCATGCCTGGGCACTAGCACTGACTATCCAGGACCTCAGTGAACCCAGAAATTATGTGGGTGCAGGCACCTGTAATTGAACTCTGGAATTTGTTGCCAAAGAATGTGGTGAAGCTTAACAGGGATTATAAAAGGTTTGCCTAATTTCCTAAAAGAAAAGTCTATAAGACATTATTAAGACTGATTTGGGTATATCCACTGCTTATTCCTAGGATAAGCAGCATAAAGTCGGCTTTAGTCTTTTGAATCTTTCCAAAGTGACCTGGATTGGCCACTATTGGAAACAGGATACTGGGCTTGATGGACCTGCAGTCTCTCCGGTATGGCAGCTCTTATGCGCCTAACTGGACAAAGATAGGTCTGCTATTTGTGTTAGGCACTGAATATCACCAGAGTCTGCATACTTCTGGTTCCACCCTTATTCTGGGAGTGGGAGATCTAAGTGGATGCCCACTCTCTGCTGCCCATGCCTTGTAATCTCTAGAAGCAGTCCTACAAGACTACTGCCAGAGATTTCAGCTGCCTTTTTAAACATGGAGAGTATGAGATCCTCGGTATGAAAATCTAAACAAAACAAAATATAGGACCTAATAAATCAATTGGAATATCATCAAATCTACTGGAAGTAAAAACTGAATAAACACAGTAAGACAGATGGAAGTGAATGGAAACTCTCAGTTATTGGAAACCATGCTGAGGAAAAAATTCCTAAGTTGACTCCTCATATGAGGATGAATCCAAAATTAATGGCAGTTGTTAAATTAAGCAATGCAACATATGTACTCATACAATGCCTGTTGACTATTTCAACCACGCACAATGCAGGCACAATGTCAGAAACATGGATACTCCATTGCAAGATTGCACCATCAAACAACTTGCAGTAGTGTGCTTTCTTTGGGCAGAGGGAGTGAAACCTGTGGAAATTCACTGTCAGATATTGACTCAGGATGGACATAGAACTATGAATCAATGAAAGGTTTATGAGTGGGAAGAACAGGTGTAATTGATGAAGGTTATTCTGGTTGCCCATCAACACTGCACACACAAGAGCACTTCTGGTGGCCTATCAACATTGTACACACGAGAGCACATTGACAGAGTGGATGTCTTGATTAGAGAAGACCGACAGATAATGGGGTCTTAATTGGCAGCAAATTTGGATATCAGCTACGGATCTGCATTTGCCATAATGCGCACAATGGGTTCCCAACCAGCTTACTGATCTGCACTAGCAACAGCGTGTGGAGGTTGGGACCCAGTTCCTGAGACGGTATGAAGAAGATCTGAGTATTCTGGAGAGAATTGTCAATGGTGACGAGACACGGGCGCATCACCGCGACCCGGAGAGCAAAAGACAAAGCATGATGAAGTAAAGGAAGTGGTGCTCACCTGGCTTCGGGAGCAGCCGAAAAACTTCTTCTCTGCAGGAATGCAGAAGCTAGTTGAACATCAAATGTGTCATCTTGTACGGGGACTATGTGGAAAAGTGATATGTTCAATTGCTCACAGTACTTCTATTAAAGACGTCAAATGTATTTTGCCTTTCCTTTTTAATTTATCCTCATAGTTACCTGTTATGAGGAGTAGAAGTCACCGATATATCAACGGGTTTCTAGAATCCACTGTGTGTTGTTTCAGCTGAAATGAGTGAATATTGGAAATAGCGTGGACATCAGCGAATGGGTATCACTGCAGCTTGCCCTATCCTAGACCATCAGGGCATCCTTCGTTAGGCCTATGGAGGTTTTGGGGGAGGGTGGTCAATGCTCTTCAAGGTGGAGGCTGGGAGTTCTGTTTGCCAAGCAGGGTACAATTTTGGTGCCTTCATCTCTCTTGCACCTTGTGTAGCCACACCAGTCATGCACAGCTTGCTATGGCCCTGTTTCCACCATCTGAAGTACTTTACATTTCAGGATATTCTTGATCTGCTTCAATCTAGATTTTGACCTCTTGGGATGGTGGTTTAAGAGGATCCACCCAAAGATACACTGAAGATGAGTTGAGGTGGACAAGGATAGTGCCGTTGTGTCTTTGTATGCCCAGGAGTTATACGCATTATACAGCGTGCTTATTTTGCAAAACTATAAGGCTCTCCTAATTACTGTTTGGGAATCAGGAGAACGGGAGTCAGGCAGAACTTTGCCACTGGAGGAAGTGGATGGAGAAACTAGCTGGAAAACAGAGGACATCTAGATAACGAAGAGCAGATGAGAAATCAGAGGAATGTTGGGTTTCAGCTAAAGGAAGAGGCCAGAGCACTCAGATCAGTTCAAGCCACACATCTTTGTTTCTGTGTTTTATTGAATAATCATTGTGTGTGTGGGGGGGGGGGGGGGAGATAATGGTTGGTTATGCATATTTGTTGAATAAGTGCATAAGTTGAATGTGCATGATACATATTTGTGTATTGAACTTTTGCAGTTTAGAAAATCAATAAAGAATTTAAAAAAAGAGCACTCAATTTCCATGCCATTTATAGAATTTTAGAACATAAGAATAGCTTTACTGGGTCAGCCCAATGGTCCATCAAGTCCAGTAGCCCGTTCTCAAGGTGGCCAATGCAAATCCTGGCCAAAACCCAAGGACTAAAACATTCCACGCTACCGATCCAGAATAAACATAGGCTACCCCCCATGTCTTAATAACAGACAATGGACTTTTCCTCCAGGAATTTGTCCAAACCTTTCTTAAAACCGCTTTTACCACAACTCTGGCAACACGTTCCAGAGCTTAACTATTTTCTGAGTGAAAAAATATTTCCTCCTATTGGTTTTAAAAGTATTTCCCTGTAACTTCATCCAGTGTCCCCTAGTCTTTGTAATTTTTGATGGAGTGAAAAATCGATCCACTTGTACCCGTTCTACTCCACTCAGGATTTTGTAGACTTCAATCATATCTCTCCTCAGCCTTAACCCTTTAGTAAAAAGGCCCCTAAATTTCCACATTTGTGTTTTTCTTTTCAGTGTATAATGGCCCTGCCGAAAAGGCTGCTACAGGTACTTTCTTATGAGGAAAACATGCTCTCCTTTCCTCTTGAGACCCGATGCCCACTCCCAGGTTGCAAATAGCTTCTACGGCTGTGGGGATACTTTAGTAAACTGCCCTGTTCGAGCACAAATACCAGAAGTGTAATGAAGTCCTTTTAAATGATAGCTTGGTAACTAAATAAATCTGTGGCAGGAATGAATTTCCAAGTGCATCAGATGGCAAAAGACAAGACAAAATCAATAGGATGAAAAATTGTTCTGTCAAACAAATCATCTCTGTAAATGCACAAAACCAAAGCATATTTCATAGAAAAGTAATGGAGCCCCTCTTCGTGGAACGCTTGTCAAAGGAAAACGCTCAATGAGACAATATACTAAAGAACTGTATTCATTTTGTATCTGCAGATTTCATCCTTATTATGAATGTCTAATGGATCTAAACAGAGAGAAAACCTGATATCGATAATATATCATGCACAGCAGACATCCAGGCAGTCAGATAGGCAGAATGGATAGATGCAATGCAAAAGATCAACACTTTAATTACACGATACCTAAATAAACTAATGCACTGAAAATAGCTAGACAGCAACTGATTTATACAGAAAATTGTGCGAATCTGTATGAGAACTAAAACTTGATTTTTTTTTTCATACTTGTTTGTGGTTTTCATCCTTATTTGAGCCAGAAATGGCATTGTTTCTCTCCTAATACCTTTTTAAGTGCAGGTAGCATGGGAAGATAAAACCTGCTGAAGATAGAAAAGTGGATTCCAGCAGACCTTAAAAAAAGGTTGTCCAGCTAAATCTCACAGTGTGATCTGTACGGCTGCCAATGAGTGCAGGAGTGAGACTCTGAAAATGCTATAAATCCCCATGTCCAGCACAGTCAAGGAAGATTCTTGTTTGCTGCATATCCAAGATCAAACCAAATGCCCCAATCCAAAACCACCACCAAAACAGTAAGCTTCTAGTAACAGAAACAAAGCAATATAATAAAATAAAAAGCAACTCAAACAACACCTGTACAAATGTAATAACTGACAGAAAGTCTCTGGTAAATATTCAGTCTTTGGAAGTCAGTATTCGAATTATAGCCGCCTCTGGGCTGACGTACACCTGGTTATTCAATGCCAGGGTATATCTGGCTATTGGCACTGAATATGCAGGTTATCAGTGGCAGATAGAAATTAACTGGGTACCTCTGACTTTCTGGGTTCCACCGAGTTACATTAGTAACTACAGTATGCCTATAAGTGTTTTTACAAGAAGTGGTGTCAGGGTGATTATGATTGTTGAGTTTACCTATTCAATATTTCAAGGTAAATTTCCAACTGCTAATGCACATAAAAAAATCAGAAAGAGGTTACATAATATTACCTCAGTTACCACCAAACAAATTCTCTGAAGCCATCACTAATAATAAAACCCTAAGCACGCATGCGCACTCCTACCTGCGTGACCCCTGCCTCCATGATCAGTAGCTCCATGGCCGACAGAGAAATGTTAGTGCGGGTTTGGCACATGCGCGTTCGGCAGTTTACAACGAGCGCGCACTTGGTGGTTTACTGTGTGTCGGTTGCCCGTGATAAAAAAAAGGTAGGTGGGAGAAGGGGCACGATAAACAGACAGGCAGTGGGCAGGGACATTGACATACAGACAGAAATAGAGACACACACACTGAAAGACAGGTAGGTGGGAGTGAAAGACACACACATAAGGGCTACTGCTGGACAGGGGGGAGCAGGGAAAAGGTGCTGCTGGACAGTGGGGTGGTAAAAGGAAGATAGAAGGGCTGCTGCTGAACAGGGGGAGCAGGGAAGGGGTGCTGCTGGACAGTGGAGAGGTAAAAGGAAGGGAGAAGGGCTGCTGCTGGACAGGGGGAGCAGGGAAGGGGTGCTGCTGGACAGTGGAGAGGTAAAAGGAAGGGAGAAGGGCTGCTGCTGGACAGGGGGAGCAGGGAAGGGTTGTTGCTGGACACGGGAGAGGTAAAAGGAAGGGAGAAGGGCTACTGCTGGATAGGAGGAGCAGGCAAGGGGTGGTGGAGAGGTGGTGGTGGACAGCCGATGAGAGAGAAAGAAAGACAGACAGAAAGCGGCCAAGGAGAGAGAGAAAGAAAGACAGACAGACACATCTGTTGTAGCACCCATTAATGTAACGGGCTTAAAGACTAGTACTACATAATATCCTCCTTAAGCACTCTATAAAAGAGCTCCAAAGCAATAGTCAGAAGTAGAGTAACAAAACTACACATTACTTGTAATTACAGACCCCATTACTGTATTACCCTGCTACTCACCAGAAACTCCTACTTAGAAACTCCTACTTAATTAGGAATAGATGAGGGTGTATCCTTCATAAGTATCTATGTTAAGGCTCAAAGTCATATGTCTGACCACTGACCTTGATATCACATTTCCTGGTATGGAATGCATTTCTGGAATTTCTCTCTCTCCGTTAAGTTGTAAACCAACTTGATAAACGTTTCTTGACCACCTTTCCAAAAATAAAAAAAGCAAATCTATCCATTCCTCCCCATGTAAAGAGCCCTACATTGCAATCAAAGAAATTCCTTCCTAGCTGCCTATGTTGTAGGGAAACATCTGAGAAGACGTTAAACCAATAAGTATATACGAGTATAAAGACGATATATTTAGAGAACACCTGCATATTAAATCTTTTTGAAGCCTATGTGAAAGGGGTGATACCAACAAAGCTCTATTAACGTCCTCTCCCACAGAGGTCTGTGCAATTGAGATTAAATTAGATCAGGATGATATTCAACCTGCAGTGGTCAACAGTTTTAAAGGCACCAACTACTACAAGCAGAATATGACTTAGATCAGTGGTCTCAAACCCACAGCCCAGAGGCCACATGTGGCCCGCCAGGTACTATTTTGAGGCCCTCAGTATGTTTATCATCATCACAAAAGCAAAATAAAACAGTTTCTTGATCATATGTCTCTTTAGCTATAAATTATAATATTATTATTAAGACTTAGCCAAAAGGAAAGATTTATAAACTATAAAGAGTTTTACCTCAAGCAAAATTGTCATTTCTTTTTTTTTTTTTTAAAAGTTCAATCAGTTTAAAAGCATTTTGTTATAAGACAACTATTTTTTTTTTCTGAGGCCCTCCAAGTACCTACAAATCCAAAATGTGGCCCTGCAAAGGGTTTGAGTTTGAAACCACTGACTTAGATGGTCAATACAGGACCTAATCTTGGTGCAAGTCAATATTCAGACCAATAATGACTTGGATAAACGGTCAGATGAAGTTAAGGCAAGTGATTTTGCTATCCTCTTTTATCTGGGCACTTACAAGGAGGTGCTGAAAAGTTCTCAGCCCAACTAACCAACTTCCTCAATTATGAGCGTTATTTTGCCCCTGTAGCTGAGACGAGTGTTCTCTTATTTCATTAAGGGCCAATTTGCAGAAACAAAATTCTATGCTTTGGCATTGTTTCAGATCATTGATTGAACCATTATCCACATCATTCTCTTCTTGGTTGGGCTGAGAACTTTTCAGCACCTCTTCCTACCAATTGGCAGTCTGAAAATCACTGCTAACTGGGTAGATCCCAGCTCTCCATCATATAATTAACCAGAAAGCCTAGCCTACCCTGGATTTCTGGCAGCACTGTCCAGTTGTGTGACAATGAAAACCACACACAATCCCAAGGTCACTCAGAATACAGCAGTCAGAATGATTTATGGCCTGAAGAAATATGATCATGTCACACCCTTTTATTGTGAATTGCATTGATTGCCTTTGGAAGCTCAGGTGTTGTTTAAATTAGGCTGTTTCTGTTATAAGGCTGTTTATGGTAAAGCTCCTTCTTACCTAGTCAATAGATTTTCTTTGACATACTTGAGGGTGAGGAAAAAAGGTAGAACTACACCCTCAAATATGTCAAGAATGTGTGTCTGTCACTATTCAGCCAAGGCTCTAGTGCACTAATCCTTCAGCTGGACTTGAGTAGTGCTTTCAATTTGGTCGATCATGCCATCCTAATTGACTGCTTGGAAACAATAGGTCTCTCTGGTAATGTATTAAATTGGTTCCAAGGATTCTTGACTAAACGATCGTACTGAGTCTATAGCGATAATAATCAATCCTCCAGCTGTGTAAACCCATGCGGAGTCCCACAGGGTTCCCCCCCTATCTCCCACTCTATTCAACATTTACCTTTCCCCATTGGCGAACCTGCTGCAAAAATTAAAAATCAAATTTTTACATCTACGCCAATGACATCGCCATAATCCTCCCCCTAACAAGCCTGACTCATGAGACGAGGAATCATCTAGCTTTAACTTTAAAGCAAATTGAATCATGGATGACTGAGTTCAAACTGAAACTCAACGCCGAAAAAAAACAAATTCATCCTGGCAAGCCCGAACGACAAAATCAAAGACGCTTCAATTTCCCTGAACGGACAAAACTTCCCTTTTGTCGACACTATATAAATCCTGGGAGTGACACTGGACCGTCACCTCACTCTAGATACTCACACAGAGCTACTGATCAAAAAAGGCTTCTCGACACAGTTCTTCGACGCAGCATCCTTCCGATTACTGGTGCAATCCTCAATTTTAAACCTGCTCAACTATTGTAACATCATCTATCTGAGTTCTCTCAAGAAAACCATTCAAAGACTCCGAATAATACAAAATTCAGCAGTGCGACTGATCTTCGGTATAAAAAAAATGGGACCACATAACCCCCTACTATCAAAAACTCCATTGGCTGCCCCTAGAAGTAAGAGTGCTGTTCAAATTTGCCTGCCTTTGTTTCAAATCCACTCTTGGTCTGGCCCTCCTGGTCGCTCATTTTAAATTGGACTGTCCCACCAGGCCCACACGCAGAATACATATATTTAGCTACCCAATAATAAAAAACTGCCGATACAAAAGATTCCTTGACAGAACTCTTGCTTTCCAAGCAAGTCAACAGAATGACTGGCTAGGCAATCTCATCAAGCACTCCTCATCCTACCTTAACTTCAAAAAACTAATTAAAACCAACCTGTTTAACAAAATTTGACAGCAATTTTGGAAACATCAGATAAAGATTTGGTTAAACCAGCAACTCTTTTACTATCTGTGGCTTTGTTGCCGGATAAAGATTGGATTTTGAAATTGTTTTTTAGGAACAAGAGTAAGGAGTTTCTGGGTTTGAAAATTCAAATGTTTCCAGATGTTAGTAGAGAAACTCAGAATCGTAGACGTCAGTTTCTTTTGTTGAAAGCAGGAGTTACACAGCTGGGTGGCATTTTCTTTTTACGTTTCCCATGTAAATGTATAGTAAGATATCGAGATAATAAGTATGTGTTTTTTGAGCCATCTCAACTTACAGCTTTTCTGACACTGAAACGTCTGGAAAAAGAGGGTATAACAACAACTACCACAATAACAACTAAGTAATTGTTGGACTTGGTAATAGAATAATTCCTCAAGTCAGACACATGATACTGTTCTTTATTATATAGAATTTATAATTGATTTCCTTAAAAGTTCACTCTTATATATATCTTGGATCACATAATTATTGAGGACTTGAGATTGTCCGATTAGAATTTTGTTCTTATTATATTAATGATTTACTTATTATTTTGTGTTCGATCTGACAATCTTTCTGTACAAAATGTTTTGATTTTGTTAAAATTTTTAAAATGATAAATAAAGAATAAAAAAAAACCAACCTGTTCAACTGATTTGTAACCAAGAACTCTTAAAAGCCTCACCCTGTACTCACTTGCACTTGACGTCCCTACAATGTGACTCTCACTCTCTCTCTTCCTCCCTACAAATATTCATGTAGTCAAAGACATCATTGTTATTCTAATACTTCATTGTATTCAAGGACTTCATTGTTATTTCTTCACTGACTGCCCAGCTCTTCTTGTTGTAAACCACCTCGAACTACTTTGGCTTTGGCGGTATATAAAAAATAAAATTATTATTATTATTTAAATGTCATAAATATATATTTTATATTGTAAATCGCTTAGAAATTTTTTTATATAAGCGTTTTATCAAATTTTAAATAAAACTTTAAAAACTTGAAACTTCACCAGCACAATTTAATCATGTAGGGGACTCTCCTGCCTGGTTAAATCATTTTAAATATTGGCCTGGATATTTCTAAGTGATCAGATCTCCAGCCCCATTCTAGGGTTACCAGATTTTTAAAGTATAAAAAATGAGGACATGTGGCCCCGCCCTGTTCTGCCCCCCCAATCACGCTCCCACACAAACTTTTCTCGTTATCCCTGTCTGGAGGGTCTCTGAGCATACACAGATATGGCGCAATTATATCATGCATATCCACGCATGCTCAGAGGCGCCCCCCCCCCCCCGAAATGGCCCTAAGCGCAGGCTTTCCAGAACCCAGAAAAACAGCTAGGTTTTGGAAATCCCTCTGGGCACCCGGACAGTCCTCTTAAAAAAAAGTCCACGTTAAACGCTTACCTTTGAGACTGCTTTCAACTCTTAACTCTTCTCACCTTGGGTTCTGCATCCCCCAACCCTCTAAGTCATATGACATGTTTGTCTGTCCAAGTTAGATTGTAAGCTCTTCCAAGCAGGGACTGTCTATTTAACGTCAAACTGAACAGTGCTGAGTATGCCCTTCTGCGCTATAGAAGTGTTAAATAGTAGTAGTCTGAGGCTTTTTGGATATCTGGTAACCCTAGCCTTATTAGAACCTGAATTATAAATATAATCCTCAGAAGATCAGCTGGATCAATATGCAAAATATATATTTAAATATCTCTTAATATTTCTTATACAGAAGTCATTTTACATACAGGAAAATTAATACACTACAAATTATTATATCTAAGAGCATTTTCCAGACTCTTAAATGTTTTTCACTGTGAAATTACTCTTAAAAGCTTTTCTAAATGATTCTGTTGCCTTAATCCTAACATTCTGCTTTTAGGCTTTGTCCTTGCAGCAGGGCCAAGAGCTTAAACGCAGACTCATCTCTCTGTAATCTGAAAGGGTCAGGACCAGAAGCTAGAATCAGTAACTACTTTATTTCTAAAATGTGTTTGACTGTCCTTCAATATGCTCTCCCCCTACCAATTCTATCATTTCTACTTCAGAAACACTAGAATCTCTTATCAGGAGACAGAGAAGACAAGCATCACTGCAGAATGGGCCTTACTTTCACCCTTTCCTACAATAGATATCTCCAAGACATTTAAGTGCTACAGGCTCCCACCTCTATCTCCAGAAAGAGATTCACTATGATATTTTCCTTCTAGTCCTCCTTGATCACAACCCTGATTCATCTGGGGATAAAGTCAGATGCTTTCTGGTGGCAAGGGTGGTAAGCAGGGACCAGGGATAAGACAGACACTAGACACCGGACCCACCTCTAATATTACCCTATTCTGGCTAACCGCTGGATATCACAAATAAATCCATGAGGCTATGAGCAGCTGGAGATTTCTCACTTGGGCTTTCCTTCTCCTCATGCTAAAAAGCCATGCTCCCAAGGATTCCCTTTTTACCCAGTGATCTGTCCAGTAAGGTCTAGAATGGATTCAAAAGGGCACACCTATTTGGACACACCCCTTCTGACATGCTCTCATGGCTGCCAGACCATAGCCAAGTGACATGGCTTTCCTCTGTTTTGTTTTTAGAGGACATTGATCCTTGATGATGACATCACTATAGGAGGAGTCCAAACCTATAACAATTCTCACCATACAAACTATTGTACCTTCAGGAGACCATCTTAAAATTCTCCTAACTTTCAGGGCAGCTCTTCTGAGGCACATAACTCCAGATATGGGCACATAACTCCAGATATATCCACAAGTTTGCTACCTTTAATTTAAAAATAATCTCAGGAACTGGGCCTGAGAGTCTGAAGTTAGCTGAAAGTGGTGCAAGACTGAAGGTCTACTAGGATACCTAATGCTCTGAAAGCTTCCTTTACAGTCCTCTATTCTATCAGCTGAGCTATCAAAGGAGCTCTAGCCTCCAAATAGATGGTTTCAGGATATCTGCAAAAAATATGCACAACCTATATATTTTGCACCCATCTGGATTTATGAACTGGGTCAAAGTGCATTTTCGTAATGCTTGAAAATCAGACTAAGAACCATGGTTAGTGATTCCATTTGCTATTGATCTTTTCTGCACCTAGGTTTGGAAATGATGTAGGGTCCAAATATTTTTAAATAAATACTTTACACCTAAAATGAATAATATTTAACCTTCCTTCAACTTAACACCTACAACATCCCATCCAAAATATAACTTTTTCTCCAAAATGCTCAAAGTTTACGCTTTGTTTCACAGTATTCCGCTCAAGCTTTACATCAGCGCTTTATAGCCAATGAAAACCTTCCACTTAACTTTATAATTTCCTTATCAAATTGCGGTACCTCTCCACTGATTTCTGAGAAGCTTTACACTTTTCCATCACGTGGACTCCTGCTAACTTGGTAATGTAAAGATCTATGAACTAGGAGTGCTGTCTTGCCACAGCTGGCCCTTAGATAATTATTTTGAGCACAACAATAGAGATGATTAGCGTGCCTATTTGATAGCTGATGTCAGATGTGCTGTAACATGCCAGCAGTGCCACAGGGCACAATTTTTTCTCTCGCTTTGCTTTAGTGTTAACAATGTGCTTCAAGCAACACTGTTTTCATTTATTAACTGAAGTCCCTTCCACATTACAAACTCATCGTCAGCACTCCAGGCAAAAGCCAATTTCTCTGTCATTATGACCTATGTGAACAAAAAAGTCAGTCCAAAACAAATTTAAGAATTTCCATTGTTCCATCTGGGCGTAGGGACATGTAAATTCCATGTACTGAGATGCCTACATGTTGCCATACATCATGGGTGTAAAAGTCCCTCCTCGAAGGCCGCAATTCAGTCGGATTTTCAGGATTTCCCCAATGAATATGCATGCACTGCTTTCATTGTATGCTAATAGCTCTCATGCATATTCACTGGGGAAATCCTGAAAACCCAACTGGATTGCGGCCCTCGAGGAGGGACTTTAACACCTCTGCCATACATGATATTATGGAACCTATGTTCTAAAACAGTGTTCCTCAACTCGGTCCTTGCCAGTCGGCCCTTGCCAGTCAGGTTTTCAGGATATCCACAATTAATATGAATACACTTGATTTGCATATACTGCCTCCATTATATGCAAATTTCTGTCATGCACAGTCATTGTAGATGTCCTGAAAACCTGATTGGCAAGGGGGGACTCCAGGACCAAGTTGAGGAACACTGTTCTAAAACACCCAAAACAAATTTTAGGAATGAACTTGTTAAGCAAAATTTTTAAATATCTACATAACAACTTCCAAGTTTCCAAGTTTAATAAAATTTTGATAAAACACTAATCATAAATTCTAAGGGGCTATTTTTAGAATCAGGCCTTGCATGATATGTCAACCCCAAAACTTTACCATTATGTTACCATATTTACCATATACTAGAAAACAAGTCACTCCATTTGATCAGTACACACCAAAGCCAGAAAAAGTATTTTAAGGCAAAAGAAAAGCCTCAGACACAGAGAGGTCTTCCCACTCGCTTCCATCCAAGCATCACTGGCAAAAAAAACTTTCACATATAACTTAAGTATAAAATAATACATTTACCATCCAAAATTTTACCAACTCTGACTCCACCCAAAATTGTTTCTGACTCCAACTACAGTGGCTTCCTATGGAGGCTCGTGTTGTTTTTAAGCTGGGCTGTCTACTAAAAAGTTGCCTTTGGGACCGCTCTACTTTATTTAGCTTATAGTTTTCCTGTAGCAGCTAATAAGAATAGTAGGAGATCACATGCCTTCTTTGTCCTTCTATCGGTGCTGGGTTGTAAAAGTAAGAAATTTCTTGATCATATACTCTCATTCCAGGCAGCCATTCATGACAAAGAATTTAAATTGTTAGTATTCACATCTTATTCTTACGAACATTTTTAGAAATCAGTTGAAAATGTTTCTCAAAACACCTGACTGAATAGATATCATTGTGTCTTTTGTATCTCTTTCATTTGTATTTTTTGTAAGCTGCATTGAACTTATAGCTATGTGGTCTAGAAATATGGTTTTATGTTATGTTACACTGTCCTGCCTACAAAAATGAAAGCTATTAAAATGGTTCACATTCAGGTTAAGAACATAAGAATTGCTATACTGGGACAGACCAAAGGTCCATCAAGCCCAGTATCCTGTTTTCAACAGTGGTCAACCCAGGTCACAAGTACCCGGTAAGATCCCAAAGAATAAAACAGGGTTTATGCTTCTTATCCAAAGAATAAGAAGTAAGGATTAGAGAATGACAAGAGGACATTTTTTGACATCACTGCGGAAACTCATTTTCCCAGTCCTCATCTGCACAAGTGTCAAACACTTTAAAATGATAAGTGTTCGAGGCTTGTGCGGTTAAGGCAGAGCTTCCAGGAATGGGGCAGGGACAAGGACAAAACTCACGGGGACAGGACGGGGAAATTGAGTTTCTGTGGAGACAGGGACAAATTTGTCCCCGTGTCATTCTCTAGTAAGGATTTCCCCATGCTATCTCAAAAATGCCTTATGGACTTTTGTTTTAGGAAATTGCCCAAACCTTTTTCAAACCCTGCTAAGTTGATTTCACCACATTCTCCGGTAATGGACTCCAGAGATTAATTACACTTTGAGTAAAAAAGGAACAGACTTCGTACAAACATCAGGAAGTTCTTCTTCACCCAGAGAGTGGTGGAAAGCTGGAACGCTCTTCCGGAGTCTGTCATAGGGGAAAACACCCTCCAGGGTTTCAAATAGGGGAAAACACCCTCCAGGGATTCAAATAGGGGAAAACACCCTCCAGGGATTCAAGACCAAGTTCGACAAGTTCCTGCTGAACCGGAACGTACGCAGGTGACGCTGGTCTCAGTTAGGGCACTGGTCTTTGACCTAAGGGCCGCCATACGAGTAGACTGCTGGGCACAATGGACCACTGGTCTGACCCAGCAGCGGCAATTCTTATGTTCTTAAGTCACTAGGACTTGAACACAAGTCGATGGCACCTAACAGTTCGTACACTCTAAGGCTCTGATTCTATAAAAGATGCCTACAGTTAGGTGCCTAAATTGGTGCTCCCATTAGCGTAACGAGGGTGAGAGGTGCCTGGGGCAAGGGGGCCCCCCACCCTTCTTCTCCACCCCTCTTTTCCCTCCCTCTGCCTTTTTCTGTCCCCTCCCCCCCCCTGTGCGTACCCCTTCCCCTGGACCTCTTTAACTTTCCCGGCACGAGCAGCATTCCAAACTTGTTGCCCGCATCTTTTGCCCTCCATCTAACGTCACTTCTTAAGCACGGGACCCGGAAGTGACGTCAGTGCGAGTCGATGCCGGCGCGAGCAACAGGTTGGAATTGCTGCTCGTGTCGGCAAAAAGTAGAGGTATTTTGTGGGGGGAAGTGAAGGCGTGAGCGTGGCAGGGGGGGGGAGTCGTGGGAAGGAGCGAGGGGGACAGAGAGGAAGATGCGTGCCAGCACCCCCCACCAAGACGGTGCCCAGGATGACCTTCCCCCTCCCCCCATTACCATGCCACTGGGTGCACCTAGCCGATCTAGGCACCTAACTTCATTTTTTTAAAATTGGCTTAATCAGCGCTAATTGAATGTGCCATTAAAAAACAATTAAAAAAAAAATTAGATGGCTGACTTGGTAGGCGCCTACCACTTCAAGGTAGACATCTACACTGAGGTGCCTATACAGGAAGTCTGTATAATTAGGTTTGGATTTGGGGCAGAGTTTGGGTGTGGACTGAGTTAAGCGCCGCTAGGCCCCTATCTTAGACTCATTTAGGCTAAGAAAACCCTATCCTAAATGGTGTGCCCTGAGGATTTTAACGCCTAATGACACCTAAGACAGCTTCAGCATGATTCTATTAGCGATGCCTAGCAGTTGATTGACAACCGCGCTGAACGCTGTTTATAGCATCAGGTCTTAAATACAGCCCATTATATACTAATTCGCTAGTATATGCTAAATCTGTTAGCACGCCTTAGTAAAAAGACTCCTTAGTGTGGTGTAACAAAAATGCGAAAGCATGTGGCACTTTATGGAATAACCAATTTATTGAGGCAGAACGTTCAAAGACCAGCATCCACTTCATCAAATGCGTGAAGTGTAGTTCGGGAGGTGAGTTCAGGGGGGGAGGGAGAGGGGTGAATGCAGAATATAGACAAGGCACTGAAAAGCATAGGATAGAGAGTGGACAGGACAAGTGTTGCCTCCATACAAGTCATCCTGTACTAGCATATATCCTTTTACTTCTGTCTCCATCACCTCTTGGTGACCATGCAGGAGGAAAGCATTTCTGCACTGAAGCCTGGTGAAAGGAGAAATGCACAGATTGTTTGTGAGCCTGAGCTAATCTTTAAAAACATGCTATAGTGTCATCTTTTTTCATGTTAAGAGCTGCAAAATACAAAGCGTGCAAATCTACAGTAAAAAGGTATGACCTTCCCTCCTCCTCACAACGAAAAGGTTTGCAATTTCTATATCAAGAGATTGGATTACATAGATACAAGCTGTTAGTTAGAAGCGAAAAAAAAAAAGTGTAGGATGTTTTTTTTTTTTCACAGCCAAATTTATGAGCGTCTTTAATCTGGCTGTTCAAAATTTTGTAGCTCGAAATAAGCATCGGACTGCTCTAGTGCTTTTCCGCAGAGCAGGATCAATAATCATCATGTGAAGTCTTTGTCTGAGCAGCCATTAAATAAGAATTTCTGAAGCACTGCATGGACTTTTCTGTATTTTTAGAAGGTCAAATGCTGGTCTGGAATTAAAATGCAAGCTGGCGCCAGAGCTTCGGTAGTCGATCGGATGTGATGGTTGGCGTCACAAAATCACTCAAACGCTGCTGACATCACAAATGTGCTCTCAGAGCTCCAGTGAAATGACAGCAGCCTGGAGTATTCAGCAGATCATTTCAAGAGGTTTATATGGTACTTCACATGTAAATAGTAAGGATAAACTATCATTTACAATGACATAGCCTGTGCTGTAACATGTCATTAAATAAGCAGAAAAAAATTATTTTGTGTTATCATCTATAATAATAATCCTCTAAGTGCGCATGCGCACTTAGGAGGATGACCTGATGTGTGCTGCGTCCGTCCGTGGCGGCGGCTTGAGGCGCATGCGCCACAGCACAGCCGGCGACTCCCCCCTCCCACCCTCACTCACCGCCAAAACCTTCCCGCAGCCCCCTTCACAGCCGCCGCGTTTAAATTCATAGACAAGCACTACACCACGCTACCACTGGCCTCGCCGTCTTCTGTATGCTGCGGCCTGCCCTCTCTGACTACTTCCTGTTTCCGCTAGGGTTGGCCGCAGTGGATAGAAGACGCCGAAGACAGTGGTAGCAAGGCGCAGTGCTTTTCTGTGAATTTAAACGCGGCGGCTGGGAAGGAGGCTGCAGGAAATGCTGCTGCTGCTGCACAGGAAAGGCCAGGAAATGCTGCTGCTGCACAGGGAAGTGTGTGTGTGGGGGGGAAATGCTGCTTCTGCACAGGGAAGGGTGGGAAATGCTGCTGCTGCATAGGGAAGTGTGTGTGTGTGGGGGGGAAATGCTGCTTCTGCACAGGGAAGGGTGGGAAATGGTACTGCTGCACAGGGAAGGGCGGGAAATGCTGCTTCTGCACAGGGAAGAGTGGGAAATGCTGCTACTGCACAGGGAAGTGTGTGTGTGTGTGTGTGTGTGTGTGTGAAATGCTGCTTCTGCACAGGGAAGGGTGGAAAATGCTGCTGCTGCACAGGGAAGTGTGTGTGTGTGTGTGTGTGTGGGAATGCTGCTTCTGCACAGGGAAGGCCGGGAAATGGTACTGCTGCACAGGGAAGGGCGGGAAATGCTGTAGCTGCACAGGGAAGGGTGGGAGGAAAATGCTGCTGCTGCTGCACAGGGAAATGGAGGGGACGGAGAGGGAAAGGAGGCCTGGGAGCAATCTTGGTTTGCTTTGGGGGAGGGGAGACAGAAGGGGGCCATGGAGAAACAGAAAGACAGGCAGGCAGGCAGCGCATTAGAACGAAAGACAGACACAGAAAGACAGCGGGCAGGGAGAGAGACAGAAAGAAAGAAAGACAGACAGGGTGCCAGAGAAAGAACCAGAAAGAAAGAAGGACAGACAGTGGGAGGAAGAAAGAAAGAAAGGAAGAGAGAGACAGGGGCAGGGAGAGACACAGAAAGAAAGAAAGACAGACATATATTCTAGCACCCGTTAATGTAACGTGCTTAAACACTAGTTCACCAATAAAAGTACACACTCTTTATAAATAGTGCACATTATTTTTTGGGGGGAGAAGGTATCATAGTGTGACTGAGAGTATGGTTTAAATTGATCCACTTGTACGTGAGTGGAATAGAACAGGTACAAGTGGATCGATTTTTCACTCCATCAAAAATTACAAGGACTAGGAGACAATCAATGAACTTACAGGGAAATATTTTAAAAAACAATAGGAGGAAATATTTTTTCACTCAGGGAATAGTTAAGCTCTGGAACGCATTGGCAGAGGTTTTGATAAGAGCGGATGGCGTAGCTGATTTTTAGAAAGGTTTGGACAATTTACTGGAGGAAAAATCCATAGTCTGTTATTGAGAAAGACATGGGGGAAGCCGCTGCTTGCCCTGGATCAGTAGCATGGAATGTTGCTACTCTTTGGGTTTTTGCCAGGTACTGGTGACCTGGATTGGCTCAAGAAACAGGAAACACTACCTCCACAACGAGAATAGCCTTACTAGGTCAGACAAATGGTCCATCAAGCCCAGTAGCCCGTCCTCATGGTAGCTAATCCAGGTCGACAGAGAACAACGACAACATCCAATTCTGTAGTTGAAAGTAAGTGTTGCTGTCTCTATAGTTTTGATCTATAGAGACAGCGACACATACGTTCAACTACAGAATCAGATGTCTAAAGATTTCACTGAGAAGATTATGAAACCTTATTATTTTATGATTCGTCATCATTATTCAGACTCCTGAGTCAGGCCCTTCTGGGCCGAAACACGATTGTATCGAGTCATATTAAACAATAAAGGAAATTGAACACTGAATAGTCACCTTCGTTGTTTGTTCTCTATCGACCTGGATTAGCTACCATGAGGACAGGCTACTGGGCTTGATGGACCATTGGTCTGACCTTGAAAGGCTATTCTTATGTTCTTGAATCTGTCAAAAAACACAAGTTATACAGGCAAAGTATTCAAACAAAAGGAAAGCATTTATTATTCTGAGTTAACCTGTATCACTTTTAACATTCTCTTCCCAGTACTGGCTCCCAGCCTTGCCCAATGCAATAACTAGTATTACCTTCTTGAGTTCCCCTCTACATATAATTCCAGATTCTTTCCGACCTTGACCTTCTTTCCACATTAAAAAAAACTGAAGCCACAAAAAACCGCTTCCCTGATCCTCTTTCATTGTTTCCCCGATTCTCTTTCACTGTTTCCCTGATCCTCTTCTAGGATACTATGGGGCTCATAATTGAGACGAAAATACGTCTAACCCCCCTAGTTGGCACTTGGATGACCTAAAAGAGAGGTCAAAACGGCTTTTTAGATGTATCCAGGGACATTTTAGGCCTCTGAATACTGCTGTGCACCCAGAGCTGAAAGGGGTGTTTTTGTAGGAATGTTGAGGGTGGGATTTGGGCGGGACGTGGGCCGACCTGGACTTAGTCGTACTGCAGAGATAATCAAGTTTTATGAAGCTGCCTGGACAGAACTTATACGTTGTGACATAGGTGATATAAAACCAGGTCTAAGTAAACAGAAGGTATTCAAAGTGACCAGATAACCATTACAGACACAGAGTAGAGACCCACAAACACTCTCCTAGTGATCACTGCCCCCCCCTCACATCGCCATAGAAATCGGAATAAAAACATACATACGTATCTCCGGAAAACCAGCACCTGCTAAAGGAAAGCCTAGTAGAGTTGCACAGAGGTCCCGTAAGTAGCCTGGCCCGGGGGTGAGGAGGGGGCTTGTGGACCATAGAGAGGAGGACCCAGGCCCATAAGCCACTCTAACCACTATATTAGTGGTGGAAAATGTGAACCCACCATAAAACCCAAAACCCTACTGTACTGCCATATAGGTGCCACCTGCAGCCATAAGGGATATTGGGATTGTAGATAGCTGGGTACAGTGGGTTTTGGGGGACTCAACATTACATATATGGGAGCTCAGGTGAAATGTTGACATGGCACACTTTTTGTGAAATTCACAGCAGTGCCCTGAAAGGTGCCCCACTGCTTTGTTGCCATGTCTGGGAGGCAAGTCCATGACATTACTGACCCCTCCCACGTCCAAAAGGTCTTGTTCTGGGTGTTTGGGACTTGGACAAATATTTGGACAAGAATGTGGTATAAAGATAGACGTAGTGGCGGTATGGACGATCAAATGCCTGGATATACAGATGAAAGATTTTCATAAAATAGTATACTTTAGATGGATTTTTCGAGAATAGACATTTGTGCACAGCTGACTTTGGGTGACTAGTGCCCTACGTCCAAATCGGACTTAGATGTATAAGTACATAAGTAGTCGCCTCCGCCGGGGCAGACCAGAGGTCCATCCAGCCCAGCGGTCCGCTCACGCGGCGGCCCATCAGGCATATTGCCTGGTCAGCGGTCCCTGTCTAATTTTATTGCCTACCTCTACAGTTATCTCTAAACCTTCCACTGCTCTTATCTGTACCCCTCAATCCCTTTGTCTTCCAGGAACCTATCCAGGTCTTCCTTGAAACCCTGTACTGTGCTATTTCCTATCACGGCCTCCGGAAGGGTGTTCCATGTGTCCACCACCCTCTGTGTGAAAAAGTACTTCCTTGCGTTTGTTTTAAACCTGTCCCCCTTCAATTTCATCGAGTGACCCCTTGTTCTTGTGGTTTCTTTCAAATTGAAAAATCTGTCTTTGTATGTTTTGATTAAATCCCTCCATGGCTCAACTTCTACATAAGAACATAAAAATTGCTATATTTGGGACATAATGAAGGTCCATCAAGCCCAGTATCCTGTTTCCAACAGTGGCCAACCCAAGTCCCAAGCACCGAGTTAGATTCCAAGTAGCAAAACAGATTCTATGCTGTTTATCCTAAGAATAAGCAGTGGATTTCCCCAAGCCATATCAATAATGGCCTATGGACTTCTCTTTTAGGAAATTATCCAAACCTTTTTTAAACCCCGTTAAGCTAACTAATTTCACCACATTCTCTGACAACAAATTCCAGAGTTTAATTATACATTGTGTGAAGAAATATTTTCTCAAGTTTGTTTTAAATCTACTACTTAGTAGCGTCATCGCATGTCCTAGTATTTTTGGAAAGAGTGAACATGCGATTCACATCTACCCCTTCCACTCTACTCATTATTTTATAGACCTCTATCATATCACCCCTGAGCTGTCTCTTCTACAAGCTAAAGAGCTCTAGCCACCTTAGCCTTTCCTCACAGGGAAAAATGCTTGAGTACCCGAGTAAAACTGTTTGGAGCTCCCCTGGGAGAACAGGGTAGAAAATTGAATAAATAGTGTGAAAAGTTTCAGCCTCTGATAACCAGAGCTGGTATTGTGACATCACAATGCCTCATTCCACCAATGACTAAGCCAACCTCATCAGTGATGTCACAATGGCTTGATTGTCCTTTACTTGGCTCACTTTGACTACATTTTGATTTCTAGAGTGGTGCAGTGGTTAAAGCTACAGCCTCAGCACCTCATGCTGCTGCTTATAATCCTGGGCTAGTCACCCAATCCCCCCATTGCCCCAGGTATATTAGATAAGACATTGAGCCCACTGGGACAGACAGGGAAAAATGTTCGAGTACCTGAATAAATTCATTCTGAGCGCCCCTGGGAGTATGGTATAGAAAAAAAATAAAAGCAGCTTATGGTTGCCTTCATACCTGAAGTCACAATCAGCAAAACAGACTCTTACCTAATTGAGGTAACCATGGTGTATTTTCAAGTTATTGTAGTGGACAGTTATCTACCCTTATTGCAGTAGGGTATTCCATGAACAGAGGGGCACTTGTCTGGTCCCATTTTCAACTCCAGTTCTATATGAAGAGAGAACTGACAGACTGCACTAGCCATGGTTTTGATGCATGTGTATGTATTAGATAGGGGTACCAAACTGTGGTTAGGGGAGGGGCTTAGGCAGGGATGCAGCTTATCTATTTTGGAAGGTGTCTGTTATCCGCTTTAAATCAACACGGAGAACAAAAAACATACACCGTATGATTTCCATACACAACATTGTACACATAAAAACAATTATAAAAGCTAATCAATCTCCACTGTATTTTGAAAAGTGCAAGCACTATTACCTAACTAGAGGGGCCTCAGTTAAGGAGCCTACGCAAGTCATAGACTCTGACCGTACAAGTCTGCGTAGATTTTTCAGCTCCTTTGCTCCAATCATCGGCAACCCTCTAGTCCCTAACCTTCACTGAATTTTAAAAATTTTTTAATTTTTATTTATACAAAAAAGCTTAACAGTACTTTCTAAAAAAATTTTTTCCAATTCTTATTGACTTCTTCAGTTTTCAACTAAACAATGTGAATGCACTATTCTTTTTAGGTGAGACTATATTTAAACATCAAAGTGTTCATGGTAGAGTTTAAAATTACTTAGCTCCAACCAGACTGTATATTAACAGCGAATTGCTTCCAAACATGCTCCTTAACTGAGGCCCCTCTAGTTAGGTAATAGTGCTTGCACTTTTCAAAATACAGTGGAGATTGATTAGCTTTTATAATTATTATTTCTCCACTACGGGTTATATACTATAGTGTATTTACACATAAAAACAACACACATTTCATAAAACGTAACATAAAAACCCCTAATCACGACTACAGCATAGAAACACAGCCTCTCGATTACTGCAGCATCACTGTCATCCGTATGGGATTAATTGGGAGTATGGGAGTAATTGGCAAGGCATCTCTGTAGCAAAGGAATGTGTGCACGGGGCCCTGAAATAGGACGAAGGCTGTTTACAATTTGTTAGCTTCTGCTTGTAATTTTTAATAATAGTTCTACATTTCACTTTACAATATTGCTTTCCTACTGAGGGAGGGAAATGCCTAGAATGCTTCCAGGAGGAGGCTTTTAAGTAATATGATTTGCGAGTTAATACCTCCTTGGTTCTTAAGGAGCCACCTGCTCAAACTGCACCAAAGTCATGAAAATCAATGTGTAATTTTCTATAAGAAACAGATTCAGCACCCAGATGGACTTCTTAGACATATTTTTGCAGGCAGCAAGTTAATTATAATGCAATAAAAAGTGCACACTGAGTTAGCCTATAAACAATAAAATGTGATTAAAAAAACAAGACAGTTGGTAAAGGAATTTGGATTTAGCACATGCCTTTCACAATTAGTTCTGTAGGGTCATGAAATGGTTAACTGTTGTTTAAAATATTGCTCTGGCCTACATAGCTGAAGAAAGTTTACAATCTATTGACTTCATCTGCCTAAAATATAAATCCCTACCTTACCACATTGTGAGTTTGAGCCATGATGTACCCTGCCCTTCTGTACATTTAACATTTAGACCTGAAAGAGTTAGATAAGTGACCTGCTAGTGTGAGCTTAGGACCAATAATAATTGTAGAAAGTTATAGAAGTAACAAATGAAAATTGTAGTTTTTGCATATATTAGTTTGCGAAAAGGGCATAAAAGTCCGTGTATTTCCTGTTTCTGACACTCTAGTAGGCAGGCTATTAACTGCACTAGAGTCCGGTATACCGTAATAAATTTCTTGTACTTTCTTCACGCCTCTGACTTTGTGTGTCCAAGTGACCTTTCAGTTCAATATAAGTTACATTTCACTATAGTGAGCATTTTCCTAGAGGGTTTACACTCAGGGAAATTCTGTAAATGGCATCTAAAATTATAGGTGCCTATAATACAGAGGTTCTCAACATGCCGTACGCTTACCCCAGGGGGTATGTGCAACATTGTCGGGGGATATGCTACTGAATTTTCCCAACTTCCTTCTGCTGTCGCACATCTCTCGCCTTCTTCGTCTTCTCTCCCCAGCCTTCCTCCCTCCCCTCCCCGACCAGCAGCGGCAGCTCACTGTGTGCTTTTAAACTTTCCCATACAGCTGCCTCTAGCGTTATTTAGCTGCGGTTCCCTCAGGCAACCTCGGGGTCTTCGCTAGGCTGGACTGCCTCTGACGAAAGAACAAGTTGCACCAACGGAGGGTCCTAGTCTAGAAAAGGAACTGAGGCTGCCTGATGGAACTGTGGCTAAACTAACGCTAGTGGCAGCTGTGTAGGGAAGTTAAAAGCACGCAGTGAACTGCTACGAGGGACAGGAGAAGAACTGCTGGACAGGAAGAAGAGGTGCTACTGGACATGGGAAAGGGCCAGGGAAAGAGGTACTGCTGGACATGGGGAGAGGGAGAGGTGCTGCTGGACCTGGCAGAAGGGGAGGGGAAGGGAAAGGTGCTGCTGGACTTGAAGGAGAAGGGGAGGGAAAGGAGAGGTGCTGCACGATTCTATAAAAGTTAGGTACACTTTATAGAATCATGCTTAAACGGGCTTAGATATTGAGACATCATAACATTAGACAAACCCAGGGTTTTCTTGGCCTAAAGGCACGAACCTAAGTTAGGCACCTAGTAGCACTTAAGTCCAAAATAAATGCCTACATGCAAAACATGCCCATGATCCGCTCCCCCCTAAACACACCTTCGTTATTATAGGTGCCTAAAATCCAATTAGGTACAATTTACATCAATTTTGAGGTACTAATTGTCAATTATCGGTGTCAATTAAGTGTATTAAACAATTAAGTTAGGCACCTACATTGGTTAGTTGTGCAACTTTAGGGCCCAACGTTGGGTGGACTATATAGAATTCCCCTGTTACTGCCTACATCAGGGTGTCAAAACTCAATCACATTAAAGGGCCGAAATCTAAAACACGGGCTATCATGAGCCAGACCCCGCCTAACCTCTGACCCAGACCACGCCCCCATAATTGTAACACCATTTTCCCATTCATTTTTCATATATACACACCTTATTAACAACACATAATGGTTAACCACAAAATTAAACTACACAAAGCACATTGTATGCACCTCAACATTCATTCCTATCACAACACAGATAACCCCAATGCAAATACGGGACCAAAAACTAAAAGTACTAATATATACAAACGAAACTCTAAGATTCATGACTCTGAATGTAGCAAAACCCCAGAGAAAAAGAAACAAATGCATTTCTTCCTGAACAGTGCAAAATATTGACAGTAGATGTAAATTCTCAAAATTGACATAATTCAATCATTAAATTGAAAATAAAATCATTCCCCCAACCTTTGTTGTCTGGTGATTTTGGTTTTCAAACCATCTTTCCCAATCTCTGGCTGCACGTCCTTCTGTTTGTGCTCTTAACTGTGTATCCAGGGCCACCTTATCCATTTGCTGTTTTTCTCTCTTTCACTTTCTGCCATACATCCATCTTTAGCATTAACTTTAACATTCAACTTTCTTCCATTTTTCTTCTTTCTTCTCAAAATCTATCTACATTTCCAAGTCTTCCCTTCCCATCTATCCATGTGTACCATCTCCTCCCTCTTTCTTCTCCCCTATTCCCATCTATCCATAAGAAGCATATCTTGTTATTTCTTCCCTTCCCCTCCATCCCTGTGTACCATCTCATCCCTCTCCCATGGTTAGACAACTCTGTCTTCCCCCTTCCTCCTCATATGGTCTGGTATCTTTCTCCTCTCCTTCCCATAGCCTGGAATCTCTCTCCTCTCCTATGGTCTGGCATTTCTCTCTCATTCCCTCCCCCTTCCCAAGGTCTATCATCTCTCTCCTTCTCTCCTCTCCTTTCTGCGGTCTGGCATCTCTCTCCTCCCTGCAGTCTGGCATCTCTCTCTCCCCCTCCTTCCCTTCCATTACGTTGTCTGGCATATCTCTCTCTCTCTCCTTCCCATTCCAGTGGTCTGACATCTCTCTTCCCCATGTATCTCTCTACCTCACTTCTCTCCCACCACCATGTCCAATAATTTTTTCTCCTTCCCTCTCTCTGCCCAACAATTCTCCTTTTTCTTCATCTCCTCATGTGCACCATATCTCTCTCTCTCTCTCTCTGACAACCAATACTCCCTTTCTATTCCCTCCCTCACCTCAGCATCTCTTTCCTTCACTCTCTCCCTCCTTCCATTCTCTCTGATGTCGCAACATCAGAGGGAATGCTTCCAGATAAGGCGCAGGACGCGCGAGGAGCTGCCCACAGCTTTGTGCACACTGCAGAAATGAGGAGGAGGGAGCCAGCCAGAAGATAAAACACCTGGGGGCAGCAATGAAAACGCCACAGCGCACCGCAGGCTGCATAAAACAGTCAGGTGAGCCGCATTCAGCCCGCGAGCCTTGTATTTGACACTTGTGGCCTACATAATAGGAGGCCACAAGTGCTTTTCCTAAACTGTAAGACATTTTCACAAAATCATGTGGGCACGCTATACCAAAATTTTCTTACATAAATTCCTTGTTCCTGCGCACTATACCTGTGTGCGCGTTGTACACGTGTGCGCGTTATATACGTGAAAATACGGTAATCATTCGGCACTAGTTTAGGAATAGAAGGGTCATATGTTCACCATGACTGCTAGTGTGGTATGAAAGTGTCAGTGCTGTAGGAATCAGATAGATGGGTTGCAGTCTCTAGGTTAAAGGGCTGCCTATGGCAGGGGTAGGCAATTCCAGTCCTGGAAAGCCGGAGCCAGGTCAGGTTTTCAGGATATCCACAATAAATATGCATGAGATAGATTAGCATCTCAAGGAAGCAGTGCATGCAAACCCATCTCAAACATACTCATTATGGATATCCTGAAAACATGACTTGGCTCCGGCTCTCGAGGACCGGAATTGCCTACCCCTGGCCTATGGTAAAGGGTAGGGCTACCATATTTGTGAATTGAAAAAAAAAAGGACACATGACCAAGTCCCCAACCTAAACAAATACTTTGTGTGTCTCAACTGTCAGATGAAAACAGGAGTAACACATCTACTCTTCCAGCCCACCCAAAACATGTTCGCAACCCTCCCACACTGTGTTCTGGATCTAGGTGTATTTAGCAGCTTTATATAATTACCATTTACCTCATTTACACATATAAACTCTGCAATTTACACTTGTACAAAACTACATCAGCCTTCTAAACTGACCTCAGTAGCTTTATTGGATGAATTACTGGTTTTAGACAGTGGCATAACTAGTGAATTTGACACTCAGAGCTGATTATTTTTTTTAACATCCCCTTCCTCTATATGAAATAATTATTTTTAGTAATAATCTATGAGTCATACAACAAGGGTGTACCTAGGAAAAGACAGCAACTTAAACACTGCAATGAGCACTAGAACACATTCATTGTAAAACTAAAAGCCAGATTAGTACAGATTGGTATTGCAGTCAATGCTAATAGAAACACTAAAAAAATACTCCACAAGTTGATACTTATATAATATTTAAAAAAAAACTATTAGAAATATCTATAAAGTGCATCATGTGCAATTTAAAGTGCTCAGTCACCAACCAATAAGTGCTACAGTGTACTAAAGAAAATACAAGGGCCTGATGTATTAAGGGACCATCATAACACTTTTAAATGTCTTTAAATATCCCTTCACCTCTTTATATAAAGTAATTTTCACTGATAAATGCACATAAGCATAGTTAATAATTCACTTATCTTCAAGAAGAAATCAGAAGGCGATGGATCAAAAATCTCCTGCGCGCTTGTAGAAACTTCAATAATTCTCTTAAGAACGCCCCCCTGTGTAAATAGAATCAAAAGAGTCTCCCTTCTTGACTCGAGTTTCGCGTTAGTGTCGTCAGGAAGGGGACATTGGCTAGAGGAACAACAGTGTCCTGTCAAAGCGGGGAAAACTAATAGAAAACCACATCTTTTTCATACACGCAGAACACAAATACACCCTTGCCCAGTATGGAATAAGTAATCACAAACTAAAAATAGAAATATGCAGAGAGAAGTTAAACTGAATTGTCAAGAAGTCAGATTCTGCATACAATGCAACACCACAGAAACAGTAATGCATGTCCTCTAATACTGTGCCAAAATTAAATATATAGACAGCAGATGTAAATTTGAAAAAACTGACAAATAGCAATCACCATTTTACAAATTAACCCCCCTCCTTTATAAAACTGCGCTAGCGTTTTTAATGCTGGCCGCCACGGTAACAGTTCCGACGCTCATAAAATTCCTATGAGCATCCGAACTGTTATCATTGCGGCCGACGCTAAAAATGCTAACGCGGCTTTGTAAAGGAGGGAATAATAAATAGAAATAGAACAAAAAATGGAAAATAAGATAATACCATTTTATTGGACTAATATACTGTATATTTCAGTTAGCTTTCGGAGGCTAAAACCTCCTTCCTCAGGTCAATACAGTACACTGTTACAGTATCCTGCCCTGACCTGAGGAAGGGAGTTTTGGTCTCAAAATCATAGTCAACACTGTATTGAAAAGATCACCTTATTTCCATTTTCTATTTATGTTTATCAACATACAGTCAACTCCGCTTAAGTGCAAGGCCTCCGGATCGGATGTCGTTTCGGTGCTCGGGAGGGATATAGGATCGCGGGAGAGGGGGGGGGCGACGTGAGAGGGGGGAAGATGCCGGTTCACAGGGGGGATGCCGGATCACTGGGGGGGTATGGAGCAGCATCAGTGGCCTCAATGAGAGGGGTAGGAGGGTAGAATGGAGCAGTGCCGGTAGCCTCGGGGAGGAAGGAGGTGGAACGAATCAAAGCGAGTTTCCCTTACTTCCTATGGGGAAACTCGCTTTGATATACGAGCAAATTGGTTTACGAGCATACTTCTGGAACGAATTATGCTTGTAAACCAAGATTCCGCTATTTGTCAACATTTGCTTATTTCCGATAGGAAGAAGGGTTACCTTCAAAAACTCAAGGGTTCATAGTAGATTCTTTTGATCTCGACATAGCGAAGTTTCAAACACTATCAATAGACACACAGATAGATACATGGATAAAGGTGACTCAAAAACTCTTAGATGACTTAGCCCCCATTGAACATCAAAATTCTTCTTCTAAAATAATGAAAAAAAAGAGACCTGGTTCACACCAGAACTAGTTCTATTGAGATGCCAAGTTCATGCTCTCGAAAGACACTAGCACCGTCATCACACACCTAGTTTATTCCGCCATTACTTAGACAAAGCCACTCTCTTAAAAAAAAAAAAAAAATCCAGGAAAACAAAACAATATACTATAACAAAAAAATTACTGCAGCCCAGAACTCTTCAGCCTTGTATGCCAAAGTGAAATCACTTACTACAAAAGGAAACTCATCCCTGTCCTTCAGTAACCTTTCACGCAGGATTTTGGCAAACTATTCCCCTATCACACCATTAGATAACTCCCATTCCATCCCTTTCAGCACATTTTCTAACTTTAATATACCATCTTTGCTGGAAATAGAAAAACCATGCACTCCATCAATAACTCAGGAATCTTAGGACATTTTTAACTACCCTTCCTAATTAAAAAATACTTCTCAATATTTAGCCCTTTCATTCAATCCATGATCGGTAATAGCCTTTCTTCAGGTATCATGCTAAGTCACTGGAAATTAGCAAGAATAAGACCCATCCCCAAACTTTCTTCTGGAAATATTGACGATTGTAATAACTACTGCCCTATCACCAATATCCCTTATCTTGCCAAACTAACGGAAAAGATTGTTTTTAATCAATTAACACCATTCCTCGAGCAAACAAATGCAATGCATCCCAACCAAACAGGTTTTAGACCACATTACTCAACGGAGTTATCCCTTTTAGGCTTGGTCACAATGATCAGAAATTATTTGGATCAAAGAAAATTGGTTCTCCTGATTTCACTTGATTTAAAGGCAGCCTTCAACACAATTGATCATACAATCCTCCTAATCACCTCAAGACACTAGGAATTTCTAGAGTCGCTCTTAAATGGTTCGTTTCTTACTTTTCTGAAAGACAATATCAAGTTCATTTTCAAAACTCTTCTTCAAAGCCATATTTTCAAGACTCAGAGGTTCCACAAGGATCCATTCTCTGTTTCTTGCACCATTGTTAACCATTGCCCAATCGGTTGGATTCACAGTTTATGCCTATGCGGATGACATCCAACTAATCTATCCATTCCAGAGCCACAATCAAGCTGAAATCATGGCTATTAATCAAAAATTACATCTTGTGTATGACTGGCTCTGCTGAAATCTTCTTTCCCTTAATATATCAAAAACCAAATGTCTGCTTTTCTCGCAGGATCAAAATGAAACCCTTGCATCCCCAATATGGATTTCTTCAATCTCAATTCACTTTTATCAAACATTAAAATTCTAGGAGTGATCCTTGACAACATAGGTATTATCCTTTAAATCTCAGATCAGCTCAGTGGTACAAAAATATTTATTTAAACTAAAAATGATTAGATCCCTCAGGTCACTACTCAACCCCAATTCAATCAACATTCTTATCCATTCATTAGTTATTTCAACCTTAGATTATTGCAATTCACTTTACAAGGGCATCACTCAAAAAGAGATCAGGAGATTACAAGTCTTCCCAACAATTCCTTCAGTTCGTCAGTTATTTTATGATACAACACGTAAAATAATCTTTTCAGTAACCACAATCACACTGTGGAATTCCCTACCACTGACCCTGAGACAAGAAAAGAACCTTAACAACTTTAAATCTAATCTCAAAACATTTCTTTTTAGAGATGCTTTTGAGATTTATACTTAGCTTTCCTTATTCAAAAAACTCAGACATCAGGCCTTACATTAAAGATCCCCTTTACTCCTTCTGTATTTTGCCTCCCCTTTCTTTTATTTTAAGCAATGTATCCTCCCCATCTGCCCCTATGTATCATGTTATGGCTGTACTGTAATTGTGAATTTGTTCCCTCTATTTTATATTTTTAAAAAAACTTTTAATAATTTGTATAAATAATTTGTTTATAAAAGCGGTATATATCACGACCTAAATAAACTTGAAACTTAGGGCTCCTTTTACAAAGGTGCGTTAGTGCCTTAACGCATGGAATAACGCGCGCTAGTCGCTTTCGCCTCCTCTTGAGCAGGCGGTAGTCTTTCAGGTAGCGTGCGCACACTAATCCGGTGCGTGCGCTAAAAACGCTAGCGTACCTTTGTAAAAGGAGTCCTGAAACTTAATAAAAAAGTATCACCTTTGTTTTTTGTTTTATTTCTTTATATTACCTTGGAAAGTGGACTAACAGGGCCACCACACCATTTCACTCTAACTATAATGTAAGAAAAACATAGGAAAACCTTTATAGAGAGTGTTCAGTGTAGTGTTAAGGCACTTGATATGCATTTATTTTCAGAATTTCTACAATGTCAAGTTCCTCAGAATTTTTGAACTGATTATTAGATAAAGAAGGTGTTCATGGATTTGGTGGGGGGAGGGAATGGTGCAGGGAAGGAAATCCGATCGCGTGTGTTTGGAAAGTGCTGGCAGCAAGCTTCAGGCATAACAGAGAGATGGCTCCTGAGAGTCACATTTCCTGCCTTTGCTGCTTTTGAACTTTCTAGTTTTCATTTGCCTGTTTCTGTGGCCTGGGATTTAGCCTGAATTTAAGAACTGACTGCTTTTGATCATTTGATTTGGTATCACTGTTCAGAAGGGAATACACAGTCAAGACAGGGATGTTCTTAAAGCCAATTTGCACTGCAAGTCATTTGAAATGATTCTTTGAGGCAGTAATGCCTTTTTGACTCCCTTCTCAGCCTGTATTACTGCATTTGTCTCCTGCTTTGTCCAAATTATTTACTTTGCTGTGGTCTCTCGTCTGCCACCCTTAACTGCCTGTTCTGAACTCCTGCTGGTGAAATGAAGTGTGTTTTGTTTTACTAAAGCAGGTGCATATTCAAAAACATGGAACTCTCTTCCAGCTCACATTAGGGCAGAACAAAATATTGATAAATGTTTCCTCTTTAAAGATGTCTATGAATGAAGTATCTTTATTTTATACTTTAAAAAAAAATCACCTTCCTGCAGGCACCTCCCTTACCACCTTCTGTGTTTTCCCTTATTGTCTCCTTTTATTTAAAACAATGTAGTTCTTTCCCCTTTTCTCTTGTTTATTTATTTCTTCCATTTGTGCGTCGCACATACCTATACAAGCTCTTGTCGACATTACAGAGGAAGGGGTTAGAAGAGGGTAGGGAGGGCAGGAAGATACAGGAGGAGAAGAGGATACAAGTGATTAGGTGTCAAATAGATGAGTTTTCAGTTTCTTCTGGAATCTGGTGTGGTTAGGTTCCGTCCTGGTCATTTCAGTAAGCTCATTCCAAGTTTTTACGCGTCGAAAGGTGAGCATGGAGTGGAAAACACGTTTGTATTGCAGATTTTTTTGTGGAAGGAAGACTTAGAAGTATTCTGTTGAGGGTTCTGTGGGAAGTAGACCATGCCTTGGAGAAGGGCTGGATAAGAAGAGCCGCAGAGTTTCCGTAAAGTATACGGTGGAAAGTTCCTAACGGCATAAAATTTAAGAAGCAGCATGGCGAAAAACAAGATGCGGATGAGTTTGGTGCAGAAAGATGGGTCTTGGAAGTATTGCCGTCAGTCATTTGTGGATATGAACCATGTGACGTTTCCAGCGCCAATGAGACGGGCCTATACTGGCGTGCCATCCCTGATGGAACATTGGCTTTCAAATGCAGCTAAACTGTTGGCTTCAAGGTGCCAAAGGAACGATTGACTTTGCTGCTCAGTTGCAATATGGACGGTAGTGAAAAGCTCGAGCCACTGGCGATTGGGAAGAATCGAAATCCTCGGAGCTTCAAAAACATTAAACGCCTGGATGATGGTGAATGGTTGCAGAAGCTTGACAATCTGATGAGAAGGCGTAGGAGCCACATTGTAATACTGTGTGATAATTGTGCCTTAAAAAATAGTACTTGTGAAAGGCTGAGGTTCACTAAAGATAATACACCTTATCCATCAATAAATGCCCGAGGGGGCATGTTGGAGGAGTGTTATGGGTGGACTTAGGGCATGCTTAGTGCTTGGACGTCTTGTGGCGATAATCGAATATTTATCAAGACGTCCAGGACACCATTTAGACGTTTGGAGCTAGACATGTTTTAAAAGTGAATTAGGACCAAAAAGGTACGCAAACTGACCAGATGACCACTAGAGGGATTAAGAAATGACACCCCTCACACACTCCCCCACTCGTCAATGACCTCCTCCCAACCCCCCAAGATCTGAATGAAAGAGTAAATACTTGTCTCTATAACAGCAGCACATGGTATGGGAAATTCTACTAGCCTGGAGTAGCCTGGTAGATGGTGTAGTGAACCATAGAGAGGGGGACCCAGGCCCATATCCTATTCTAACCACATTTATGGTAGAAAGTGTGAGCCCACCAAAATCCTAATTTACTACCATATAGGTAACACCTGCAGACCTAAAGGCTATTGGGGGTGGTAGACAGGTGGGTACAGTTGGTTTTGGGAGAGTTTTTCAGGGCTCAATATATATATAAGAGGATTATGATGAAATGTATGTATACCTGTCACCTTTTATGTGAAGTTCACAGCAGTGCCCTCTAAGCTACCCCACTGCTCTGCTAGCATGTCTGTGTGGCCAGTCCATTAAAATTCTGGCCCCCTTCTCCATGCAAATGGCTTGTTTTGGATGTTTTTCCAACGGTATGTCCTATTCTTCGAAAATGGCCCAAAAAGTTAGACGTCTTGTTAGGCCAAGATGTCTAGCAGGTGATTTTCAAAAAAAAATGATAGACTTCTTGTGGTTTCAAAAATGGCCATTTTTTCCACTCAGTTTTTGTACATCTTTCTCAAGCTGTCTAAACTCGGACTTAGATGTTCTATTGAAAAAGACCCTCTATATGGTTTAATTTGGTTTTGAATGGGGCACTTTTTTAAAATGTTGAATATTTATACATATTAAATATTGGAGACATTGAACACAATTGAGTTATATATTTTTGAGTACTACTATAGAGAAGGTTTATTGTTAAGCACTATAACATAGTAGATGACGATGACGGCAGATAAAGACCCGAATGGTCCATCCAGTCTGCCCAACCTGATTCAATTAAAATTTTTTTTTTTTTTTTTTGGTAATTTTTCTTCTTAGCTATTTCTGGGCAAGAATCCAAAGCTTTACCCAGTACTGTGCTTGGGTTCCAACTGCCGAAATCTCCGTTAAAATCTACTCCAGCCCATCTACACCCTCCCAACCATTGAAGCCCTCCCCAGCCCATCCTCCACCAAACGGCCATACACAAACACAGACCGTACAAGTCTGCCCAGTAACTGGCCTAGTTCAATCTTTAATATTATTTTCTGATTCTAAATCTTCTGTGTTCATCCCACGCTTCTTTGAACTCAGTCACAGTTTTACTCTCCACCACTTCTCTCGGGAGCACATTCCAGGCATCCACCACCCTCTCCATAAAGTAGAATTTCCTAACATTGCCCCTGAATCTACCACCCCTCAACCTCAAATTATGTCCTCTGGTTTTACCATTTTCCTTTCTCTGGAAAAGATTTTGTTCTACGTTAATACCCTTTAAGTATTTGAACGTCTGAATCATATCTCCCCTGTCTCTCCTTTCCTCTAGGGCAGGGCTGCCCAAGTCCGGTCCTCGAGATCTACTGGCAGGCCAGGTTTTCAGGATATCCACAATGAATAGAGAGAGATTTGCATACCAAGAAGGCAGTGCAGGCAAATCTGTCTCATGCATATTCATTATGGATATCCTGAAAACCTGGCCTGCCAGTAGATCTCGAGGACCGGACTTGGGCAGCCCTGCTCTAGGGTATACATATTCAGGGCTTCCAGTCTCTCCTCATACGTCTTCTGGCGAAACCTCCTATCATTTTTGTCGCCCTCCTCTGGACCGCCTCAAGTCTTCTTACGTCCTTCGCCAGATACGGTCTCCAAAACTGAACACAATACTCCAAGTGGGGCCTCACCAATGACCTGTACAGGGGCATCAACACCTTCTTCCTTCTACTGGCTACGCCTCTCTTAAAATAAGAGAGAATGTTTACGATGTAACTTTTGGTCTGCTGGTCAGAGCTTTTGTCTCTGATATAAAGCAAATTTCTTGAGCAGTGGTGACTGACAATTTACTGAATTGTTATCTTTTAAATTCAATTAGTGTCAGTGTTTTCCTATTCAACAGACTCTTTAGGAAGGTTTTTGTTTTGCTGATTTTCGCTTTAAATAATTGCACATCCCTAGTAATTATTGTATTCCCCCAATATGCTTCATGCTGAATATTTTGAAACTAGATTTCTCTGCTCCCCCTCACAACCACAGTAACTGTTCTGGTTTTATAAACAACCTCAAATAAGAGCATAAATGGACTATAGATATTCGAGGCAATAGGAGCGACCGACTGTCAGTACCGTGAACCTTGTGTTAACAGTATCTGAATGCGATACTATAACTGAGCAATTAAATACAAGAGGAACATGAAAGATGAGATTAGCAAAGCAAAAGCATCTGACACAGAGATCAAAACATATTGAGTTGTAATAATTTTATTGAGCTGTACAAAGCTTAAAATTGATGCGCCCACAGAATGTCTGATTAACATTAAGCGGTGCTGTCAGACTGACATAACAGGGTAAACCAATATTGAATAATCTGTTACATATGTCGGACTTCAACTAAATAGCACATCCTCTGATGCTGTTATTTCAGCTGCCACTGAGCACAGGATAGAGCCCGAGATAGACATGTGCGTGGTGATTTCCCCTTTCTTCAACTGTCAGTCTGGTCTGTGGCAGTTTCCTCCTTAGAGCTGCCAGAATTGTTCTCTTACTCTGCTATTATGATGTAATAAACCGTTTTCAAAAACAATATACAGCACAAAGAACGATGTGTGTTTCCTGATGTTCTTCTGAATGACAACACGGCTGGTGTATTAATCTGAATGTCTGACAGCGCTATAGAAATGATAAGAAGTAGTTAAGGTGGTTACCATATGGCTCCAGATGTCCCGCTTTCAGAATGTTGGTTTTTTTATAACTGTTGCACCATGTGATAAGCGTAATACTGAATGATGTCAGACTATTATACTCCTTCGATACTCTTAAACCTCTTACTTTAACCTCGGAGCCCCCTTCGCTGGCTCAGTGGAGGGCTCTTATTCAATATTTGCAAATGGAACGCCTCCGGATCCCTGACTTGGATACTCCTAAAGGGTGAAAGTTGCAATATATGTGGGAACCTTTTTGGAATTCATTAACTCCAATTGCCCGGAGTAAAAATTGTTGAACTTCAGATCATCCTGCTTGAAATTGTTCATGTTATGCTAAAAGACACTGGAGCTGTACCTTATATCATGGGAGGGAAGGGGGGAGGGGAAAAAAATTTGGAAATTATGGCTGGTATCTTTGTTGATTTATTTGACTTCATGGCTGTTATGAGCTGACTAGTCTTAAAGCCCATTACATTAACAGGTGCTAGAATAGATGTGTGTGTCTGTCTGTCTTTCTTTGTCTCTCTCTCCTTGGACGCTGTCTGTCTGTCTCTCTGGCCCCCTGTCTGTCATTCTTTCTGTCTGTGTCTCTCCCTGGTTCCCTGCCTGCCTGTATTTCTCTGTTGTGCCATGCCTGCCTGCTCCGTGGCCCCCTTCTGTTTCCCCCCTTCCAGAGCAAAGCATGATTGCTGTCTGCCCCCCAGCACACCCCTCCCCTCAAAGCAGCCCCCTTTCCCTCTCCTCCTGGCCCCCTGTTGTGCCATGCCTTATGTCTCCTTGGCTTATGTTTGTCTGTATTTTTTTACTGTATTTTTTTGGGGCACTGTATATCTGTCTTTATTTTTTTACTGTCTGTCTCCTTGGCCGCTGTCTGTCTGTCTCATTGGCCGCTGTCTGTATGTCTCTTTTTTTTCCCTGTCTTTTTCCTTGGCCAATGTATGTCTGTGGGTGGGTTTTTTTTCCATCTGTCTCCTTGGCTGCTGTTTGGCTGTCTGTCGTTTTTTGCTGTCTGTCTCCTTGGCCATTGTCTATATTTCTTAATTTCGGACTCTCTCCTTGGCCGCTGTATGCCTGTCTGTCTTTTATTGCTGTCTGTCTCCTTGGCCACTATATGTCTGTGGGTTTTTTTGTTTCCGTCTGTCTCCTTGGCCACTGTATGTCTGTCTGTCTTTGTTTTGGTATCTGTCTCCTTGGCTGCTGTATGTTGTCTGACTTTTTTTCTGTGTCTCTCCCTCCTCTCCTCCCCCCCCCTCCTTCCCGCTGTTTGGCCGGATGCCTTAAACACATCCTCCCCCCCTTCCTTCCCGTTATAAGTTTAAAGTTTCCGCGGCGGCTCCTTTCACGATTCCCACGGACTTCCGACGCAGGTGTGGATCGTGGTAGATAGGAGAATTTTGGAAACTGCCCATGCATTGCTCTGCTTCCCCGGTTTGAATCAGCTGGAGTTAATTTATTCACTTGCAATCTTTTCTCTAGCTGATGTGACTGCAGGACTCTGTGGTTAACTCCACCCTCCTCTGGGTTGATCTTATGTTTCTCCCTAGCTCTGGGAAAGGAATAATAGGGGATAGATTGTGTTCTCAGTGCCTTCCCTACCTGAATACCTGGCTGTGACATCACCTGCCTTCTCTCATTCCCTGGCTGTATGATAGCTGGGCTTTTGGTAGGCTGTACAGGCTTATTTTTAGGGATTGCTGGTTTGAGGGCTGTATTTTTGACTGGGCTAGCAGTCTTTTTAGCCGTGACAGGAGCTTCCGTGTCACAATATCAACACCATGTTTACCCATAGAAAAAGGGAGCAACCCATCATTACCAAGCTCGCAATGTAACTCACTCACTCATGGGGTGTCAACGATATAATTCCTTCCACTCTCACGGCCCCTGCCAGGCTCATAATACAGCTTTGTCACAACTTTATCTCAGCAGCTAAAGGCACTATCTTCACCTGCACAGATTTTGTACACCTTGCTGCCCCCATGTGTAGATTAGTTGGGATCTTAATATCTTTTCATTCATGTATTCTAATATGCATTCTTCTTTTTCCACTTTCTTGTTCCATGTTTGCTGCTAGTCACTTTGCTGAGATTATTTTTTACAGATGCTGCCTAAGTCTCTCAATCGCACACCCACACCAGTTAGAGCTCCCTCTGCTTCTTCAAAATTTACAGTTGGGTATTTGTCAGATATTAAAAAATACCTAACATGTACAAGTGCAGGAGAGACATTCAATAGCCAAATAACATTAGCCATTAGGTTACAATGACAACTATAATGGCCTCCGATTTGTTCCACTGCATGCAACAGAATAGCAGAAGTTATAGACCAGTCGTTCCCAAACTTGTCCTGGGGGACCACCAACCAGTTGAGTTTTCAGGATATCCCTAATGAATATGCATGATAGAGGTTTGCATATAATGGAAGTGACAGGTATGCAAATCTCTCTCATGCATATTCATTAGCGATATCTTGAAAATCTGACTGGCTGTTGGTCCCCCAGGACAGGGTTAGGAACCACTGTTATAGATTGAATTGATATAGCAGCTACAGTGAATTTCCCGATTTGGGTGCAGTCCCTAATGCTTTGTTTCACTCCAGGGTATTTCAACACATTAAAGTTACAACACTTTTACGTAAGAACTAAAAAATTGCTATACTGGGTCAGACCGATGTGTTCATCTAGTATAGTATCCTGTTTCCAATAGTGGCCAATCCAGGTGCCAATCCAAGTGCCTGACAGAATCCCAACCAGCAATAAGATTCCAGAACCACAAAGAGAAGCTACTGGCCCACAGTGTCTACCTTAATACCGTATTTCCCCAAAAATAAACCCTAGCATGATTTTTAAAGATGCTCCTAATATAAACCGTCCCACAAAAATAAGCCCTAGTTAAAATGGACCCCCGAAGTCCCCTGACACTCCCCGACTCTATCCCCGACACTAGTGCTGCCCGATTCACCAAAAAAATCAGACTCATCAACCCCCACCCTGGTGAGACCTGACATACCTCCTCTCCAAGGCTTCCTAAAGCAGCAGCGGTGGTAGCACTCTGAACGGGCTGCTTTGTAGCTTTCCCCAACTGGGCCTTCCCTCTGCCACATCACTGATCAGTGATGTGGC
Source organism: Geotrypetes seraphini (assembly GCF_902459505.1). Taxonomy (NCBI): domain Eukaryota; kingdom Metazoa; phylum Chordata; class Amphibia; order Gymnophiona; family Dermophiidae; genus Geotrypetes; species Geotrypetes seraphini. The sequence goes on along the minus strand of NC_047098.1, from coordinate 58,009,263 downwards.
AGAGGAAAGGCCCCGGCGGGGTAGGCCGCAAAGCAGCCCATTCAGAGCGCTGCTGCCGCTGTTTTTGGAGGCCTCGAAGGTATGGTATGTCAGTCTCATGGTGGGAGGGTCAGTGGGGTTCTGCTGCACAGGGGGATGGATGGGAGGGATAGAAAGATGCTGCACAAGGGAATGGGTGAGAGGGGAGGAAAGAGGCTCCACATGGGGGGTGGGGGGTGGGAGGAAAGAAGAAGAAGAATTGGGGTGGAGGAGAGGAAGGAAGAGATGATTGTTGTACATGAAAAAAAAATAACATCCCCTGAAAATAAGCCCTAATGCATTTTTTGGAGCAAAAATTAATATAAGACCTGGTCTTATTTTCAGGGAAACACAGTAGCAGTTTATAGACTTTTCCTCCAGGAAATTGTACAAATCTTTTTTTTAAATTTAGCTGTTCTAACTGCTGTTATCATCTCCCCTGGCAACAATTTCCAAAGCTTAACTATGTCCCTTCATCTATCTACTTTTTGCAATGGATTATTAACAGATACCATGGAGTACAAATTACTTCCCCAAAAGGTAATTAAATCTAGCCATGGCAAACGCAGGTGGAGCCTGTCAGTCAGGGCCTATAAATTTGAATATCAGATCTACCCACCTGTTTTCATATGCTGCTGACCTGCAGAAATGGCAGGTGTAAATCCTGATGGGTCTTGGTACTGGCTTACTTCTAGCTAATTTTCAACATGAAACTGCCAGTGTAGTTGTGCTCTGAAATGTATGTCTGTTGCTAACTGGGTCAGCTGCAGTCAGCCTCCATGAGAGAACCATGCACAAGCCATTCAATTTAAAATGAGAAAAAAAAGAGCCTTAACAGAGACGTGAAAGTACAGAGCCGCTGCTTGTAGTACATTCCTTTTGAAATACTGAATATACAGAGTCGTTTTCTTTTAATGGCGCTTTCTGCCGACAGAAGTCATTCTACAGAAATAAGACCTTTGGGTTTCACATCATGAGCTGCTGAATGGTACCTGCCTTGGCTACAAGTTAAAATGGCATTTTTACACTTCCACTGCTCAGTGGAAATGCTGTATGATGGTTGTTAAGCTGCACCTGTGTTTGCCTTGCTCTTGATGTTCAGAGATCTTAAGTAAGACAATGGCAAAACAGCTTGGGCGCACGCTCTAATTGCTCCCATTCTTTTCTGAAATGTGAACTGCATTAAGCCAGAACTCAAGACGAAAGGCTTTCGCCTGTCCTGAAATTCCCCCAAAATAGCAGGAGATGCCAGGAGGTTTTCACTTCACTGCCATGCAGAAAACTAGGGATGGAACAAAGACTTTCTTCTCAGGCAGACACTTCCTCATTTGTGAGCATGAAGTAAATAGGCTGGGAATCGTATACGGTAAACTTCAGACTGGACCCTCTTCCTCCATGGAACCTCATGCTAGAATGAATTGTCTAATCTAATCTAATCCTTAGGTTTGTATACCGCATCATCTCCACGTTCGTAGAGCTCGACGCGGTTTACAGTAGGAGAAACAGGAAGGAACTACAACAGAGGGTTAGAGGTAGAAGTGTGAAGAAAATTTAGAGGACTTGGGATGCCAAGATATGAGTTTCCTTGATTCCTAAGTTGGAGGGAGACTTACATTTTTTGAGAAAAGCCAGGTTTTCAGATGTTTGCGGAAAACTTGGAGAGAGCTCAAGTTCCGAAGAGGGGAGGTAAAGTTGTTCCAGAGCTCAGTGATTTTGAAGTGGAGGGAGGTCCCTAGCTTTCCTGTGTGGGAAATGCCTTTTAGCGAGGGGAAGGACAGTTTTAATTTGTGGGAGGATTTGGTGGTATTAGGGTCCTTAATATATCTGTTGGAAACATGAAGAAAGTGGATTTTTTTTCTGCCAAGCCTTAATGAAACAGGTGGCACTGAACTATATTGCTTTATCGGCTGCATGCTTACATTGGAAAGTCATAAGAACATAAGAATAGCTTTACATGTTACATAGTGGCCTATTAGAATTCTTCTGGTGTGTTAGGAGATATATTTTTGGTATTTAATAAATGCAATATATGCACTTTCAGTGGGTGTTCTTATAAAATAAACTTTCCAAAAGCTGCTGAAGTTAGACCCGCCCTGAGATGGCACTAAGTTTGTGTGTGCACATGCTGGTAGAAATCGATGCATACTGTAAGTGCATATTTAACAGTTTAGATATGTGTCAGTTCTAGGAATGTTTTATGCATCACAAAACTAGGCACTTTGCTTTCCAGGTGCCTACATTCATGATAAGGACACTGATTGGGGCTTTAAAGGCAAGGGAAAGAGAGAGTCCAGGGACCAGGTGGGAAAAAGGCTAGATAGCAGAGATGGGAGAAATAACTACCCTTATCATCAGATGGGACCATTAAATCCCTGGGAAGCTGAGAAAGAAAATTAAATACCGATACAACAAAGTTCCTACAACTAGCTAAAGTGGAAGGATAGCATCCCCCAAATTTACACCCTTTTTATCAAGCTGCGCAGATGAGCAGCACGAGCTAAATGCCGAGCTGCCCATAGGAATAGAATGGGCGGCTCAGCATTTAGCTCGCGCTGCTTGGTAAAAGGGGGGAGGGGTTAGTTTTGAGTCAAGCATTAAAATCTTGGAGATTACATGGACTCTCAAATTAATGGGTTAATTAAAAAGGCATTTTTTTTCTATATAATCCAATAAAGGCAAAAGAAGGCTCTGAACGACTATGGAAAACTAAGGGTTTCAAAAACTTAACATATATCACATCACTGAAACGAAAAATGTGTGGAATAACTTGTAAGTTTCATGGCTCCCATCATTCTTTTCTTGGTTGGGCTGAGAACTTTTCAGCAGCCCCTCATACTGTGACATCATAATGCCTCATTCCACCAATGTCTAAGAGCCAACCTCATCGGTGATGTCACAAAGGCTTGGTTTCCCTATACTTGTTTGTGCCCATTTACTAGATGCATTTGCCTCATTGAAACGAAAAGTGTCAAAAGTGTGGAATAACTTGTAAGTTTCATGGCTCCACATCATTCTCTTCTTGGTTGAACAGAGAAACTTTCAGCTGCCTATCGTAGGGGCCCTAAGTACCTTCCAGGACACTTAAGCAACAAAATTATTCTCCACATGTTTAAGTACTGCATATATTTCCTGGAACCTTTAGCAGTATTTTAGAAAAGGCTTCATACTTGACAGAGCCTTTTGTAAAATACAGGGGAAATGCACACAATCCAACCTTTGATGTCCCATTTCCATGTTCTGCCCCTGTGCAAAATAGAGTTTCACGCCTCTCATACAAATGTAAATAAAATTCCAAATCATACTTTCAAATGAAGGGATTATAAAAAAAACACGAGTAGTTAAACAATTTTGCTTTCAAAAGAAGCAACACATTTATTGTCTGTAAAATTTCACATTGTTCAAATCTTTAGAAGGACAAGCTTTGAAAGTATTTCAAATTATAGTGTACGCAAATTCAAAGGGGGGAAAAAAAGAAAAGGGGCGAGAATAATCATTTATTTAGATTTTATTATGCAGTCAGAAGCATAAACGAAGGTGGCAGAAATCCCTGGAGGGGACTAGAGAAAAGGCCACGCCGTTATAATTTATGTACCTGAAAACTGTTAGCTGACTGTTAACTCAGACAGCTGAAAGCTGGAACGGTGATGGATCCCACTGTCATTATCTCTGAGAAATGTCAGAAAAAAACAACAAGCGAGCTGACAGACAGCTACGCTTTCACTGACTGTCAGGCACTGATCTATAAAAACTGGTAGGAACCATGATATGGCTTAGAGGATTTGGGCTTCAGGAGAATTTCAACTAAATTTGTGCCAAAGCTGCTAACGATCGAGCAGAAGCAACTCTGTTTGGAGATCGCATAGGACATGCTGGAGACTGTGAACAGTGATCCCAACTTCCTCAGCACAGTGATCACTGATGATGAGTCCTGGCGGTTTATGGATACGACCCAGAAACCAAGTTGATGTCATCACAATGGAAGCATTCAACATCCCCGAGGTCAAAAAAGCAAGGCAGGTCCACAGCAATGTCAAAGTCATGCTGACTGTCTTCTTTTGACTCCAGTGGTGTGGTTCATCATGAGTATGCACCACACGGCACAACCATCACCAAGAGGTACTACCAAGAGGTTCTGCTTTGCCTTTGTAACACTGTGAGACGCTGTGGGCAGCGGGCATTTGGCAGCTCCATCACGATAATGCACCTGTCCATTCTTCACATTTGATACAGAGTTTCCTGGCCAAACACAACACACCTGTGATTCTTCAGGCTCCCTACTCTCCCGACATGGCTCCATGTGACTTTTGGCTTTTCCCCCAAGCTGAAAATGCCCCTGAAAGGGACCAGATTTCAGTCAAGAGAAGACATCATGCAAAATGTGATGGACCAGTTGCGAGTAATCTCAAAAGAAGCATTCGGCACTGCTTCCAACAGTGGCAGAACCACTGGAAGAAGTGTGTGGCAGCCCAAGGGGACTACTTTGAAGGAGATTAGTATAAGATTGTTGTATCTGAATATGAGTATTTTTTATGAATAAAGGTCTTATACTTTTTGAACAGCCCTCGTATAAATTTAGCTACACTGCAAAGAGGCAATTCAGGGGAGAAAGAATTTAGCTTAGAGAAGAAATAAAGATAAACACCAATTATATTTTCAAAATTATTTGCTTTTTTCCATGAAAAAATATCCACACAAATCTGGCGCAGTTTTCAAAGTGAAAATTGTGAGTTGGTCACTGCCGCGAGCAACAAGAACTTCAACATGTTTCTTGCAACCCCATCGTCTCCCGCTGTCACTTCCTATGTGCAGCACCCAGAAGTGACATCAGCGGGAGAGATGACATGGCTGCGAGGAGCACGCTGAAGTTGTTGCTCGTGGTGAACAACCAGGTACGAGGGAAGGGAAGGGGACGCGCACACAGGAGTGGAGGAGAGGGAAGAGACAGGACAGAGAGGAGGAGGGGTACTGCCACCATCATCATGGTGATCGGGGCGGACCATCCCCTCTTACTACGCCATTGACTCAGGCTAAGTAGGCCATTTTGAAAAGTACTCTCATAATTCATAGATATGAAAAATTTGCACATTTGACAAAACATTTCCCATCTGGGGGGTAGGGAAGTGTAGTGTCTCGCCTCTTGCTACTGGAGACACACAGAACCTCAGCTCTTGTGCAAAACGCAGCAGTAAGATTGATAATGGGAGTATGGAAATATGATCATATTTCACCCTATCTTCAACAATTACATTGGCTGCCTGTTTTTAGAACTCAGTATAAAGCAATAATGATTTGTCATCAATTCTTGTATGGTGTCATACCCGAATTGTTTAAGAGCACGATGACCAATTATTTACCAAATAGATCTCTGCATTCTGAAAACTTAGCCTTATTAAAAACAAACGCTAATCCAAACTATGTTGAGACTAGTAAAATGACCTTATGCTGTGCAGGCGTTAAACTGTGGAACTCACTTGTCAGTCGGTTATGAAAATGCTATGAAAAGGGCAGTTTTAGAAAATTACTCCAAACGCAGTTATTTGTAAATGCAGTTTTCTAGATACTGATCCCTCAGAATTATTTTTTGCTGAACAATTTTTATTTGATTCCTTGTATAAGCCTGGTGTGGCTTTCATTCTTTTATAGTCGATCTTCTGAGGATTATTTGTTCATGTTTGTTTGATCTTATTTGTTTTATGAATTATGTATGTAACGATATGTAAACCATTTAGGTTTAAATGATATAGAAATTTTTAAAATTAACAACTGAAATTTCCTTTTATACCTCTTGATGAGAAAAACTACTCATATATGAGTATAAACCATTTTCCTGTGTACTGAAGATGACTTCTATTTACCATTTGTAATAAAACTATGAATTTCTCCTACCCTTGATTTCCATGATTGGTTTTAAATGGCTTATTACAAACAAGAGTTTCCCAAGCACGGTTAAATTGTTTCAGGAAATGACCCCACGGATAACCAGGCACCAACATAATGTGAAAACCAATTAAAAATTAAATAATGAAAACAGAAATTAATCTACTGCTCTGCAAGTACTGCAGCAAGAAAGATCATTTAAAAAACAATTACATTGATCAGAAAGGCTTCCGCAGATATTTGCCTTGAAGCTGGAATAACCGGAGTCGATTGAACATCTTAAATGTACTATTTTATTGACATATGCATTCTGGGACTATTATTTATGTTGTCTGGTTAAGAAAGTAAATGAACAGTGAAAGGAAACACTCAGCAGCATCCTCCAGTCTAAGGAAGGACCAATTGATGGTGCATCCACGGCACTGTGTGGTAAATTAGATCAAGTGATAGTGGTCACTTTTCATTTTGAGGCTTTTTATGGAGGCTTATGAAAAGCAAGCTGAAGTACATGAAAAGATAAACCTTGACATCTAGCCAAATGGACAGAAAGGAATCTAAAAGAGCAAGGTCTATGACTACCTCCTGAGGCCTAGATCCCAGAGCTGTGCTTTCATTTCACTGCATATTTCCACAGACTAAAGGGGGAACTCATCAAGGTGCAGTAAAAAGATGACCCTTTATGCAGCTTGATGTCCCATGCAGTGGCATACCTAGCATATATGACATCCGGGGCCCATCATTTTTTGACCCCCCCCTTATCTATATGAAAAATATGATTTTTAGTAACAATCCACATATCGCACAACAAGAGTGTACCTAAGAAAAGGCAGAATCTTAAACACTGCAGTGAGCACTAGAACACCAACACATACACTGTAAAACTAAACAAGCCAGATCCTGCACAGGCAATGCCAACTGAAAACTATGTCCTTTCCATACACACAGAAGAGAGATACACCCTCGCCCAATATGGAATAATCACAAACTAAAAATAGAAATATGTAGACAAAAGTTAAACTGAACCACCAAGAAACCAGACTCTACATACAATGCAACACCACAAGAACAGTGACACATGTCCCCCAATACTGTGCAAAATATAAAGACAGTAGATGTAAATTTGAAAAAACTGATACATAACAATCACCACTTTACAAATTAACAAATAAAAATAAAACAAATAATGAGAAATAAGAAAATACCATTTTATTTGACTAATCCATTTTTCAATTAGCTTTAGAGGCCAAATCTTTCTTCAGAACAGTACAGTATACTGCTGTTATGCTATCCTGTCCTGACCTGAGGAAAGGGGGTTAGTTCAAAAAATTGCCTTATTTCCATTTCCTATTTATAAACTTTTATCAATACAGTTACAATATTACTTGATTCTAAGTAAAGCAACAAAAAAAATCTTTCTACCTTTTGTTGTTTCTGCTTTAATCATCTTCTCTTTGCTCTCTTCTTTCTATACAGCGTTTGTCCTCTCTCCCTTCCATGCAACATCTGCCCTCTCTTTGCCCCTTCCACCCAGCTTCTGCCCTCTCTCTCTACACCTTCCATCTACTGTCCACCCTCTCTTTCTTCCATATGGCATCTTCCCTCTTTCTATGTCCCTTTAATAAACTGTATATCCTGTGTCCCTTCTCTCCTTTGCACATGATTCATTTCAGCTTCAGACCCTCTCCATTTTCCTGTTCCAACCCCCTCCCCTATGCTTTGGCATTTCTCTCTTTCTCTTCTCCTTTCCTTCCTTCCTTCCCACTCCACACCATGGTCTGGTATCTCTATCTCCTTCCCTTCCCTCCCCCCATGCTATGGCATCTCTTCCTCCCCCTCCATGGTCTGGTATCTCTTTTCCTTTTTTCCTTTCCCTCCCTCCCATGGACTTGGCATCTCTGGTTCCTCTCCCTTGTCTTCCTTCTCCCTCCTTCCCTCTCTCTCCCCAATTGGGTGCTGCAGTAGCAGCATTTCTCTCCCCCCCTTCCCTGTGCAGCAGCAGCATTTCTCTCCCCCTTACCTGTGCAGCATTTCTCCTCCCTTGCCTGTGCAGAATTTCTACCCCCCCTTCCCTGTGCAGCAGCAGCATGTCTCCCCCTTGCCTGTGCAGCATTTCTCACCCTTCCCTGTACAGCAGCAACATTTCTATGCCCCCGCCTTCCTGTGCAGCAGCAACATTTCTATGCCCCCCTCCCCTGTGCAGCAACATTTCTCTTCCCTGCCCAGCATTTCTGGTCGGTTCCCCTGCTCAAAGCCGCGGGCGTCTACACCTCACGCGATCCGCGGCTGCGTCGGAAGCCTTCTCTCTGTCATCGTGATGTCAGAGGGAACGCTTCTGACACAGCCGCGGATCGTGCGAGGAGCTGACGCCCGCAGCTTTGAGCAGGAGAACCGGCCAGAAGTTGAATAACCGCCAGAGGGAGCACCCATGGACACCCGTTTACTGCCGCTGCTGCTGGTTAAGGAAAGCAGTAGCAGCAAAATAGGGAGGGTAGCCAGCTATGCACCCCCTTAAGCGTGCATCCGGGGTGGATAGCCCCCCTTGGTACGCCACTGGTCCTATGGAATTCAACAACCTGCAGGATCTTAGTACTACAAATTGCTGAATCCCAAGTCATGAGAATAATGTTGCCTGCAAGCCACCTTGCAAGCAGATATTCCTGTGACCCAGAACCATCAGACCACAAAACCTTGGTCTGATCAGTGGCATATCAAGGGTGAGTGGCACCCCACCTCACCCTCTTCTCCACCCCTGCTCCTTCCTGTACCCCTGCCGCACTCCCCTTCCCTTCCACCATAATTTTTTTAATTTTAAGGCACGAGCAACCTCAAACTTGCTGGTGTGTCGTTATCGGCTATCCCTCTGATGTCACTTCTTTGGCGTGGGGCCCGGAAGTGACAGAGTGAAGTGACACTGACGTGGGCAGCAAGTTCATAATGCTGCTCATGCAGAAAGAATTAAAGAGGTACGAGAGAAGAGGCGAACGCACATGGCAGGTGGGGGGGTTGGAAAGAGGTGGGGGGGTGGAGAGCAGGATGGATGCAGGTGCCCTTACCAAGACCGTGCGCGGGATGGACCACCCCCCTCCCCCTTACGCCAATGGGTTCGATTCTCCTGAGCTGCCACTGCAGGGTTCCCCCCTGGGTATCCAGCCCCCTGCCCACACTCATAAGGACAAGCCTCCCCTCATACTCCAAAGGGCTACCTTATCTTACTGGTGGCTCAGAGGGGCTCTAGAAGGGCCCTCGGGATCCAGAGGGTCATCAGGAGCTCTGTGATGGGGGGGAAGGGAGAGATTAGTAAGGAGCAACACCTTTTGACCTACCTTTTTAGGGGCCAATTAACAGAATCCGTCTCTAAGTTCCGATTTTTTAGTGGCAATTATGTACAAATTTGCCATTATAGGATTGGTGTTTAGCATGTTTGGCATGTGGGCACCTAACTACTGGCACAAGTACTTATGAAATGTCAAAGGCTGTAAATGCAGGTGCCTAAACTTGACAGCTGTGTACTGGAGGCATGACCATTATGTCCCCTGCAGCTGCCATACAGAAAAGTATGATTCTATATATGGCATGTGCCTTTAATAGAATTGTGCTATAACGCTGTTATGATTGGCACAGTTTTTTTAGTTACTATATATAGAAACATGATGGCAGATAAAGGCCAAATGGCCTATCTAGTCTGCCCTACTGCCAATGACATAAGGGAAGCTTGCACCTAGTATGGATGTGACATGCGCTCCCCATGCTTCCCTTCCCCTCGCCCCCATCCCCATATCTCTTCAAATCTTTGCTGGTTGTGAGCAGCATCTTTTATCTGCTGCTCACACCAGCCCCATCCCGTCCCTCTGATGTTACTTCCTGGTCCATGTGAAGTGACATCAGAGGGAAGGATAAGGCAGGCGCAAGCAGTGGGGAAAGAGATGCTGCTCACGGACAGTGAAGATTTGGAGAAGTACAGGGGTGGAGAAAAGTAAATGGGAAGGGGTAAGAGAGGAGGTGGCAACACCTCCTCCAAGGAGGCACCTGGTGTGGTCTGCCCCTTCTTCTCCCCTTAGTAAGAGGAGGTGTAAGCAGGAGCAGAGTATGGGTAGGTCATGGGTGTGCCTCTGGACAATGTGAGTATTTTACAAGAAAGTTGCATGCAATTCAGGGCATAATTAGGTCCACCAGTTACAACTTGATCAATTTAAATCTAACTTAAAGACATTCTTATTCAAAGGCGCATTCGACCTATAGCACATGAAACGCTTGATAATGCAGAGATGTATTCTTTCCCTCCCTATTATACTGTATTTTGTATTAAAGTTTTTGGGTTATGGAACGACTCGTCTGAGTTTCCATTATTTCCTATGGGGAAATTTGCTTTGATATACAAGTGCTTTAGATTACAAGCATGCCTCTGGAACCAAGGTTTTACTGTACTTCCCATTTATATTCTCTTTTTCCTATCTACCACTGAATTTCTACCCCCTAACCCAGTGTCTCGCAAACTTTCCGGCCTGAGGCACATTAAATCCAGTGCCCCGGCCGGAAGCACCCGGAAGTGCATGGAGACCCATCTGGCCGTGACCCACTTTGGTGGAGGGATCCAGGAGGTGCAGGGAGAGAAGGAGAGATGCCGGCCAGGAAGAGAGTCATCCACACCGGCTGACTTCCTACAGGACCTGCCTCTCGCTGCAAGAGGCATGTCCTGTAGGCAGTCAGCCGGCGAGGACGACTCTCCTCCTCGCCAGTGTGGCGCGGCACACCAGAAATCTCAGAAGGCACACTGGTGTGCCGCAGAACACAATTTGCGATACACTGCCCTAACCTAATGTTTGACAATGTATGTCTAACAATGTATGTCTGTCCTTATGAATTATATGCAAAACCTTAATTTTAGATTTTTTAATATGGTACGCCGCATAGAAATTTAGATAAGCGGGAGAACAAGTGACAAATAAATTTGAACTGCCATTGATCTGACATAATGGCACCTAACTTTAAGCTTGCCAATGCCAACTTATGCCAATGTTGAATTATGCTAGAGTTCTGTAACAGCATCATGGCGCCAAGAAGTTGCCACATAACTGATGCTAAGTACATGACATGGGAGTGCCATTTTTTAAAGTACAGATCATTTTTATTAATACAGTATTTCAAATACAGATACAAAAATACAAAACCTTAATAATCATAAAAAATACAAAGATTGCCAACAGACAGACATTGTACATCTTACCAAGTGGATGAAGGGATTAATACAACAGGGATGCCAATTTATAGAATTACCACCAAAAGCTTTCACTCCCACCCCTACCCCCCATCCCCAAGTATCTTAACATTTACTTTACAGATGAAGTCAGTTTTGTAAGAGATATCCTTTTACAACCAATGACTATGCCCTGGGTCTCCATCCAACATAGTCATATAAGAAACAGATTTCAAACAATATTTAAGTTCTTAATGACCTATCTCAGCAAATCTTTATCAGTCACCACTGACGTATTTAACTCCAATTTTCCATTAAGAAATGGATTGATTTCTGATTTCATTAGTATAGTACAGAGCCTGAATGCCTAGAAAAAGTCATTTTTTTCCCACTACAACATCTAAATGAAAGCTCCTAGGTTTAATCTAAATCTAGACCTGTACAAAGCAAAGGGTAGACCCGCAGTGAGATATTAAATTTTAAATTTTGTACGCTAGGATGGTCAAGTGATATTAGTCCCTCCAAGAACTCCTCATCTGTAAACCAAAGAGCCTGCAGATGTAATAAGAAAAAAATATATACAGATTGTACACTTGAATAGAAGCAAGCTGATTAAAAAGCCTTGATGCAGCAGTTGGGTACAGTCAGGAGTTTAATATCACAGCCAATACAAAAAATACATGGATTTGGTGTCAGAACAAACTCTTTAGGGGTCGATTTAGCTATTTAGAGGCGAGGAGGAGACCGAGAAGAGCTATTTGGGATGGTAGAGCAAATATCTTATATGCTATCATGAATTTGCTTCTGAGAAATCTCTTTGCAAAGAAAAATAGGTATGTGATGGCACATGATGAGGAAATCCAGAAAGGCTCGCCTCCTTGGGGAGGAATACATTATTTGCCTCATTTAAATATTCATGAAGCTCATTATTCTTTTTTCGGAGCATGCAAAGGTCATTCTCATGTCTGCTATATCTGGAAGCGGGCAAAGAAGGTGCAAGAGCTTGTTCACATAAACGTGTCAGGACAATCTAAGGGCAAGACAAAAGAAAAGCTTGCCCGCACTTCAGTTACTACCCATGTTACCTTATTTAAATGTCTCTTAAATGCTTATGTGTGTTGTCTCAAAAGTAGAGAATGACATGGTGGCTGTTACCCACCGAAACAGGGAGAGAAAAAAAATAGTGGTTGCCGCGGGGACAGGGACAAGGCCATTCACCACCCCGTGGAGCAGTGAAAGGTTTTGTCTCCACAGTGAAGTAAGGGAACCCATGCAGTCACATATTGCGTGGTCCAGCAGCCCCCGATCGCCCAGTTCCACCATCTACCTCTCTCCCTCCCTTCCCCTCACCTTAAGTGAAAAATTTAATTTTTCTTCTCCCAGCAGCACATTTTCAACAAAACCCAAATGACCCAAAGTGGTGAACTGGGTTAGAAACTGGTTGTCGGACAGACACCAGAGGGTGGTGGTTAATGGAAGTCGCTTGGAGGAAGGAAAGGTGACTAGTAGAGTCCCTCAGGGTTCCCATCCTGTTCAATATGTCCCTCAGGGGCCGATCCTGTTCAATATGTTTGTGAGTGGCATTGCTGAAGGGTTAGAAGGAAAAGTGTGCCTTTTTGCAGATGATACCAAGATTTGTAACAGAGTAGACACCGAAGAGGGAGTGGAAAATATGAAAAGGGATCTGCAAAAGTTAGAGGAATGGTCTAATGTCTGGCAACTAAAATTAATTGCAAAGAAATGCAAAGTAATGCATTTGGGGATTAATAATCGGAAGGAACTGTATATGCTGGGAGGTGATATGCACGGACGGGGAGAGGGACCTTGGGGTGATAGTGTCCGAAGATCTAAAGGCGAAGAAACAGTGTGACAAGGCGGTGCTGCCAGAAGGATGCTGGGCTATATAAAGAGAGGCGTAGCCAGTACAAGGAAGAAGGTGTTGATGCCCCTGCACAGGTGAAGCCCCACTTGGAGTATTGTGTTCAGTTTTGGAGACCATATCTCGAATGACGTCAGAAAACTTGAAGCGGTCCAGAGGAGGGCAACGAAAATGATAGGAGGCTTGAGCCAGAAGATGTATGAGGAGAGCTCTGAATATGTATACCCTAGAGGAAAGGAGGGACAGGGGGGGATATGATTCAGGCGTTCATATACTTGAAGGGTATTAACGTAGAACAAAATATTTTCCAGAGAAAGGAAAATGGTAAAACCAGAGGACATAATTTGAGATTGAGAGGTGGTAGATTCAAGAGCAATGTTAGGAAATTCTACTTTACGGAGAGGGTGATGGATGCCTGGAATGCGCTCCTGAGAGAGGTGGTGATGAAGAAAACGGTGACGGAGTTCAAAGAAGCGTGGGATGAACACAGAGGATCTAGAATCAGAAAATAATAAAGGGAAGATACATAGGGAGGGAGGGAAATTATGTGCATGTGGGCATAGGGACAGAGACATAAAGGAGAGATACATGGGAATGGAATATGGACACAGGGGGGCAATCTGGATACAGGAGGGAATATACAGATACAGAGGGGAGATATTAGAAATGGGGAAAATAGGAACACAGTAGGGAGATGGTTTGTGCGAATGGGATCAGGTGGTTTGCGGGGACAGGGAAAAGCTCGCGGAGGCAAATTTTTCCCCCATGTCATTCTCTACTCAATAGTCCTCACGTGAGAAAAAGCCAGAATCGAGAACTATATAGAAACAAGCTCAATAGGCTTCTCATGTAGAGAGGATCGCCCAAACTCATAATTGAAAAAAAAAAAAAAAAATTAATTCAGAGATAGGTGCCTATCTTCTTAGTTATGAATCTACCAAAGATGACTATTGCATGGCACCTCTAAGTGCCTAACACCAATGTAGGAGTGTTTAGGGGTGGAGCAATACTTAGGCACCTTTAAAAACCTGGCCTACATTACAGGTGCCTAAGTTTTAAGTTTGGCATGATTCTATATTAGGTGTGGACTATCTTTCTTTAATATTGTTACAGGCAGGTAATTCTGCTAGATTGGAAAGAAAGTAGGTATTATACGGGTCAATGTTCCACTGTCAGAGTCAGGGGCCCAATATAGAAAATGACAAGGGGGTTAAATTTCTCCTCAACCCCGCAGGAACTCATTTTCCTGTCCCATCCCCGTGAGTTCTTTTCCTGTCCCTGCCCTATTCCTGCAAGCTCTGTCCTCATTTGCACAAGCCTCAAACACTTTAAAATCATAAAGTGTTCGAGGATTGTGTGGTTAAGGTACAGCTTACAGAAATGGGACAGGGACAGTGACAAAACTCACAGGGAAGGGACAAGGAAATTGAGTTCCTGCGGGAATGTGGAAAAAAATTGTCCACGTGTCATTCTCTAAAGTGCACCACTCTAGAAATCAAAATGTAATAAAAGTGAGCCAAATAAATGACAATCAAACCATTGTGACATCACTGATGAGGTTGGCTCATTGGTGGAATTAGGTATTATGACATCACAACACCAGCTCTGGTTGTCAGAGGCTGAAACTTTTCACACTATTTTTTTATTCAGTTTTCTATACTGTTCTCCCAAGCAGAGAATGACAAAGGGACACATTTTTCCCCATCCCTGCAGGAATTCCCTGTGTCCCGGTGAGTTCTTTTCCGCTCCCTGCCCCATTCCTGCAAGATCCGTCCTCATCTGCACAAGCCTCAAACACTTTATAATTCTTTATTTTCATTTTATAGTATTGACATAATATTAGTCAAAACAAAGAAAGTAATACAACTCCAGTTCAAACTTTAAAATGAGACCATAATCAGTAAAGAAAATATACATTAGAAATACAAAAACAAAGCAAAAATTTCCTTCTCATACATCAAAAACATTAGACCCAAATATAAATTTTACTGGTTTGTATCATTAGACCTCAATCAAGAGGGGAGTAAGCTTTACAATGGCTGAAATCTTTATCAAATAATACAAAGAAAATAAAAGATGGTAGCGAGAAAGAACAAAAACTTTATACTTGAGCTAGGTTGAGACTGAAATTCTCTCAAGAATTTAAGTTTGCTCTTTAGCAGAAATAAATTTTGTCAGCTGCTGAGGTTCAAAGAAAATAAATCTGTTCCCTTGATAGGTCATTACACATTTACAGGGGAATCTGAGTACAAACGTCGCACCTAACTGCAAAACCCTTGGTCTCAAAATAAGAAATTGTTTTCTTCTCTTTTGGGTCATTCGTGACATGTCTGGATACATTCTCACTATTTTAGTCATAAATGGAACATCTTTAAACTTAAAAAAAACACTTTAAAATCATAAGTATTTGATGTTTGTGTGGTTAAGGCAGAGCTTAAAGGAATGAAGCAATGACAAAACCTGCAGGGACGAGATGGGGAAATTGAGTTCCTGCGAGAATGGGGAAAAATTTGTCCCTATGTCTTTCTCTAGCCCATTATTCAGCCAGCGATGATCTGTGTTTTTACTAAACCCCAGACACTCATTGAAGTTCTGGGGTTCTGGAGCTGGCGAATGCACAGCCGATTAAGTGCAATTTTCAGCACTTAACCAACTATAGGGCACCACATAAAATTAAGATTGAGTTTTATGGTGCTCTATTTATGCAGTTAACCTGACTGGTTAAGTTCTGAATATCAGCAGTTAACTGGCCAAGTGCTAACTCTGCCACTAGAACACCCCAGAGTAGCTGGTTTTGAGTTTGGCGCTAACAGTGGCACTAAGGAGCAAAATTTTCAGTGGCACTAAGGAGCAAAATTCTATAAACGTCTATTGAGAGTTCTATAAAAGTCAATTGAGAAGCACTGTTTTAAAAAGGCAAAAAAAAAAAATTAAAGCCCCTACTGGCGCCGAAACAAAAGGCACCGGAATCAACACCACTAAGGGCAGGGCTAACACCAGAAGTGGCATTAGGTGTCTGAAAAGCGGCTAAGAAGGTGTGATCACAACAAAGACAGGTATCACAAATGTATGCCTGGAAAACCCTGACCTACATTTCTGGCGCCTATCTTTGCTGGAGGCATGAATCGCTAAATGATGCCGTCGCATGATTGGCACATGATCGAGCGACCGCCTTTTAGGTGGATGCTGATATCAGCGCCATATAGAGAATCCGGGCCTAACTGGTTAAGTGCTGCTGAAAATGACCACTTAACTCCAAACAGGTGATTTAACTTCAATTAAATCGCATTGAATATTGACCCTAATTTTTTTATTTTTATTTTTTTTTTAATGCTGGCTACAGCAGTCAAAAGATAACTGTATATTCAGCACCACTTTTGGGACGGAGGCCAGCCACTGAATATCCAAATAATTGTTTCAATTCCGGAACTTGTCTGGTATTTGTTCTGCTATCCAAATAATTGAAGGCAGCTTTTTTATTGTTCTAAGGTATCCAGACAGCAGACTGAATATCTGCTCTCCAGACAAGTTCTGGAGCGGTCCTGGCTCCACCCGTGCTCTGATTATCTGGTCACTGCTGAAGACTGTCTGTTTATTGTCTGAATATTCTGGTCAGCCGCACTGATCTAGCTGTCAGGTGCAGCTCTCTGCATAAGTGCTTTTCAGTATTGATTCTACAGCTTTTTAAGAGAGATCCTTTCCATATTCTTTAATTGTGTAATCCACAGGTTGCTGCTAAGATGTAATATTTAGAAAGTTGAATGTTATCTAAACCTATGTGGATTTTCATTTGTTCAAGCCTTTGTTACCCACATCTGATCTTGCTGTAACCACAGAAAAGCAATGTATCAAATGCATGCATGGCCTGGAAATGATGGAGGTGATCAGTGGAGTGCCGCAGGGCTCGGTCTTGGGCCCGATCCTGTTCAATATCTTTATAAGAGACTTGGCAGAAGGGCTTCGAGGTAAAATAACGTTATTCGCAGATGACGCCAAACTATGCAATGTAGTAGAAAGGAGTGCAACGGTCAAAAACTCAATGTCCGACAATATGAAGCACGACCTACTCCTATTGGAGCGCTGGTCTAGGATCTGGCAACTAGGTTTCAATGCCAAAAAATGCAAAGTCATGCACCTTGGCAGCCAAAATCCATGCAAAACTTACACCCTTAATGGCGAGATCCTAGCAAGGACTGTAGCAGAACGGGACTTAGGGGTGATCATCAGTGAAGATATGAAGACTGCCAATCAAGTGGAACAGGCTTCATCTAAGGCTAGACAAATCATAGGGTGTATACGTAGGGGTTTCGTCAATCATAAGCCTGAAGTCATTATGCCATTGTATAGATCCATGGTGAGACCCCATCTGGAATACTGTGTGCAATTCTGGAGGCCTCATTACCGCAAAGATGTGCTGAGACTGGAGTCGGTCCAGCGAATGGCCACCCGGATGGTCTCAGGACTCAAGGATCTCCCGTACGAGGAACGGCTGGATAGGTTGCGGCTATACTCTCTCGAGGAACGCAGAGAGAGGGGAGACATGATCGAGACGTTCAAATATCTCACGGGCCGTATCGAGGTGGAAGAAGATATCTTCTTTTTCAAAGGTCCCACGGCTACAAGAGGGCATCCGTGGAAAATCAGGGGAGGGAAGCTGCACGGTGACACCAGAAAATACTTTTTCACCGAGAGAGTGGTGGATCGCTGGAATAGCCTTCCACTTCAGGTGATTGAGGCCAGCAGCGTGCCCGATTTTAAGACAAAATGGGATCGACATGTGGGTTCTCTTCACAGAGAAAGGTAGGGGAGGGTCATTGAGGTGGGCAGACTGGATGGGCCGTGGCCCTTATCTGCCGTCTATTTCTATGTTTCTATGCATACTTTATTCCACAGCAGACCTAAGGACGCTGATCAGTTCAATCAGGTCTTGAGGGACTGGCTGCCTTCAGCAGGAGAGTGAAACTCTATCCCATAATTCCTTTCTTTGTACCTCCCCCATCCACAATGATTAGATGACAGGAATAGGAAAGTGGCTACATGTCTAGGGTTACCAGACATCCGGGAAAACCAGGGCATGTCATTTTTTTAGAGGACTGTCCAGGTTCCCAAATGGACTTTCCAAAACCTAGCAGTTTGTCCAGATTTTTGAAAGCCCCAAGCTCCGGCCACGTCTGGAGAACCTTCAACAAGCATGTGCGGTTGACTTCACCCGCTATCCATGCATGCCAGAGGCCTGGAGGTTGAGAAAAAAAAGAGAAGAGGCTTTTGGAGGGCGTGGCTAGAGGTGAAACAGGGCAGGGCCATGCACCCAGGTTTGCCCTTCGTTCAATAAGATAACCCGTACATGTCTGACTATATCCTCCACTGTCCTGGGTCTGACTCCTGCTTCAAAGGACACGGAGACCAAACAGCTATGGGATTCTAAGGTATTAAGCAGTCAGATTCCACTCAAAAGAGGATGATACAGCCTGAGGTGCAGCTGCTCTTCTCTTCCTTTTGCTGCTGATTCAGTGCAGGAGGGAAAAGCAGGACCAGGAAGATGATTGTAGAGAGAAAATTATGATTAGAGATGCTAGTGTTGGGGTGGGGGGGTCATATGAAATGGGGAACTAGAAAGGGAATTAAGGATGGAGTTTGGGTAGAGAGGCTAGTACGGAGAGTTTATGTGGAAGTAGGGTTACCATATGGCTCCAGAAAATGGAGGACGGATTGAGACATCCGGGTTTTACTTCCATTGCTTTCAATAGAAGTAAATCCCAGATGTCTCAATCCATCCTCCTTTTTCTGGAGCCATATGGTAACCCTATGTGAAAGGGGCTGGGAGCTGTGTGACAAAGGGGATAGGAGATACACACAGGTCTAAGAGCACCTGGGACAGGAACAGAAAAAGAGGACAGGGCAAACAGAAGACGATGAGGGTGGCAAGAAGTCAGGGGATAGGGAATGGGGTAAGGATAAAAAGTAATGTGAGGAGGAAAAAGACCCTCCCTCTTCTCTGATTCCGCCCCACTGCAAGAGTTCAGAACCTCCTCCTGTCCCATCTGTGCCCCCCCTATTATTCCAGAACCACATCCTCTTTCCCTCTGTATCTTCTCAAGATCCCAGAGCTTCCTATCCCTCCTTCATTATCAGAAACCACCTAAGGATATGATACCCTAGGCCAGTGGTCTCAAAGATGGAAGTCCTCTATGTGGTCCTCACTCAACTGGCTGAAAGGTTCTTCATATCCGGTACATGTGTTCGTTTCAATCTTGTACACTCAGATACTGCATTAACGCTGGGTTTTACTAACTGCAGATGAGATTCTTCCCACAAGCCGGTGAGGTAAATGCTCTCATGACACTCATAGGAATTGAATGAGTGTCGGAACATTCACCTCGCCGGCCCGCAGTAAGCAGCTCTGCCACGGTTTTGTAAAAGAAGCCCTAAAAGTCTTTAAAAAGGGTTGCTGTACATTGGTATGTACATAGGTTATAGTAATAATAATAATAATAATTTTATTTCTTATATACCGCTATACCCTAAGTTCGAAGCGGTTTACAGTGAAAGTCGTGTCTGGAGAGAGTACAGTGTTAACAGTAGGATACAGGATAATACAAAGTGAGTAGGTACTGGGGTGTTTACAATAGGTACAAGATGTTAACAAGAGAACAGTTACCGGATGTATACAATAAGGTACAGGATGTTAAACTGAGTTATAGGACGATACAAGAGATCAATGCTGTTTACAGTTAGATATCTATAATGTGCGTAAGAGAGGTGTACAGCATAAGCATTGGGGGAAGGGAAAAGGGAGGGGGAGGACTTTCGAGGAGGATTATAACTGGAGGGGGGGGGGAGAGATTGGGTGGTGTTGAAGAGACGGGTCTTCAGAGTAAGGCAGGTGTACAATCTACTACACTTGTGCCTTATGTAAATATGTAAGGCCTTAGGGCAATTAGGTTTAAATGTGAGTTTTCAGCTTATGTCAGAATTCCTATGAGTCATAGGGCAGGTCAGGATTTATACTTCGATGCATGTGCAGGAAAAGTTTCTTCTTTTTTGTGGCTCCCCTTATCTGTGTGAATAGACTTTTTTCAACTATGAACATTTCAAGGACAACACTAAGGAACAGACTAATTGCACACAGCCTCTTAAAATCTGTTTGCAAATGTGCAGGAGTGGAAGCGGGTGTGTGATTGCTCAAATCCCTGACGAAGCATTTTGTTGCGAAACAGGGGCCCCTGTTGGATATTTTGGAAGAATGTTTTGACTGATAGCTTTTTTCCATAGAGCAGTTTTTCCTGCTTGCTTTACTCCAGGACTACACCTGAATATCGAAGTGCTCAGATAAGTGACTTCTATTTTTGACAACTGTTGTTTGAAGAAAAGTTTAAAAAAATATATAAAACTATAAGAAAATATATAAAACTATTAGAAAATTAGAATAGAGGTTCACTTACTAATTGGGAGTTTTTCTGACCAAGGATGTGTCTGCTAGGATTAAATTCTGTTTAAAACTAGCCTGTCTATATGGGAAGCTTAACCCTTTCAGGACCAAGGGACATATTTGTCCCATAACTTTAAAATCCTATAAATTTTGATTGGGATAGTCTACAGTTCTAAATTTGATATGTACGGATTCCATATGATACTGCCTTTATGTAAACAAACTGGTTCCGACATTCATTCATTAGCGTCGTTGCCAGATTGACGAGAAGATTCACTTGCTACACTGTCCATAAGCCAGAAGTGTGATTTTTTAAAATAAAAATAATGATATTTCACAAAAAAAATCAATTTTTTGGCATCTGCAAGCCCTTTTTACCATAAAAATGTCGTCAAAACCACAAAAATTGGCCTACGATCCTTATGGTCCTGAAAGGGTTAAAGAGCCCCTATTAGACACTGAGGTCTTTTCTCCCTTTTTGTAAAGAAAGGTGACTTTTCTGTCCTGTATTTTGGAGGGTGCAATTTTTTGTGATTTATTTTGGGCATCCTTTTCTTGATTTTTTGGATATTTTTGACATATTATGAACCATGATTTGCTATGCTGGTATACAATATGCAGACACGGGTATCTCATTAAAGATATTTGCTACAGCTGACAAGCCATGGTTAAGTGAGTTTAAATATATCCTATTTGTGTTGTAGAATCAATACTTCATGTTTAATAATCACTTGATATAGTAGCTGCAAACAAACAATCTCGTAAGTGTGTTACTCAGGTGTCTCATTTATGGAATTTGCTACTGTTGACAATCCACGATAAAGTGAATTTAAAATATATCCATGAATAGTTGTAGAATCAATAGTAGAATTAATTTTTATTTAATAGACCTTTCTCGTATTCACACTGCAAGGAAACCTTTACAAGAAAAAGGTTAGAAACCACTGACAAAGGCAAACCTTTAACCATGTAATACCCCCTTCCCCAATACTGCACCATGTCCCTCTCTTTTCCCTACTCCCCAAAAGATGTATAGCATCTCCGTATCCCAGTGCCTCGCAAACTTTCTGGCCGGCTAAATCCGAATTCTGGCCGGAAGGCACCCGAAAGTGTGTGGATGTCGACGTGATGACATCACGCGCATGTCATTGTGTTGACGTCCGCGCATGCACGAGGCCCATCGGCCGAGACCCGCTTTAGTGCAGGGATCCGGGAGGTGCGGGGAGAGGAGGACAGATACTAGCCAGGAGGAGTCATCTGTGCCGGCTGCCTTCCTAAAGGACGTGCCTCTCGCCACGAGGGGCACGTCCTGTAGGCAGTCAGTCTGCGTGAATGACTCTCCTCCTCGCCAGTGTGTCGCCGCACACCTGAAATCTCAGGAGCCATACAGTTTGCAATACACTGCCTTATCCCTTGCCATGATGCTCAGCATCTCTTCGTTGCATGCTGCACCTACCCCAATTTCACTGGCCACTTCTTCCCTGCTTCACTTATGAATCTGAGGGTCATTGAGCAGTGCGGTTCCTGAAGAAGGGGGCGTTCACCCCCGAAACGGAGTCCGTTGGACGAAGACTTTGTTTGCTGCTTGTTGATTCATACCTTCACTACACACGGAGAAGCTAAGTTCTTTCAGACTGTGTATTTTTGAGTTTGGTTAGATTTGGACACTTACTTTCCTGCTTGGCCCCCAGCTTAGGGGCAAGAGATGAATTCCTTCTTCATTTTGATTATGTGTGTTTTTTCTATTTGAGTTTTTCACACATTGCACTTTATAGGCACTTGAAATATTATTCGGAACAAGCCCGGGGATGTTTCGCAGTTAACACCTTTTTGGGTGTAAACCCGCGACAGCGTTTCCCTGGAGATTCCAGAGGTTGCTGTGTGACTGAGGGCTTGTCCGTTTATACTTATATCTTAAATTATAGTTTTCTTTTTGGACTTATTTCAGTCTGGAGTTGGACTTCATCTCTTTCCCCTAATCTTTGTAGACTTCTTGGGGTGAGGGGGGTTCTTTAATTTTCACTTCCTATGCACAGCACCCAGAAGCGGCGTCAGCGGGAGAAACAGCATAGTTGCGAGGAGTACGTTGAAGTTGTTGCTCGCAGCGGTGAACTAGAGGTACGGGGGGGGGGGGGAAAGAGGCACGGGGGTGGAAAGGAGGGGTGCCAGCGCCTCCACCAACATGGTACCCAGGGCGGACCGCATCCTCCCTCTTACTATGCCACTGATTAAATTTAAACTATCAGTATGCTATGGTGACAGGTAGTCCATGAGAAGAAATAAATTAAATGAAATCAGTCACAAAAGGCTTCTGATCCTAGGTGTTAACACACACACAGAAATGTAACTACAACTCTTCATACATCCTGAAATTAACAAGCCTTATACCGTGTGATAAAGGTATCTGATTATTTGCTGCCCTCGGATTTAAAAGTAAATTCTACTATCAGCAATGCTCTAGATGGGTGGCAATTGCTTGACATGAATCTCCTATGTTTGCTGTAAAATGTGTTTTATTCTATTTTGATGAGCGTTTAAGTAGGCAATTCGTTCCTAATAAGCCAAGTGTGTTGTCTTTCGGACCGTTACTAATCTGCCTTCTATCTCTGGTTTCCCAAGCTCGAATGGTTTCTGTAAAATGAATAACATTAAGGACACAAAACTGATACAATTACCCCTGAAAAGGATGGGCCTCTAAGTAGTGTCTTTAGTGAAAAGTGAAAGAATAAGAAACAGCTTTAGCTAAAACCTCTCTTGGGCATAAGAGCTAATGAATGCAAGGGTTGCTGAGCTCCCAGATGTCCTCATGGCAAAGGAAGACTCACTGGAGGTTACCCTTGTGCTCGTCATCCAATAAGATGAAGAACACACCAAGGCATTTGAACATATGGCTAAGTGAATACTGCTCATGTGGAAGGCATCTGAATTAAAAGCAGACTGCTTTTAGGAAAGGCAAATATGGTTCAAAAATGAAATTGCCGTTTTGCAGCTAGTAATCTGGAGCCCACTATTAAAACTGTTTACAGGAGGGGGGTTCTGAAACCTGAGCCAACTGGGTTTTCAGGATATCCCCAAGGAATATGTATGAGAGAGATGTGCGGACAACTTGAGGTGAAAGCATGCAAATCTCTCTCATCAATATTCATACATATTATGAAACCCCCAAGTGTCTGGTGGTCTCCCAGGACAGATTTGAGAACCTGAAGATTGGAGGGTGGCTAATGTTAACTCCAGTTTTTATGAAGGACTCCAGGGGTGATCTGGGAAACTATAGACTGGTGAACAGACATCAGTGCTGGGCAAAATGGAAGAAACAATTATAAAGAACAAAGGGCCCAATATTCATCTGGCAGTGATCATTGTTAAACCCAGAAAATCAACAATGGGCTATGTCTAGGCTCTGGCTTTAAATATTCAGTTCTACGAGGCTGGCTAAAACCTAGCTGGTTAAGTGTGATATTCACACTTATCTGGCTATGAAGAACCACATAAAGATAGGACTGCATTTTATGTGATTTTATTTATGCAGTTATCTTAACTGGTTAAAGGCTGAATAACTGAACTGAGGAAGACATTTTTGTCAAAACACGGACCGTGTTGGGTCCATAGTTTCCAAGCCCTTGGGTCCTAGGTATCTCTTCATGTGGATTACTGGACTGTATTTTCAATAAAGCCTGCAACATCTTCTCCACAGTGTTCTCCAAAGCTCTGCCCGGTACTGTTCTTAGGTTCCAACTACTGAAGTCTCCGTCAAAGCTCACTCCAATCTATCTACACACTCCCAGCCACTGAGGCCCTCCCCAGTCCATCCTCCCCCAAACGACAATACACAGACACAGACCGTGCAAGTTTGCCCAGTACTGGCCTTAGTTCTTCAATATTTATTATTATTTTCTGATTCTAGGTCCTCTGTGTTCATCCCACGCTTTTTTGAACTCCATCACCATTTTCCTCTCCACTACCTCCCTCGGGAGCACATTCCAGGCATCCACCACCCTCTCCGTTAAGAAGAATTTCCTTACATTGCTCTTGAGTCTACCACCCCTCAACCTCCAATTATGTTTTCTGGTTTTACCATTTTCCTTTCTCTGGAAAAGATTTTGTTCTACATTAATACCTTTCAAGTATTTGAACGTCTGAATCATATCTCCCCTGTCCCTTTCTTCTAAGGTATACATATTCAGGGCTTCCAGTCTCTCCTCATACATCTTTTGTTGCAAACCTCCTATCATTTTCGCTGCCCTCCCCTGGACCACTTCAAGCCTTTTTGTGTCCTTCGCCAGATATGGTCTCCAAAACTGAACACAATATTCCAATTGGGGCCTCACCAATGACCTGTACAGGGATATCAACACCTTCATTCTTCTACTGGTTATGCCTCTCTTTATACAGGGCAGCATCCTTCTGGCAGCAACCACCACCTTGTCGCACTGTTTAGATCCTCGAACACTATCACCCCAAGGTCCCTCTCCCCATCCGTGCATATCAGCCTCTCCCCTCCCAACATATATGGCTCCTTCCGATTATTAATCCCCAAATGCATTACTCTGCATTTCTTTGCATTGAATTTTAGTTGCCAGATTTTAGACCATTCCTCTAACTTTTGTAGATCCTTTTTCATCTTCTCCACTCCCTCCTCGGTGTCTACTCTATTACAAATCTTGGTATCATCCACAAAAAGGCAAACTGTTCCTTCTAACCCTTTCGCAATGCCACTCACAAACATATTGAACAGGATCGGCCCTAGACCTTAAGACCTGCTATACTGGAACAGACGGAAACAGAGAAAATGACAGCAGGTAAAAGTCATTTGGCCTATCCATATTATCTGCTGTCTCTCCCATCCCGTAAGAGATTCCACATGGCTGTCCCATGTTTTCTTGAATTTAGATACAGTGTTCATCTCTACCACCTCCACCGGGAGGTTGTTCAATGCATGCACCACCATCTCCATAAAGATCTATAAAGCCCAGTATCCTGTTTCCCAATGTGGTCAATCCAGGTCATAAGTACCTGCAAAATCCCAAAAGTGTAAAACAAATTCTATATAAACCTTTTGAAAATCCAGACAATATCGACTGGCTCACCTTTGTCCATATGTTTATTCACCCCTTCAAAGAAATGTAGTAGATTGGTGAGACAAGATTTCCCATGTTGGCTTTATCTCATTAATTCATGCCTATGTGTATGTATGCTCAATAATTTTGTTTTTTCTAATATTCTCTAACAACATCAGACTCACTGATCTATGGTTTCCTGAGTCATCTCTGGAACCCTTTTTAAAACTGGAGTTACATTGGCCACCCTCAAATCGTCTGGTACCCACTTAATTTTAAAGATTAAATTACATATTATCCTGCAAGTTCTTTTTTTTTTTTTTTTCTTACTTCAAGAGAACTACAAACTTGAAAAACTGGCATAAAAACTCTGGCTTTCACTAACCCACAGGTGTCAAAATCGGTCCTCAAGGGCTGTAGTTCAGTTGGGTTTTCAGGATTTCCCCAATGAATATGCATGAGATCTATTAGCATAGAATGAAAACAATGTATGCAAATAGATGCCATGCTTATTCATCGAGGAAATCCTGAAAACCTGAGTGGATTGCGGCACTCGAGGAGGGACTTTGTGATAGTACAGGAGATGCTACCCAGCTCTCTGCTCTGAACCCTCAGTACTATTCAGAAATTAATAAAACAAGAGGATTTTACTTGGCACATAAGCAATCATTTGAGATGAAATGTCTACAGAAATAAATCCGACACACTCAAATGACCAAAAAAAAACCCCATCCCTCCCCCCACAAAACACAATTGGCTATACATACAATATTTTGAAATGCCTCTTGGTAAATCAATTTTGTAGGCTTTTATGCATGAAATCACCATCCAGGCTTCTTCTGAACTTCTGCTTCCATTCAATAAATACATGGTTGGTGAAACAAGACTACTTTACAGGACTTGCCTCAAGAGGAAATAGGTTAACTGCTTCCCATATAGCCAGATTCTGTAGCTGAGATAAAATATCTTCACAGAAAAAAATGTATAAGCATGGCCATTCTGCAGACAACCTCAAAAGTGATTGCATGTCAATGTGACTTCAGATCTATCATAGGTTTCTATTCACAGAAGTAGTGCTGGCCTTCTAAATGCCATGAACCCATAGGTATATTTCTTGCACTACAATCTTTAATAACAAGCGATCTCCTCTAACCTTTGTCATATTGTGGTTATTAAGTTCAGCAAATATATTTCACTGAGTATCTGTGAGACCAAGGACTTTATATCACATGAATATTCATGGATTTAAAAAATATATATATATATCAAGATTATGCCTGTTCAGTAAGCACAATAAAAGAAAGATGTACAGGAATTATACATGGTACCACTATATAACAGCATCCGCCCCTCAGAAGGGCAGGACCTAACACTATAAAGCTAGGTTTTCACTTGGAACAGCAGAATTTGTGTGTGGGGGGGGAGGGGGGTTGGGGGGAGGTTTGTTGGGGGGGAGGGAAAGGCAGCATGGCATTGGCACATGCAGCAGACCTTTCAGTACAAGTCTATACTCAAGGCTGCTCTGTCCTACTCCCCATCAAGAAGTTTGTGTCAATGAAAGCAGGTCATGGTAGCACCTGAGTGCTTAAGGCCCTTCACCACACACAATTTACTTTTGCTTCCCATCTCTGCAGAGGAGGTAGAGTGGCACCAGGCAGCGGCATACCAAGGGTGTGTGTGGGGGGAGGGGGGGGTCTGCCCCAGTTGCAGAGTGCTTATGGCTGCTAGAAGGGTCACAAATTTGCAGTCTGCCTACAAGTGGCCATCATCTTTGCCAGCACCAGACATCCAGGAAAACCCGGACATGTCCTCTTTTTAGAGGAGTGTCCAGGTTCACAGCCGGACTTGCCAAAACTTGCCATTTGTCCGGGTCTTGGAAAGCCCCTAGGAGCTCCAGTCACATCTGGAGGGCCTCTGAGCATGCGCGGTGATGTCACACACATTCACGCATGCTCCAGGCCCTCAAGATGAGGCCAGGGCTCCTCGGGGAAGAAAAGAGGCTTTGTGGGAGCAAGTCTGGAGGTGGAACTGGGCAGGCTGGGGGTGGAATATGGCGTGGCTGGAGGCGGCATGGGGCATGATCATGTGTCAGGGGTTTTGCAGTCAGAAATCTGGTAACCCTACCCAAAACCTCTGATGTCAACTTCCTGGTCTGGGACAGGGGACCAGCAGAGTCGATAGCCACTCACTTGAGAGCTCTTGGTTACAAATCGGTTAGAGAATAAAGAGAAAGGGCTTTAAGAGTTCTTAGGTTATAAATTTGTTATACAAGTTTGTTTTTACTAGTTTCTAAAACTTAGATAAGATGAGGAGTGCCTCTCCTAGGATGTCCTAGGCCTCTTCTAGGATATCAAGCTACCATTGGGCTGATCCTGCCCTTCAGTCAGGTCAATCTAGATCAGTGTATCGCAAACTGTGTGCCACAGCACACTAGTGTGCCTCCTGAGATTCCAAGTGTGCCGCGGCTCACAGAGGAGGAAGAGAAACGCAGGCCAACTGACTTGCCTCTCACCACATATCTCTCTGGACTCCTGCCTTCCGCGTCTTCTTCTCCGCACCCCTTGAACAGCAGCAGCATCTCAGTGTCCTTTTAACTTGGCCACAGAGCTGCCGCAAGGATTAATTTAGACGTGGTTTTCATCAACAGCCTCAGGGCAAAAGAGGAAGTTGCATCATTATAATGGGCCGGCCTAGCAAAGGCCCCGAGGCTGTTGATGAAAGCTGCATCTAAATTAATCCTCGCGGCAGTTCTTTGGCCAAGTTAAAAGCACACTGAGCTGCTGCTAGACAGGAGAAGTACTGCTTGGCATGGGAGGAGGGAAAAGGAAGGGAGAAGGAGTACTGGACAGGGGGAAGGGAGAAGGGGTACTGCTGGATAGGGGGAGAGGAAGAGGTGCTGCTGGACAGGGGGCAGGGAAAGGAAAGAGAGAAGAGGTGCTGCTGGACCTGGCAGAAGGGGAGGGAAAGAAAAGATGGAGGGGAGGGTGACATGGTGGATGGGGAGAGAGCATATTAGCTGTGAGTGGGATTGGGGGAAGGGAAGGAAGGAAAATTGTTACAGGAGGAGTGAGAGTAATGAGAGAGAGGGAGAAATGGACATGGGGTGGAGGAGAAGGAGAAATGGTGCATGGGGAGAGAACATGGGTTGGGGAGTGGGAAGGAATGATGTCACTTGAGGGCAGAGGCAAGGAGAGAGAAAGGGTTGGACTCATGGAGAGGGTGAGATGGATGGGGAGGACAGAAAGGAAGGAAGGAGAAATGTCACACTTGGAGGGAAGGGGGAGAGGGCAGAGAGTAAAAAATTGGACTCATGGAGGGAGAGAGATGTTGGTTAAGGGATGTAAGGAGGACTAGAGGAGAAGCATGCAGGAGGAAGAGAGAAAAAAATGTTAGACTTGTGGAAAGGAAGGGAGAAATATTGGACTGGGAGGGAGGCCAGAAAGGAGGAAGGGAAGGGAGATGAACTACAGGTGGCAGAAAGGAGGAAGGGAAAGAAAAATGTTAAAATGGAGGGGAACAGATGACTAAAGGAAGGGAGAGATATCAGACCAGGGAATAGAAAGGAAGGAGTACTATAGAAATACTAATATAGTACTATAGAAATATAGTACTATAGAAATATAGTACTATAGAAATAATAATATCAGTTGTAGTAGAGAAAGATGCCAGATTATGGGAAGGAGAGGAGAGAGATGCTAGACTGGGAAGAGGGGAAAGGAAGAAGAGAGATGTTGGTCCACAGGGAGGGGGGGGCAAAAGGGGGGGAGGGAAGGAGAGAGATGTCAGACCATGGAAATAGGGAGAGAGAGAGAGATAGGAAGGGAAAGTAAGACATAGAAAAGAAGATTTTGAGAAGAAAGCAGACAAATTGAAAAACTGAATGTTAACTTAATGCCAAAGATGGATGCAATCAAAAAATAAGGTGCACTGGTCGCCATACATGAAAAAGGACATGGTACTAATCAAAAGGGTCCAAAGAAGAGCGACTAAAATGGTTAAGGGGCTGGAGGAATTGCCATACAGTGAAAGATTAGAGAAACTGGGCCTTTTCTCCCTCGAACAGAGGAGATTAAGAGGGGACATGATTGAAACATTCAAGGTACTGAAGGGAAAAGACTTAGTAGATAAGGACAGGTTGTTCACCCTCTCCAAGGTAGGGAGAACGAGAGTGCACTCTCTAAAGTTAAAAGGGGACAGATTCCGTACAAACATAAGGAAGTTCTTCTTCACCCAGAGAGTGGTGGAAAACTGGAACGCTCTTCTGGAGGCTGTTATAGGGGAAAACGCCCTCCAAGGATTCAAGACAAAGTTAGACAAATTCCTGCTGAACCGGAATGTACACAGGTAGGGCTAGTTTCAGTTAGGGCGCCGTTAGGTCTTTGACCAGAGGGCCGCCGAATGAGCCGACTGCTGGGCACGATGGACCACTGGTCTGACCCAGCAGCGGCAATTCTTATGTTCTTATGAGACATTCCACCCACAAAACTGGAATATCAAACTGTGGCAAAGTGGCAGCCACAACCAGATTCATCCCTCTGAGAAAAAAAAGTGATTATATCATTGTTTAGGATGGTTGTTTTCGAGACCTCATCTAGACCACTGTGCATAATTCAGGATACAGAGTGGAAGAGAGCTACGAAAAGTGATGTACGGCCTCCATAGATAGCCTGCCCCCTGTGACATTAAAAAAAAGTCTTAAAATCTGTACACCCTAGAGAAGAGATGAACGGCAAATGAAAGAGATCTGAATTCTTGAAAACTGTGCAAGAGTTTTTTAGCGCCAGCCGCTGCTCTGAATGATCTTCACTGCTCCAACAATCATAGAAACTCTATGACCATCGGAGCAGTGCAGAGCATTCAGCGCACCGGCTGGCGCTAAAAACCTCTTGCAGTTTTGTAGGGGGGGAGGGTAAGTTAGGTACCTAGATCAGCTAGACGTGCCAATCTAGGCACCTAACTGTAGTTGTGCAAAGAGGTGCATATCCTTTCTGCCTAAACATTCACTTGATCGTCATACATCCATGTGTACAACCACATAAAGTCTATCTACTTCACCTACACTATCACTTCATCTTCAAGCTGTATGTGATTGTGTACACGGGTGTATACCTTCCTACCCAAACTTTCACTAGATTTTTGAGCCTCTTGCGGTTGAGCTAGTGTTCTAAGGTTCTCTTTTTTTGCTGAAGCATTGGTTCAAGCCTCTGGAGAAGGTTCTTTACTTTGGGTCCTCTCTATTGACATGCTAATTGATCAGAAATCTCTACTATGGGTCATTTGGCACCTGAACCTGATTGACGGAGCTATCCTAATCATATCTCATGTTGCCCATAACACAAAAGGCCTTTGTAAGGAGGTCTGACTCCAGCTCAGAGCTACAAAGGTTGAAAACTAACATATTGCTCTCACTAGTCTCCCAATGAGCCTGCATTACAAATAGGGACAAAGCTATATTGTCCTTTAAATTCCAACAATAGATCAAAAGCAGTCCATCCCCTCACCGCAAGGACTCTTGCTCTGACTAGGTTAACAATGGAGACCGCAACAGTGACTCATTTTTTTCACTGTGCTAAGAATCTCTCCTGTAGACCGCATTCATTAGATCCTTAACATTTGCTCCCACTGAGGTTAACACTTCCAGAATATCAGTCTCCTGGGATTCTAATAGGGTTAGGCACTCGCCAATGTCACATATACCTACATGCTTCACTAAAAAAAGAATATTTTTGTCAAGAATTTGGTAGTAGGGAGCTATTGAAATGTCTTAAAAAGAACAGTACAGTGGTGCCTCGCATAACGAACGCCTCGCACAACGAACGCTGCACACAACGAACTTCATGTCTTGATTCACACAACGAACTTCGTTTCACACAACGAACTTCGTTTCACACAACGAAGTCGCCCGAGCTGCCGATGTATTGCATCCTTCCGCGCAGGCACTGCAGGCAGTCGTTAGTCACTGCGCTTAACTGCCCTCTCTCACTGTATACAGTCGTCCTTTTAAGATAAACTCAATATTTTTTATATATCATGGCTTCTAAAAAAAGCAGGAAGGTGATTTCTGTTGAAATGAAACGGGAAATAATTAGAAGGAGTGAATGTGGGGTAAAACAGTGTGACCTCGTCAAAGAGTTTGGCCTCAGCAAGACCACCATTTTCACCATTTTGACAAATTTATCTTTTTTTATGTCATCTTAGCGTATTTTATGCTGCAGAACGAATTATTTTTTTTAACATGTATTGTTATGGGAAAACGCGTTTCACATAACGAACTTTTCGCATAACAAACTTGCTCCTGGAACCAATTAAGTTCGTTGTGTGAGGCACCACTGTATTTGTTGTGAACAAACGTGGCAGGATTATGGAGTCCTAAGTCCTAGCAAAACACCTTCTGCTAAATATTCAGCGCGATTTAACCAGCATGAGATGGCCGTTGAATATTAGGGCTTAGTGGCTAGTGCGTAGCTGGCTATATTGCGCGACTGATAGATAGAACCCTGAAGCCATCGGCTCAATGTGCAGCGGTGGCAAAGAAAGCTAACAGGATGTTAGGCATGATAAAGAAAGGAATCACGAGTAGATCAAGGGAGGTCATAATGCCGCTTTATAGAGTGACGGTCAGACCACACCTGGAATACTGTGTCCAACACTGGTCTCCATACCTGAAGAAGGATATAACACTACTAGAGAGGGTGCAGAGGAGAGCGACGAAGCTAGTAAAAGGTATGGAGAACTTGAGCTACAAAGATCGTCTCAGAAAACTGGGACTATTCACCCTTGAGAAGAGAAGACTGAGAGGGGATCTGATAGAGACTTTTAAATTGCTAAAAGGGATCGACAAAATGGAGCAAGCTCACTCACCAGCAGGGGGAAAGGATGGTGAGCAAGAAACAGCGTTATTCACATTGGCGAATGTGACCCAGACTCGGACCAGAGGTCATGGCCTGAAGCTGAGAGGGGACACGGCCAGGACAAACGTCAGAAAGTTCTGCTTCACACAGCGAGTAGTGAACGCCTGGAACTCTCTCCCGAAAGAGCTGGTGGAGGAAACCACCATTCTAGGATTTAAGGAAAAATTGGACGCACATCTTCTTGCAGAAGACATTGAGGGATACGAGTGACCAGTGTATTCGCCAGGGTGTGCCTGGCTGAGCCTCCGCGTGTGCGGATCGCCGGACTAGATGGACCCCAGGTCTGATCCGGTGCAGGCATTTCTTATGTTCTTATGACTTGCCGGCTATACGAGAAATTTAAAGTGCTAGCAGGCTAGGTTTAGCAGACAAATGGGGCATAACAAGTTTTATAAATGTCATCTACCATCCAATTAAAATATAATCATCAATTAAGAATTAGTTGCCAATTTTCAGCACTGATTATAATAATAATAATAACTTTATTCTTCTATACAACCATAGTCAAATGACTTCTAGGCGGTTCACATCAAAGAAGGCTGGACAATCAGCGAATTACAGAATGCAAGAAGTGATCCCATTAATTTAGACATCTCCATTGGCTAGATGTGCTGATCTAGGTGCATAACTTTTGTCATTTATAAAATACGTGCCTAAGTGTTCATGCCTAAGTTTAGGCATGAAACTATGAACTTACACGAGATTCTATAATGGCAGCACCATTTATAGAATTTACCCCATAGCGCGTAACTGCAGGGGGTGTTCACTGTTCGCTCTACACCGATTAGGAGTCCTCCAACTGCATTGCTGCCAAGGGGAGGTAGTGCTTCAAAACTGTGTTTTCAATTTCTACAGCAGGGGTTCTCAGGATATCCACAATGAATATGAATAAGATAAAATTTCCATTCCATAGAGGTAGGGCATGCAACTCTTTGTCATATGTATTCATTGTGGATATCTGACTGGCTAGGTATGTCCCAAGAATTGGGTTCAGAATCCATGCTCTAGAGACAGGAAAGTTCCCTGGAATCCATTAGAGTTTGCCTGTTCCTCGCTATTGAAAATGTGAGTGAAATAGCACCACCCACTGGCAGGGCTATAGATGAAGGACTCCTGCTAAGCTTACAGAGAAAAGTGTGTTATTCACAGGATAAGGCTGACATTTAAACCTGCCTTTTGTACAGCACAGGGTGCCGCAAACTTTTTAAGCTGCTGGAACACTAATCTCGGGGCAGTGGCTGGAAGGCACCTGGAAATGTGCGGGCGTTGAAGCGATGACATCGCGTACATGCGTGATGTCATCACATTGACATCCGCACATGCGTGGATGCCCTCCGGCCATGGCCCTGAGCCTCCTAGTACCGCCGGTGGGGGAAGGTGCTCCAGAAGGAGGCGAAGAGAAGGAGCAGAGGCGCAGGCACCAGCTGACTACAGGATGTGCGGATCGCTGCGAGAGGCACATCCTGTAAGCAGTCAGCCGGCACTTCTCCTCCTCGCCAGCATCTTGGGGCACATAGCATATGATACACTGGTATAGCATAAGGAGTGACACTTAAATGGCTTATGCTCTATTTTATAATAGAAATCTGAGTGTCCAGATCTCACAAACACAGAAAATCTTGAAAATGTTTGGATCAGCTAAACTAGCCAGCTATAGTATAGCTTCCATATGTCTGCATTTGCATAGCTCTCTCCTTCAACAAGCAGGCATCATCTGCATTGTGGATTCTTTTCCTCAAGGCTCCATCGCACATAATTCCTGACATTTCAACACTGTGATATATCATGGCAGATCTAAAGCCCAATCATTTCAATGTAAATATTACACACAAGTTTCCTATTATCTCAGATTCTTTTGCCCCCACCAGTCTATAATTCTACTTTCCCAAGGGAAAGAGGTAGGGTTTTGCGTAAGAAAATTGCTTTGTGTTAGGCCTTTTCCCTCAATTATTGGATTTTTGTTTTGCACTTGTGTTAATAAAAATTAACCCGCACAAATAGATGTTGTACTTGTTAATTTGTAGGTTGATGCATGTTGAATTGATTTTGTGTACACAATTTAAGATATGTTAATGAAAGCATGTAGAGAGAACAAGAGGGCACTCTCTAAAGTTAAAAAGGGATCGATTCCGTACAAACGTAAGGAAGTTCTTCTTTACCCAGAGAGTGGTAGAAAACTGGAACGCTCTTCCAGAGGCTGTTATAGGGGAAAACACCCTCCAGGGATTCAAATAGGGGGAAACACCCTCCAGGGATGCAAGACAAAGTTCTGCTGAACCAGAACGTACGCAGGTAAAGCTAGTCTCAGTTAGGGCACTGGTCTTTGACCTAAGGGCCGCCGCAGGAATGGACTGCTGTGCACGATGGACCACTGGTCTGACCCAGCAGCGGCAAATCTTATGTTCTTATGTAATAGAAGGTTTACCCTTTTATGTGTGTCCCAGTCTTTTTATTCATTTCTCAAATTACATACCATACCATACCACAAATGTTTTTACATATAACTACCAACCATTAGCTCTGGACAGTTCATAAATATAAACAAAAGAATTCAACACTCAGAAAAATATCAAAATTAAACAAAATAAGTATAAAATCATCTTAATTACAAATGATTAATTTCTAATCTAATTACAGTGGGGAAAGAGTTCCATAATGAAGCAGCTGCACGAGAGTACAACTTCTTACAAGAAGATGCCAACTTAACTAAAGATGACAAGGAGAGAGGATTTCAGGTAAGGAATCAAGAGGAGTCAGGAACAGGGTTTTTTTTTCCCCAAGATCCATATATTCCACAGATATGTATAAATATCGTCATCCCCAGTTAAATTTTAGGCTTTCTGGGCACGATATTCAGCTGGCACTGGGCAACGTATTGTCTGCCTGATGCCGATACTCAATGCCAGTCCATTTCTGGTGACCAGCATTGAATATTTGGGATTTTTGGCCTGCTATAACTTACCCCCCCCCTACCCTTTTACAAAACCGTAAAAGCCTTTTTTTAAGCAAAGGCTGGTACGCTGAATGCTCTGCGCTGCTCCCGACACACATAGGAACTCTATGAGTGTCGGGAACAGCGCAGAGCATTCAGCGCACCAGCCGGCACTGAAAACCGTTTTCGTGGTTTTGTAAAAGGGGGGTTAGCCAGCCAAGCAAATATTCCTCAATGGCCAAATAGTGGGCAAAGATAGGACCGCTATTTATGTGGTCAAATTTACCCACTATAAACTTAACCAGCCAGTACTTGAGTATTCACAGCTAGCTGGCTAAGTCACATGACACAGCCTGTGTGTGGGAAACTCCGGTCCTCGAGGGCTGGAATCCAGTCGGGTTTTCAGGATTTCCCCAATGAATATGCATGAGATCTATTTGCATGCACTGCTTTCAATGCATATTCATTGGGGAAATCCTGAAAACCCAACTGGATTCTGGCCCTGGGCTGGCTGCTAACCACAAATATTTAGCGAAGTTAACCATTTAGCTGGCCAAATGCTGTTTCCAGCCAAAAGTCATTCCTGTTCAGTTAAATAGCACTAAATACCAGGGGGAATTTGCCTTATGCATATCCAGTCATGTGGTAAAGATGTGATGTAAACTGGTTGTGGGAAGATCACAACAGATGTAATTTGGAGGGATCCATGTACTCCACAGACATACAAGTACATATGCACATTTACACCACCCAATAACATTTTGGCTTTCTATCCAATCAATATCAAATTTTCAGGACATTTAGAAGGGCTTTGAGAGTTCCGACATGGATGTTTTTAGGGTGCAATTCACATATTGTAGGTCAAAAAATATGCAGCAACGTTTTGCTTTGCATCTGATCCAGACCAAAATTTTCAGATTTCAGGTGGCCAAAGGATCATGATGGTTTTGTTTTTTCATTCCCATATTGTAGGAATGCCACATAGGAAATACACACACGCAGTCTTAGAGTCGGGATGGAGGCGCTGCCAGGGGCTAGCTCCGAGTCCCTTTTTATTATGCTTCTAAGCTAATGACATCATAGTAACTCCCTCGTTTACACATCTCATGATTGGTGGGTACAAAGGTACATGCTTTTACATTGATGGATACAAAGAAAGATACATGCTTATACATCGTGATCACCCTCCCTTTACATCATGATCATCCTCCAACTCAGCACTTAGACAAGGGTCTGATTAACACGTGGACAGAGCCTGAGTCTTTGCACATATGCAATGCCTGTGCAATGCCTGTCAGCTGATGTCCTTTCCAAATAAGGACAGCTCAAATAAGATAAGCATGTGACAGTCCAAAGGTTATAATGTATGCTCCTTAAGCTCTCTTGATTAGCCTTAAGTTCAGGGCCTGCATGTAGGCAAAGTCTGATTGTTGCCCATATAAGGGATAAGGGTAAACCTGTGTCAGGTTAATATGTGACATGGATATGTGACATTTTCCTTTACTTAGAATAGCTGCATGGCAAGAAGGGAGAGGGAATGGGAATAATTCATAATTCTTTCACAGGGGCTCATAATTCTTCCACAGGGGCTCAGATCCTCACACAAGGTCTAGATCCGTACACAGGGCCTAGATCAGTGTGCCGACCTGGCCTGGTTCAGAACTGCCTGTGTGTTGACCTTGCCTGTGTTCTGATGCCCTGGATCAGAACTTATCAGATCTCCATCCCTATACCATATTTGAATATTCTACCAAAATGTGCATCATTTTACATAGGGATACCAGAAGGCCGGATTTCCCCGGACGGCTTTTCAAAACCTGGTACTTTGTCCGGATTTTGAAACGCTTCCAGCTAGTAGCGACATCAGGACGGCATCTGCACATGCAACACATTGAAGTCACGTGCATGCTTGTGACATCATTGCATCACACCAGTGCATGTGCAGATGCCCTCCCAACAAGCAAACAGGTTGAGGGGGCGGGGATGGAGCAGAAGAGGGCGTGACTTGGGTGGAACGGGGTGGGTGGAACTGAGTAGGCTTGGGGGCAGGGCTATGGGTCTGGATTTTTGTTCTGGGAAATATGGTAACCCTAGTTACCAACTTTAGGCACCATTTACAGAATTCGGGGGTATGGGTGTCAATTTTGGGCACTGGATTCAAAAAAGGTTGAGTGATGTTGGTTTAACACAGGGGTCCCCCAAAGTCCCTCCTTGAGGGCCGAATCCAGTCAGGTTTTCAGGATTTCCCCAATGAATATGCATTAAAAGCAGTGCATGCACATAGATCTCATGCATATTCATTGGGGAAATCCTGAAAACCCAATTGGATTCGGCCCTCAAGGAGGGACTTTGGGGACCCCTGGTTTAACAAGTAAGCTACACTGCCAAACATGAGTGTCAAATTCACTGCAGTGGTGAGGAAGCAGTGGAAAGCACAAGCTATATTTCAGGGCCAGAGGTGGTTTCAAACTCCTATGAGTGCACAAGATGTACAGTACAGATTGGTTGTGAAACGGAGAAGAGTAGAAAAAGGGATTCAGCTCAAATAGTCCTTAATTAGACAAACAAAAGAAAATATCTAAGGATAAAGCTGTATGTGGGAGCTTTCAAGATCACTCTAAGCTCCTTCAGATGCTGTGGAAAAAGCATCAACATTTACAAAGAATCGAGAACAAGAAACAGAATACTTGGAATGTGTGGCTCACCTTGTCACTAATACAATAACAAAACAAAATATTATTTTATTTGCATTTATCTGCTTGCTGAACTGCTGTTAACTGCATGCAATCCTGTTGGCCTGACAGCTATATTCACGGTGATACAATTTTCCCCTCCACTAACGCTTGTAACCTCAGCCAGGAAAAATGAAACCACTACTCCATTTGGGTTTCAATTGACCACGAACTTCTTTTGCAAGGATATTCGCCTTCTTTCATCACCACATCTAAAACCAGTAAGAATGACTAAGAATCCATGTGGGCCACATCTATAACACTTAGAAAAAGAGACCTCCTTTTGCCTTCTAGTTAATAACCTGGCATCACTCCAGCCACCTCAGTCTGAAGCATGTAGGGCCTCAGTCTTTAGAATCCACCACCCTCACACAGTTCAAATGGTGAGACGACTGAACAGCACTAGGCAATCAAAGGCTAATGGACAGATGAACAGGCACATTTTCTCTGGCTCTGCAGTTTGATCTGCCACCTCTAAAAACGTCTTGTAAAAATGCTTGAGCAGAAGTCATACATTATGGAACCCCAAGGACCACCCAAAAGTTTGGGGTTTGGGTTTTTTTGTAACCAGCTGGGTTTATTGCATCATGATAGTTTCTGAGATCAATATGGTAGTCTAAGAAAATACAATATTAGTCCAGAAGACACAGGTGTCAGTGGTGTGCAAAAGCAATTCAAACAATCAATGTCTTATCTACAGAGAGAAAAGCCTGGGAATTTCAACAAGATGGTATATATTTTCATAAGAACATAAAGAGTTGCCTCCGCCGAGGCAGACCAGAGGTCCATCACGCCCAGCAGTCCGCTCCTGCGGTGGCCCATCAGGCCCATTGCCTGAGCAGTGGTCCCTGACTATCCCTATGACCTACCTCTACTCCTATCTGTACCCCTCAATCCCTTTATCCTCTAGGAACCTATCCAATCCTTGTTTGAAGCCCTGTAACGTGCTCTGGCCTATCACAGCCTCCGGAAGCGCGTTTCATGTATCCACCACCCTTTGGGTGAAAAATAACTTCCTAGCGTTTGTTCTAAATCTGTCCCCTTTCAATTTCTCCGAGTACCCCTTGTAATTGTAGTTCCCCATAATCTGAAAAATCTGTCCCTGTCTACCTTTTCTATGCCCTTCAGGATCTTGAAGGTTTCTATCATGTCTCCTCTAAGTCTCCGCTTCTCCAGGGAGAACAGCCCAAGCTGTTTTAGTCTGTCAGTATATGAGAGGTTTTCCATACCCTTTATCAGTTTAGTTGCTCTTCTCTGGACTCCCTCAAGTACTGCCATGTCCTTCTTGAGGTACGGCAACAAGTACTGGACACTAGAAAAATTAGCTGAGAGACCCTTAGTCCGGTACTTCTGACCTTTTTCTGGAAATACAGCTATCTAGTCTTAACATAGGGATACTATCTGGTAAAATCCACATGTGTCCTACCAGGGGGCGTCTGAGCCAATCAAGGCCTTAGGCCCCTGGCCTTAGGCATCCTGGGATACACTGGGAGGAGCCTAAGGTATCTGAGTCAATCAGGCCCTTAGGCCCTTCCCCGTGCATCACAGGTGAGGCCTAAAAGAATTT
The DNA here is from genome assembly GCF_902459505.1 of Geotrypetes seraphini. Taxonomy (NCBI): domain Eukaryota; kingdom Metazoa; phylum Chordata; class Amphibia; order Gymnophiona; family Dermophiidae; genus Geotrypetes; species Geotrypetes seraphini. Next base: position 57,969,667 of record NC_047098.1, on the reverse strand, counting down.
CAAATCCATAATTACCCCTGTTAATTTTTAAACAAGTTATTGGGACAGTGGAAGATCCAAACAAAGAAGAGATCAATAGGGGATGTTCTGGCCTGCCAGTGAGCCAGCATTCTGGACTTCAAGACAGGTAGCAATTCACACCAGACACTGTTGAAGTAGGCTAAAATTGGGATTTTGTAATGTGGTATTGAAGACCAGTAAAACTGAATGCATAATCTTGAATGAGACTTCCCAGAGGACTCAGTCCTGTTTCTGTAGGTTTTAAAATGTATTTACGAGGGTTGGCTGAGCTAAAGCACTGTTTGCCTAGGGCCTACCAAAGGGTTAATTCTGCTTTATAAGCTATTGAAATGCAATCAAGCTGTTCTACGGGACAAGGTATGAGGAGCCAGCTCGATCGGACTTCTTTTCTAATGTACATACGAAAAAGGAACTTATACACAGGGCAGGATTAACCAATAGGCCAAGTAGGCAGGTGCCTAGGGCCCAAAATAGTCAAGGGGGCCTGATGAAGGAGGGCATCAACATTGTTTTTTCCAAACGGTGATGGGCCCCTCCAGCATCGATCGCCAACGCCCCCCCCCCCCCCGATCGGCAATACAGCCCCCGCCCCCCATCGACAGAAAGTAAGACAAGCAAGCAACGTGGGTAAGAAAGGCAACGGGAACTGTAATTGTGCAAGCGGTGCTGCTTGCCCAAAGATTCCCTCTGACGCAGCTTCCTGTTTCCGCCTGGGTGCATGGTGGGGTGGGGGGGGGGCAGGGGGCCCAGTGTACTTGGGTGCCTAGGGGCCCTCAACTAATTAATCCAGCCCTGCTTATACAGGGCCTCTAGAAAGCTGCTTTGTTACCAGAAATCTGGCAGCACTGTTTGGTGTGCCTTTCAACAGTTCTGATCACAAGAAAGTACTCAAGCCAGCTTTCATCTCCTCTTTGCCACTGCGGCTAATTGCACTCCTTCCAGTCTCTGCTGATAATTCAAGGAGTACTGAGCCGAAGATGTACGTTAAGCGGCTGACTTTCCATCTGAGCTGGGGAAAGCAGATAAGGCAGTCCACCGTCCTTTGTTTTTCTGCATTTTTGAAGCTGTAAGAATTTGTTCTCACAGGCTGCCTCAGAAAAATGGATGATCTTAAAGAGAACCCAAAGATCAGACTGTAAAAAAGTCAGCTCTTCTACAGGACCCAGGAAAAATACACTTGACAGATGTGGCATCTAAAATAGGAGAAGAAAAAAACAAACATTGATATTTACAAAAAAAACAAAAACCGTTGGGATCTTTTGATGTAGGGATTATCAACTCAGTGGGCTAAGAATCCGTGGAAGTGTTCCATTCCCACTGTGGCTCCTTGGGACCCTGTATTAGTCATTTAAACCTCCATTATAAGAAAATAAGAATTGCCATACTGAGACAAACAGAAGGTCCATCAAGCTCAGTGTCCCGTTTCCAAGAGTGGCCAACCCAGGTCCCAAGTACCTAGCTAGATCCCAAGTAGTAAAACAGATTGGAATCCAAGCCATCTCATTAATGACCTATGGACTTCTCCTTTAGGAATTCATCCAAGCCTTTTTTAAACCCTGCTAAGCTAACTGATTTCACCACATTTTCTGGCAACAAATTCCAGAGTATAATTACATGTTGTGAGAAGAAATATTGTCTCCATTTTGTTTTAAATCTACTACTTAGTAGCTTCATTGCATGCCTCATAGTCCTAGTATTTTTTGAAAGAGTGAACAAGCAATTCACATCAAACCTTTCCACTCTACTCATTATTTTATAGACCTCTTGTCATATTACCACTCAGCCATCTCTTCAAGCTGAAGAGCCCTAGCCACTTCAGTCTTTCCTCATAGGAAATTCGTCCCATCCCTTTTATCATTTTTGTCTCCCTTCTCTGTACCTTTTCTAATTCCACTATATCTTTTTTGAGATATGGCGACCAGAACCGCACACAGTATTTGAGGTGCGGCCAAACCACAGAGTGATACAAGGGCATTGTAACATTTTCATCTTTGTTTTCCATTCCTTTCCTGATAATTCCTAACATTCTATTTGCTTTCTTAGCAGCCGCCGCACATTGAGCTGAGGGTTTCAATATATCCCCAACAATGGCATCTAGATTCTTTTTCCTGGGCAACGACTCCTAACACAGAAGCCAACATCACATAGCTATATTTCAGGTTCCTCTTTCCCACATGCATCACTTTGCACTTGCTCACATTAAATATCATCTGGCATTTGATACCCAGTCTTCAAGTCTCAGAAGGTCTTGCAATTTTTCACAATCCTCTTGCGCTTTAATAACTTTGTGTCATCAGCAAATTTAAGGCCAGAGTATTTTTTAAATTTGGGTGTATCTGTTATAAGGCTCTTTTTGGTTTATTTCCTTCCTATTTGGTATCTTACCTGAAACTGTTTAATTCATTAAAATGTACCAGAAATTCAGGTATGTTCCTCTTCCCTACCCCAAGGGCCTGTCGCTATAAGACTTTTTTTGGACAGGACATTGGAATATCAGGCGGGGAAGTTGAACTCCTGGATGAGTCCGCTGATTGTTCAAGAGTATTCTTAGCTTACATTTGATAAACAAGAATGTTGATATTTAAGAAGGTATTTTTATTAGGCTCTGTATTTTAAATGTACTTTTTATCTGATGCTATATTTAATATATAATAGTTGTGTTTTTTGAAATTGTATTTTTTACCTGAAATGTTTTAGTTCTGTTGTGAACCGCCTAGAACTGCTGGTGGTATACAGGAAAATAAAGGTAATGGCGGAATAGAAATCTCTAATGTAATGTAATTATTATGACTTATTCCCATGTCTAGATCATTGATAAATATGTTAAAAAGCAGCGGTCCCATCACAGACCCCTGGAGACCCCCACTATTTACACTTCTCCATTGAGAATATTGGCTCTCAATCCATAAAAGAAGATTACCTCCTATCCCATGACTTTCTAATTTCCTCAGAAGTCTTTCATGAGGTACTCTGTCAAATGCCTTTTGAAAATCCAAATACACAATATCAGCCAGTTCACCTTTATCCGCATGTTCATTCAGCCCTTCAAAGAAATGCAGTTCCGTATAATCTTGCTATAACAAACTCGCTTATAATGGAATCTCATCTTTAGCGGACGAGGTCCGCTGGTCCCGACCGTGCGCCTTTATATGCAGAAAATCATCGCATATAGCAGACTCGCCTATAACGGACTTTCACATATAGTGGACAAAGAATTTGGTCCCCAGAGCTGCTTTTAGCTGTAGTTTTGTTCGGCTATAACAGACATGTAGGCTCCGTCTACAAGGCGCGTGGCGTGCCGATGATATAGTATCAAAATGAAACCCAGAAGAAAATGACAAAGTATTTTTTCTTTCCAGTACAGTACGACATAATGCTTTAGAGCAGGAGTGTCCAACCTGCGGCCCAAGGGCCACATGCAGCCCCGTGAAGTATTTTGTCAAGGGCGATGCAGTGTTTTCCTCTGCTGCCTCCGGGTGTTTACCGTCTTGTCAGCAGCCTCCTCTGTCTTGCTGCAGCGTTTGTGCAGCCCCAGAAAATTTTTTTTCGCCCAATGCAGCCCAGGGAAGCCAAAAGGTTGGACACCCCTGCTTTAGAACATCTAGGGCTCCTGCACTAGCATTTTAACACACGCTAATCCCGCGCTACGCGGCTAGAACAAACGCCAGCTCAATGCTGGCATTAGCGTCCAGTGCGCACTATTCCGCGTGTTAATGCCCTAATGCAGCTTAGTAAAAGGAACCCTTAGTGTTCTGGTTTTGCAATCATTTTGTGCCATACCAATGTTTTGCGGAGTTTTGTTATTGATGTTGCTGATATACTTGTGCAGTGATTGTTGTTTATTGATTGTACGTTGTTTCAAGTTGACCTAAATAAAGTTTTTAAAAAAATGCAACTCTAGATATAACGGACTGTTTTTCCAGGTCCCTTGAAGTCCGTTATAACAAGATTATACTGTAGATTGATGAGGCAAGATTTTCCTTGACTAAAACCATGTTGGCTTTCTCTCATTAATCCATGCTTATATTTATGATCTGTCACTTTGTTCTTTATAATAGTCTCTACCATTTTGACCGGCACCGACATCAGACTCACCAGTCTAAAATTTCCCGGATCACCTCTGGAACCCTTTTTAAAAATTAGCATCATGTTGGCCACCCTCCAATCTTTTGGTACAATGCTGGTTTTCAAAGAAAAATTACAAATTATTAACAATAGCTCTTCAAGTTCATTTTTTCAATTCTATCAGCACTCTGGGACGTATACCATCCAGTCCAGGTGATTTGCTACTGTTTAATTTGTCAAATTGACCATTACATCATTCAGTGTTACAGAGATTTGTATGAGTGTCTCCTACAATTCACTTAGATTGTGAGCCTAGTAGGGACAGAGAAATATTTATTATTTATTTAAAAATTTATATACTGTATCACAGAAATGAACTAACTGGCGCTAATTAGAAATTACACACACAACTTTCTGAGCTATTTCTACAAAATGGCACGTGTAAATTCTAGTACACCAAAATGAAAAGAAGGCCTGGCTAGGAGAGGGGCATGGCAAGGTCATGGACATTCCTAAAAGTTAGGCACAGGTATTTAGGCCTGTTATTTTTGGCCTAAATGGGTGTGTCTAAATATGTACGGGCACTAAGCCTGATTCTATACACTGCGCCTAACTTTGGAGGTGTTTTATAGACTCACCCTAAGCACCATCCTTTTCAGTGCTGATTTTTTAGGTATCATACAAAAGATCTTCAAAAAGTCTCCACACTTATTTTTTTTAACGCTATTTATTAAATATCTCAAAAGCAAACTACATCACTTTTCCACATAATCACCCTGTTCTGTGACTTAGTCACATAACATTCTGCGACACACCCTCTTACCACTTCTCCTGCAAAAATATGAACCTGTGGAAGCTTTTTGAAGAACCCTTGTGTATAGATGGATGGATTATGCCACTGAGTTAGCTACTGACCCCTGGCAACACACACAGTGAGGAATCCACCCCGATATGTTTCATGGCAGAGTACAGGAATGGTTTGTCATTGCCTTCTCCTATGCAGTGTGTTGTTCCACTATGTTGCTGCTGCCCAACACAGGAGGGCCCCTCAGCCTATACCACCTGGTATTCCCAGGTAGTCTTCCAGGTACTAGCCAGGCCTGACCCTGCATAGCTTCTGTATAGTAAGAGTGGGTCTACCATGGGCAGCAAGGCCATGAGCTCATGTACAAAATATGGCCCTAAACCTGTGCTAAGCTAGTACAGTGGTACCTCGGTTTACGAGTGCACCGGTTTGCGAGTGTTTTGCAAGACGAGCATGGCTCGATTTACGAGCACCCCCCCCCCCCCCCGGCAATCCGGCACCCCCCTGCCTCGAACCGGCACCCCCACCGCCACGATCTGACCCTCCCCGACACGATTGGGCACCCCCCCGACACGATCCGACATCCCCCCGACACAATTGGGCACCCCCCTGCCGCTTCTTACCCTCATCTGGGCTCTTGAAGATCAGCCTACTCGTCTGCTGGGCCTTGAGCATCTGAGCATGTTCAAGGCCTGCGAGTTCACGTTCTGAACGTGAATGTGAACTTGCAGGCCTTGAGCATATTCAGATGCTCAAGGCCCAGCAGATGAGTAGGCCGATCTTCAAGAGTGCCCAGATGAGGGTAAGAAGCGGCGGGGGGGGTGTGCCCAATTGTGTCGGGGGGGATGTCAGATCGTGGCGTGGGGGGGTGCCCAATCGTGTTGGGGGGGGGTCGGATCGTGGCGGAGGGGAGATGCTGGATCGCAGGGGGGGTGCCGGATCGCAGGGGGGGGGGTTCCTGATCGCAGGGGGGGCCTTCGAGGGGAGCAATGCCGGTTCTCGGGGGGGGGGGGGAACGCATCAAAGCAAGTTTCCATTATTTCCTATGGGGAAACTCGCTTTGATAAACGAGCATTTTGGATTACGAGCATGCTCCTGGAACGGATTATGCTCGTAATCCAAGGTACCACTGTATTCTGAAAAGGTAATTCCACACAAGAGCCCTCTGCAGATTACTAACTTAGGTGCTGAGATGATTTGCACTAACTTTGGTCACAATTTACTGAACCTACTCCTGTATGACAATTCAAACATTACGCAAAAGGAACTGCACAGTATGAGAAAAATACTTAGTTTTTCACACTGGATACCCAAAAGACCATGTCCTAATTTGTAATATCAGATAATACAGGTTTGGAATAGCTTCATCTGAATAATAATTTGCAGCTGGTATGCAACGTTAGTTGACGAACCTAAGAAGAGAGCAACGAGATCCACTGGATCTATGTGAGGCTCTGTTTGAGTTCCCAAATCATATTTGTTTAGCTTACTGGTTAAGAGGATTACTCTTTACAGTGCATCTTTAGGCAGTTTTTTTTTTTTAGAAACGGCTCAGCAAATGTTCGACAAAAGCCCTTTTATGCCCGAAAATCAAATCGATTTTTATGGAAAGAAGGTTTGAAGGGTCTTGCCAGAAGAATGGAAACTGATGCTGGGGTTCAAATCGATCTTCTCGTACTACTAAGATATCAGCTTAGACATTAACCCCTCTTTAATGAAGCCATGTTAGGTGTTTTAATCATTGGCCGTGGCGATATTAGCTCCGACGCTCATAGGAATTCTATCAGCATTAGAGTTAATACCACCATGCCAGTGATAAAAAAAAATCCTAACACAGCTTCATAAGGAAGTTCTATGGAGAATTGATCTAACTTTCTTCCAACTGGACATGAAACAAATCTCCCGTTAATGGTTTTAAAACGCAAAATGTGTCATCTTAGAGGGCTGCTTTAACATATGAGCTAGAGGCATTTGATGCTGTTCTCAAAGGACTTCGCTTGTAAAATCATACCTCGCCTGAGTCTTCTTGCATTTCTGAAATTTGTTCTCAGCACCCAGAGGAAACAAGATTGCATGATGAGCCAGCGTCAGAATATCCTTAGAATTAATGCCTCAGCAACCTGGGGAAACCACAGTGTTCTCAGGTTAACAAGAAAGAAGAATCCCCAAGGGTATGTTTTCTTTGAAAATAAGACAACTAATAACCTCCTTCTGTGGTCTTAGACAGGAAGTCAAAGTCATCAGGGACAAATTGCTTCCTTGAGCAAGAAACCAATCAGAATGTGTCATTTGCACCAAAACCTCAATTTTGGTTTCAAATACTATAGTCCAAAAAGGACTATAGTATTCGATATGCAGCCAAAAAAAAGTGTTTTAGTTTAGAATCCAAAGAATGCAATTTAGATGCTAACGTGTTGCTTTAAATGTGTTCAATAGCTTCATTTTACCATCATTTTTCTTAATCTCATTTTATTATGCAATGCTAATGTGCCAACCAGCAGAATCGCGAGTGCTTCAAATTGACTGACTTTACAAAACAGGAATTGTGAAGTGGATCGAGACTCTGCTTTTCTTAGGACACCCTACCAAGAATGGAAATGAGTCTTCAAATGTCTTTTCTGGACAAACAAATTCAAAATCAATATGCCAGAGAAAAGACTTTTGTAATGATAGTTAGTTTATGAATGATTTTTTTCTTTACCAGAAATATTATAAACTTGGTGCCCAGGCCAAGAGGTTCAGGAGTGCCAGAATAGGATGCCCTGGACCACAGAGCCCCTGCTCTGAAAATGGAAATACAATTAAAAACTACATTTCAAAGTAAAATTTACTTATAACACAAATGCAACATAACAGCAGCAATACGAGGGGCCGCTGAAAAGTTCTCAGCCCAACAACAAGGGACAGGGACAACAGGGAAACGGCATGGCGTCCCGCCTGCAAACGCTGCCCCCCACGAACCCGCATCACCCCCCCCCCCTCACGAACGAACGCCCCCCCCCCTGCAAACTAGCATCCCCCTCCCGCCCAAACTGCAAGCTTACCCCCCAATGTGGCATCGGCACGCAGCACCAAGCCACAGGAGGTGCGCCGGTGCCCGAAGATCGTGCCTCTCCTCTGACTGGGCCTTGAGCATCTGCGCATGCTCAAGGCCTTCTGGCTCTTGTTCTCGCCGAGAATCTCGGAGAGAGGCGGAGGCCAAAAGGCCTTGAGCATGCGCAGATGCTCAAGGCCCAGTTGGAGAGGCATGATCTTCGGGCACCAGCACCTCCTGTGTCTTGGTGCTGCGTGCCGGTACCACATTGGGGGGTAAACTTGCAGTTTGGGCGGGAGGGGGAGGTAGGCGTATGCAGACGGAGGGCGTATGCGGGCGGAGGGGCCATGCCGGTTAGCGGGCGGGGGGGACTCGCAAATCGAGTCAATGCTCGGTTTGCGAGTCACGATTTGCGAGAATGTTGCAAAACACTCGCAAACCGGTGCACTCTTAAACCGAGGTTTGACTGTATTCTCTTTTGCTCATTTCTTGAAAAGGCAACTCAATTAAACCCTTTCTGTTGAAAGCTAAGAGCAGTGGTGTAGCACAGTGGTTCCCAGCCCTGTCCTGGAGGACCACCAGGCCAGTTGGGTTTTTGGGATAGTCCTCATGAATATGCATGAGAGAGATTTGCATATAATGGAGGTGACAGGCATGCAAATCTGCCCCATGCATATTCACGATGACATTCTGCGTATCACTGCAAATGAACGTTCATCACAACAACCTACCAGGAGTGAGAGGAGTAAAAGCCAGGACACCTGATTCTTTGCAGCTATCTTACTTTGCCATATTGTTTCCATATCCTCGTTAGTGTATATATATTTTGGCACTTGGGAGGGACTAAATTAGCATTTCATTTATATTCAACATTAGCCTCTTTCCTTTCTTTGTCAAAGTGTCATTGGTGTGCCTGCCAAAGACTTTATTTTAAACAAATACTCAACCATCAGGCTTGGCACATGGGAAAATGATTTGGAAAACAGAATGTATTTAATTTTTTTTATGCATTGGGCACATTTGGGCCTTAGACATTGGTACATTTGTATAACTGAGGCTATCCTCAGCCCCAAATAACTGAGAAGTTTGCTGCACTAACAAGGTCAACCTGCTTAAAAATTATCATCCTTTCATTTTGGTTTTCATAATCTAAGCAGGCTCCAATGCTGCTGCCACTACATGTATGAACTTAAGAAACTGGAAAAAGTCCAATGAGAGTAAACCCAAGAGAGATTCTTTCCCTTTTGGCATAGAGCTAGATGGGAAATATAGTTTAGGGTGACCATTTATTTTTAATAGATATTGATATCTATATTTAATATAATTATATATATATTTAACATAATTCTTTTGTCTCTCTTCATCTAATATTTCATCTCTAATCATTTTTGTTTCCCCTCCTAATGTTTTTACCTTAATATATTGAATTTAACACTGATTGTAATCCCTAAATAATTTTTTTCCTTTTGTTTTGATGTCGTATGTATAAATTATTTAACTTAAATGATTTAAATTTTGTATAAGAATGTCCGTATTTGCAATTTAATTTGTTAAGCTGTATGTTTGTGTGATTTGTTACCTATATTTTAGTTATTTTAACAATTTGTACATCGCCTAGAACTTGGAATAGGCGATTAATCAAATTATATAATAAACTTGGAAACTTGGATCTATATCTATATTTAATAGACCTTGATATTGGCGAACCAGAATACATGATAATGTGCAGCATGCCGGACTGCTAAAGTGGTCATTCTTGAAATTCTGAGGCTTGCAAGCTATCACAAAATAATGCATATTTATAAGTAAACAGGAAAAGAAATGACTTGACCTGGCCCAACTATCATTTTATTTGCAGCAGCTTATAGGAGAAACCCCCCCCCCCCCCAAAGTCATAGGCTGAACATCTTCAAATTTGCTGCCGTTCATGCAGCTTGAGATTTTTCACAATCAAGGCTTAAGGGTATTATTTCATATCAAATGTAATCGCAAGTACAGTCACTCTGGTTGCTCTTATGTTGTGGAATAAGGCAGCTGAAGGCATCTCTCACTATCCTTTTTTCCCTACTTGGCAGCGCTCCTTCACATCTTAATCAGCTGATCCATAAAAATCTCCAGTACAGTATTAATACGTCGCAGCACCCTATCTAAGCTATAGTGGTAGGTATACAGTCATCCTCACTTTGATATCTGAATTAAGTTAAACAATCAGTGGCATAGCGAGGGTAAGAGGTGCCCAGGGCGGTGGAACCCCTCCTCCACTCCTTCCCTGCACCCTCCTGCCGCCCCCATATCTCTTTAACGCTCCCAGCACAAGCAGCAAAGTCCAAGCTGCTGCTTGCGCCAGCATTGGCTCTTCCTCATACGTCACTTCCAGGAAGTGACATCAGAGGAAGAGCCGACACTGGCGCGAGCAGCAGCTTGGGGTTGCTGCTCATGTCGGGAACATCAAAGAGGTATGGGGGAAGGGCTGCGTGTGTGTGGTAGTGGGAGGGCAGGGAAGGATCATGGGGGGGGGGGGAGAGAACGGGTGCTGGCGCCCCCACCATGATGGTGCTCGGGGCAGACCAAAATGGGTTTGGGAGAGGCACAGACGGGTTAAGGGCATACCAAAGAATTACATGCTGTATTTAATGGGGGGGGGGGGGGTTGCACACCAGTGTTTACACCATGCTTCAGTTGGTTTAAGTCCTCACGCCCAAAGTTACTCACCAGAACACATGCTAAGCTCTATTTTATAACAAGTGCAAATTTTTTCTGGTGCCATTACTAAATCCAGCCCTAAGGGCCTGATTCTATAAACATGTGCCCAGAGTAGGCGTCCTACTGCCTTCTCACAACCAGTCAGGATGCATGGTGTGTTTGTTTTAATTCAGGCGGCGAAGGATGCCTATATTGTAGCCGTATGTCACATGCCTAAGGAGACGTTTAGAGATGCTTACGGATGCCCAAGGCATGGCGTGGTCTCCACCAGAACTGGCCTTGGGCATCCGTAAGTGTCCCTACGTGTGTCTGTAGGCACAAGACAGACACTTTACATGTAGGCCTGTAAACTCCTGGCCTATATTTAAGGCGTCCGTTTGTGAAAATAGATGTGATTTTCTATAGGATGCCGCTGCATGATTGACATGTGATCGGCGGCCACTTCTTAGTCTGTCACTGAGATCAGCATCCTTTAGAGAATCAGGCAGAAATGTATAATAATGAAATGCTCTCTTTCTTAGCTGCATGAGGAAATATTGCAATTCCTCCAGCAGTTAACTCAGAAGTTGCATATATTACATTAAATGTGTGGTAAATAAAATCCTTTGTGGAGCTTAATAGGGCTGAACAGCACAGAGAGGAACCAAGTGCATGAAAGGCAATACAGCAGAAAAGCACAAAGAGCTTCAATGACCAAGGACTCGTCTTTATTGACCCAACACGAGCCGTGTTTTGGCATACGTCGCCTGTGTCAGGTGTCAGCCAATGAACAGGACGTTGTGATTCTTTCTGTGCTCTGGCGGTAAAATTCCCGCCATTTTGCATGGAATGCTCTTGATTAAATTTGCACTCTGGCTTAAGGACTGCTTCTGATCATTGAGGTTCAGTACTTGCAGTTTGATCATTGGCTGGTCCCTGACGCAGGTGTTCTACGCTGGGTCAATAAAGACAGAGTCCCTGTTTATTGAGGCCCTGCATGCTTAATAGGATTCTGCATTTTTTCTAGCGTGCACTGTTTAGTGCAAATTAAATATCCCATACTGTTACCAGGTAGTGTGCTCTGTTACACAGGAGCATGTGCTAATACACAATGACAAGTACAGATATGAATGAAAAGCAAAGTACAATTAAATGAGATGAGAGAAAATAAATAGACAAAAATGTGTTCTGCCTGCATACCCCTACAACCTTGTGAATTAAAGCACTAAGGTATACCCAGGCCTCGCTGTATACCCCAATCCCTAACAGGGTCTTTGAACCTATGCTCATTGTGCCACAGTACAAGATATCACAACTGCACCATGAAGCAGGTACAAGACCACAACATGGCAGCATGACAGACTCAAGCTCTAGTCTCCTGCATGTTGGAAGTCTGCCAGCATTGATCATGCCACAGCAATGAGATATCTGTTCCAGAGAGAAAGGGAAAGCAACTGCCACTACTTAAATAGTCTGTTTATCAGTCATTAAAAGTTGCACTGAAGAGCATCTTGGACAAAAGGTCTGCTTAGCCTACAAAGACAGGAAGCATTTAAATATGGACAAAAGAGGTCCGATGTCCATAAATATTCATAAGTTTGTATACCAAGACATTACAAACAATTACATGATGGGAATCCTATTGAGCTGATTTTGACCCTACAGGCAGTCCCCCGAGTTACAGACACCCGACTTAAGTTTGACCAATACTTAAGAACATGCTTGCAGCTTCATTTGATTTCACAGAGCAGTATTTCCAGTGGCATAGACTCCTACACTTCTCCTGTAGCACATTCAGGAATGATGCATGGCCACATTAAGAACAGTGTATGGTTGTTCATGCTGTACCTTAGAGGGCAAACAGTGGTTACATTACATTACATTACGGATTTCTATTCCACCTATACCTTGCAGTTCAAGGCAGATTACAAAAGATTTGAATGGACATTTTCCAGTGAAGATACAATTTTTTATTTTTATTTTTTTTAACAGAGGAGAGATAGCTGGATAGAATCCTAGGGGAACTTACGGGTTGGATAGTAAATTGACAGTGCCGAACTGTGTGATATAAACAAATGGAATACAGTTAGAGTAGGTAAGATTATAATCTATTTTAGGGGTCTGTTTACTTGGAAGGTGTTTAGGTGGGTTATTTGGGGGAGAATTATCTGGAGGTAGGTGAATTATCTGGAGGTAGGTGAAGAGGAGTTAAGATATTTGGATGAATTTTTTGAAAAGCAGGGTTTTGATTTCTCTTCGGAATGTTTTGAAGTCGTCCGATGTTGTCAGCAGATTGGAGATGGAATGGTTGAGTTTTGCTGCTTGTGTTGCCAGAAGGTTGTCAAACATTTTCTTGCGTTGTGTGCCTTTGAATGGGGGGAAGGCAAAAGGGATCGAGGTTCTTCTGTGTCTTGAGGTGGAGATCTGGTTTAAGCGGTTGTTTAGGTAGGAGGGGGAAGAGCCGTGTAACACTTTGAATAATAGGCAGTGGAATTTGAATTGAATTTGTGCTTGAATAATTGAGACAACCACTGTTTGCTGATGATATCAATGGTACAACTGAAGCAGTAGTATTGTTTGAATGGTACTTTAGAGGGAACACTGGTAGGGACAGTTGGCCCTTTTGTCAGCTGGGAGCAAAGGTAAGGAGCAAGAATCTAGGCACCAGTAGGCATCTTCATAGGTGTGATTCACATCAAATTAGGCGCCAGAAATGTACGTAGACCTTGAAAACCCTGGCCTATATTTCCGGCGCCTACATTTGCCGGAATGCAATTCTCTACATGGTGCCATTGGGTTCTTGACACACGATCAGCGGCTGCTTTTAAGGTAGCCACCGACAACGGTGCCATTTAGAGAATCTGGGCCATACGCCTTGTATGCTATAACTGGCATACCAAACTCCTAGGCATGCGCCTCCCATGCCCATGCCCCCTAGAAGTTGCATATGATGGAACTGGCACATGTAATCTCTAGAATAATGACTGAGGGCACCAATTAACACCAATTTAAGCCAATAATTGCCAACATACCCCAAATGGCAGCATTGGAGTTAGTTCATGAATATCTGAGTATTCAGAGTTATCAGAGGACAAGAAGAAATTAGTGGTTCTCAGTTTATTTTAGAATTCAGTTTAAGTGTTTATGGATTGTTTTTAAGATTTGACATGGTATCTTTGCTCCTTTTGTTCCTCTGCTATGGAATGTTTATAGAGTTTCATATGCGAGAAGCATTTATCGATTTGAACTTTCTCTTCCTTATAGGAAAGGAATTCAACGAGTTAAGAATTTTAGCAGCTCTCTGGTGTTTAAATTTCCCCAATTATGGAATGATCTTCCCCTAATTTTGAGGTGTCCCAGTTCCTTCCAACTCTTCCGTAAACTTCTAAAAAACTTTTTTATTCGCTAAACCTTTCGAAAACTAACTCTTGTATTTCAGTTTACTTAATTTTTTTAAATTTGTTAACCGTGTCGAGCTTCCTTTAGTTGAAAACCCGGTATATAAGGTTAAGTTTTAGTTTAATTTAGTTATACAACACAACCATTTCATGTTTGAAGATCATTTTTATTTCCAAATTAAAGGGGTCACTTTGAGGGGCTGTAATGGCACCTCTTCCATAGCTTGCCTTCATATGACACAGTTTCAACAAAAATGGGTGTACTCTTTGCATCATTTTGGGAAAGCTAAAATGTGGAAGCGTTTTATAGATGTTTTTTTTTCATCTGGGCAGGAACCAAAGTAGAGTTAGTGTTTCATGCATGATTTAAATGGTTTTGATGTTAACATCAGATTTACATATAACATCAATGAGGAGAAAACTTCATTTTTAGATGTATATATTCATAAAAGTAATGACTGTATATAAACAACACTTTGTTGTAATATCACTCCTTATGTGGCATTCCTGAATAACATTCTTCTGGACTCTAGTTTTAAAAAATGAAAAAAATAAATAAATTAAATCCTTGCTATATTATCTCCAAATAGTACACAAGTTTTAAGGCTGAAAACCACACAAAGCAATGTGCATTGTGGGGCTTAAAATTTTAAGTACTAAAGAATAGTGGAAACCTTACTTCCACTTTCCACTTCCTCTACCCTCCTTCCCCCCCAAAAATAAATTAAAAAAAAACAACTTACAGGCATAGGCTACAAGCATTTTATAGAAATGCTATAGCATAAGATCTGCAAGTTCACAGAAGCATATTTTTGTGTTATGCTTTGTTAATAGAATGCCAGTGGTCTTGATGTAGTCTTATCTGCATAAGTGAAGGGCATGAACAGTGTAGGCTCTACAAACAGATGGATACCATAAAAGCCGTCTGCAGGGGGTTGGAACAGTATTTGTTTTCCTTAGCCTTTCTCAGACTAATCGGATGCATTGAAGTAATTTATCTTCAGACACATTATAAGCCCAAATATACATGCGTTACTGAGTTATATGCTCTCCCAGACCCACATTTACACAGCTTGGTGGCATATTTGTATATGCATGCATTCATAAATATACAGTATTTTATGGTGGCCTGATCTGTAACCCCCAACATGGTGTGGAGTAGAGCAGTGGCATAATGGTTAATGCAGAGATTCTGGGGAACTAGGTTCAATTCCCACTGCAGCTCCTTGTGACTCTGGGAAAATCCAGTGGTGTAATAAGATGGGGGGGTTGATGGAGAGGGGGGGATTGCCCCAGGCGCCATCTTCGCAGGGGGTGCCAGCACCTCTCCGCATACCTCTTTAAAATGTTCACTAGCGCAAGCAACATCTTCCTCTTGTAGCTCACACAATAGGGTCAGCTCCTTTATGACATCACTTCCTGGTCATGGGACCAGGACGTGATGTCAGAAGGAAGCTTATGCCAGTGCGAGCAGTGGGTGGAAGATGCTAGTGCCAGTGAACATTTCAAGAGGTACAGGGGGGGGGGGGGCGCTCAAGCAGCGGGAAAAAGGGGGTGCATGACACAGAGATTCCGGGTGCCACCGTCCCGAGCGCCAACCTCCCTCGCTACCTCCATTGTCCTAGGTATAAACACCTAGATAGTGAGCCCCCTAGGGGCAGAGAAGGTTCCTGCATATAATGTGTATAGCACTACATACATCTAGTAGGCACTATAGAAATGATTAAAGGAATATACCCTCTTTTTGCTTCTTTTCATTATTTCTAGATAAAGAAAGTTTGTGTAGCTGCATAATACACATACCCAGTGGCATAGCTAGGGAGGTTGGCGCCAAGAGCGGTGGCGCCTAGCATCACTGCGCTGTGCACCCTCCCTGCCCCTCACCGCTTGATCGCCTCCCTCTGCCCTGCATTCCTCTTGAAACATTTGCTGGCACGAGCAGCATCTTCCACCTGCAGTCACATTGGCCTCGGATCCCTTCAGATGTCACGTTCTGGTCCCATCACCAGGATGTGACATAAGAAGGGAGCCAAGGCCAGCACAAGCAGCAGGTAGAAGATGCTGCTCCTGCTAGCGAAGATTTCAAGAGGTGCACAGGAGGGGATGGAGGAGAGGCGTCAGCACCCCCCGTGAAGTTGGAGACTTGGGCGATCCGCATTCCCCACCCCCACTCCTTTCTATGCCACTGCACATACCCCTGGATTTGATAAATTTGAGCCCCAAATTTATGCCTTGCATGCACATTTACAATAAAGGCCGTTGCATGCACAACTTAGTTTAATAAGTGGATGTTAATTGAAGTTGAAAGCATCCTGAAGTCGATGCGATGACATCACACGCATGCGTGACGTCATTATGTCAACGTCCCACATGCGGAGGCCCATCTTGCCACGACCCTGCCATTATAGGGATCCGGAAGGTGCAGGTAGAAGAGGAGAGACGCCGGTCAGGAAGAGAGTCATCCACGCCAGCTGATTTCCTATAGGCAGGCAGCCGGCGTGGACGACTCTCCTACTCGCCAGTGTGTCGCAGCACACCAACAATCTCAGGAGGCACAGTTTGTGATACACTGATATAGGGCATACTAAAAAGGCTTGGGGAGGGTGAACAACCTGTCTCTATCTACCAAGTCTATTCCCTTCATTATCTTGAATGTTTTGATCATGTCCCCTCTCCGTCTCCTCTTTTCAAGGGAGAAGTCCAGTTTCTCTAATCTCTCACATGGAAAAGCTGGCGGTTTCAGGGACAATGGAAGTCGTCGAGATTTGGCTTTGCCACAGTTTGACGATGTATCAAATGTGGAATAAAGATAATTTACACAGCTTCAAGTACATACTGTATGTACCTTTGTTGTCTTTATAAAACAGGCACTTTTCTGTACTCACAAGCCTCTCTTGCTCAAAAATCAAGTTCGAAGTGTCTTGATTCAGGCCGCTAAATAGATGCCAAAATAATAAAGCAGAAGAAAACGGGGAAGAATTCCATGATACTGCATACGAGACACAAACCTTTCCTTGAAAGATTTTCCTTCGCTTGCACAGAATTACAGTACCACATATAAAAGCACGTGCAGCTTTTATTTCCCTGTATCAAAAACGAACTGATCTTTTAACACTGCGAAGCGAACCTTACTTCACTAAACAATGAAACATACAGATGGACATGTTAGCCCACTACCATCAGGTCTCTAATCCAACTTGCCAAAGACACAGGAAGCAGGCTGAGATTCCATATCTACCGCAGCTTCCTTTGGGCCTCCCGCTGTTTCATCAATCTGGGTTAGAAAGCATCTAATCATATTTCAAACAATACTGGAGTACGGTACTGTTGACAGACCACTTCATCCCTGCCCAGAGCGACTCCACAAAGCTCTATGCACAGATGCATTTTCTATTTCTAGAGTCCAGCGTGTGTAATGAATAGCTTATTTAAAAAAAGATTAAGCTATGTGCATGCTTTTTACCACTACCACCACTCTGTCATGATCTTATCTCCTACTCTTAACTGGTACTCATTGAAGCTCTTATGTTTAGCAGACCATCTCCTGTAAAGGGCAACTGCTCCTTTCAGAGAAACATATACAACATCGCAGAAATCATCAATATGTTTCTAGAGCAGGGTTTGCATTATTACTTCTAGGAAACCAATATTACCTCTCCATTTCTCTGAGCTGGAAAAAAAACTCAGGGTTTCCGAGCAGGGACAGATAGTTTAATGGGACTGCCCACATGCCTGGGAAGCTGGGTGCTGGGTTTTAGAAGTCATGGAGTAGAAACATTGAGGTTGTTTTAAGACAGTGGTCTCAAACACGCGGCCCGTCAGGTACTATTTTGAGGCCCTCGGAATGTTTATCATAATCACAAAAGTAAAATAAAGCAAGTCCTTGATCATATGTCTCTTTAGCTATAAATTCCAATATTATTATTAAGACTTAGCCGAAAGGAAAGATTTGTAAACTATAAAGAGTTTTATGTCATGCAAAATTGTCATTTCTTTAATAAGATATTAACTATTTTTTCTGAGGCCCTCCAAGTATCTAGAAACACAAAATGTGGCCCTGCAAAGGGTTTGAGTTTGAGACCACTGTTTTAAGAGGACCTCATGATACACCCAGAGATTAATTCTCTAGTAATTTAAACTTAGATGTTGGGATGCTATGTGGACCAATTTGAGGGGCCCCTAACAGTACAGTATGTCCCCTTGTCTCTGAAACACCCCCCCCCCCCCCACACACACACACACATACACACACCACCACCAGATTAAACTGTGCATTTTTCCCTAGAAAGCTCAGGGCAGCAGAAAAGCAGTGATTCATAATGGTCATCCACGTGTGACCCTGGGATCTGTTTTCCATTGCATCACACCTTTATGAAAGCAGGAAGTTTACTCAAGGGGGCAAGACACAGTGAAGAGCAGGCTCTGGGGTTGGTGGTGGATGGCCTATGTCAGTGGTAGGCAAACTCATTAGTCAAAAGAGCCAAAATCAGCAGTACAACGATTAAGATTTCTTTTGAGAGCCATACCCGTGCCCGCTTGCGCAACGACGGCTACGTCAACCCAACTGACACTCCGCTCGCCCGCACGTAGTCAAAATGGATTCATGGCAGAGCCAAGAGAATGACACAGGGAAAAAAATTGTCTCCGTCCCTGCCCCGTCCCCATGAACTCAGTCCCCATCCCAGCAAACCATTTGATCCCATCCACACAAGCCTCGAATAGTTTTATACTGAACTTATTATATTAAAGTATAAAAAGAAACAATATTTTGTACAACTGTCAATTTATAAATCAGCGTCTTCTCTCCACTCTCTCTTCCCCATTTCCCTTCAGCGTCCTCAGCCACTCTCTTTCTACTTCCCTTCAGTGCACGCACATAAAAACAAGCAAGCAATTTTATATCATTTTCATTCTATTCATTCATAGAAATTAAAGTCTAAATAATGCAAGTCACATAACAAAACATGATTTTACAAAAATAACTCCCTGCAGTCAAGCCTGCAAGGATTACTAGATGTCTTTCAGCAAGTCCCCTCCCTCCCTCCCGCCCCCTTACCTTCATGGTCAAGTCAAAATGATCTACTAACAATAAAATTTTAAAAAACACAAAGCACACTGTACGCAGAGAAAATGTTAATTATCATTTATATTCCGCGGGTTTTCAAAGAGGTCAAGGCCGATGATTTTATGCAATATCACCTCAGTAACAACTATACAAAAATAGACAAATGTACCCCTCCCTTTTTACTAAACCGCGATAACGTTTTTTAGCGCAGGGAGCTGCGCTGAATGCCCTGCGCTGCTCTTGATGTTCATAGGCTCCCTGTGCTAAAAATCGCTATTGTGGTTTAATAAAAGGGGGCCATAGTACAAAATATAGACAGCAGATATAAATTCTCAAAACGGACACATTTTGATCACTAAATTGAAAATAAAATAATTTTTCCCATCTTTGTGGTCTGGTGATTTCATGAGTCTCTGGTTGCACTTTCTTCTGACTGTGCATCCAATATTTATTCCCTTCTTTCAGCCTCCTGTATGCTTCCTCTCCTCCAGACCTCATTCCCTCCCCCAACTTTTTCTTTCTTTCACCCTGCCCCTTCTTTCTTTCTCTCTCCATGCCCCCTTTCTGTATGTCAGTCTTTCTCTCTCTCTCTCTCTCTCTCTGTCCATTTCTTTCTTTCTCAATGCCCCCTTTCTTTCCTTCTTTCTGTCTCCTGCCCCCCCCCCTCTTTCTTTCTCCCTTTCTCCCTCCCTGAAGCCACCACTGCCAGGGAATAGGCTGCCACTGCCG
Organism: Geotrypetes seraphini; assembly: GCF_902459505.1. Taxonomy (NCBI): domain Eukaryota; kingdom Metazoa; phylum Chordata; class Amphibia; order Gymnophiona; family Dermophiidae; genus Geotrypetes; species Geotrypetes seraphini. Next base: position 57,949,868 of record NC_047098.1, on the reverse strand, counting down.
CCATCTATTAAATACATCATTGTCTCCATTCTTCAGACTGTGTCATTTGTTTGTATGAAGGGAAGCAGCCTTGATATAATAGGTGGTAAGAGGTGGAAGGGCAGTGATACAGGTGATGGCTAATGAATCAGCAATAAGAATGCATAGTTTCTGATATTGGGAAATGAAATGAATTTGCATAGTGGTTAAGAGGGTTCAGTCTAAGACCAAGCCACCCACTACTCATAATAACCTTGGACAAGTCATTTAGAGGCTTAAAGACACTCTTTTCTATAGGAAAAATGCTAAGCAAAGGCCTCAGAATAGAATAGACTGTACACTAGTGCTGCCCGATTCACAATTCGGGTGAATTGATTCGAATCGAAAAATTGGCTTCCCGATTCGGACCCTCCCCCCTCGTCCCCTATAGCACCTGCTTTAGAGGGCGAGGAGGGAGGGTCAGTCGGGAAGTGCTGCTGTCGACTTCCCCCCCCCGGTGTCCGGTTCCCCCCCCCAACCGGCGTCCGGTTCCCCCCCCCGGCATACGATTTCCCATCCTGGTGTCTGGCTTCCTCCCTGGCCTCCCGGCACCGTTTACCTTATAGGTGAAGCCTGCAGAGCAGATTGCGGTATTAGCATCTTTGCAAACTGCTTCCAGGCTGTTTCCTTTGCTGCGATCCTGCCTCTGACGTCAGAGGAGGGGCAGGACCGCAGCAGAGGAAACAGCTCAAAGCAGTTTGCAAAGACGCTAGTACCGTGATCTGCTCTGCAGGCTTCACCTATAAGATAAACAGTGCCGGGAGGCCAGGGGGAACACAGAGGCCTTACTGGGGGGGGGGTCCTTCAGGGTTGGACAGGCCTTCAGGGGGACAGGCCTTGGGTGGTGCAGGCCTTCAAGGGGGGGTGCAGACCTTCAAGGGGGAGGACAGGCCTTTAAGGGAGGGACAGGCCTTCAAAGGGGGGATAGGCAGGCCTTCAGGGGGGACAAGCCTTCAATGGGGAGCAGGAGATGGCAGATGGATGGTTAGCACAGAGAAAGAAGAAAGAAGGAGACCCTGGCAAGCAAGACCTGGCAAGCAGAGCCTGGGACCAACAAAATTTGAATAATGACCAGACAACAAAAGGTAGAAAAACGAATTTTATTTTCTGTTTTGTGATTACAATATTTCAGATTTGAAACGTGTATCCTGCCAGAGCTGGTGTTAGACCACAAATGTGAGCTAGGATTTAACAGAGAGAGGAAAAGTCTTTTTTGCTTGTTTATTTTGTTTACACCACAGCGCCAGTGTGGTTAGGAGGAGGCAAAGGGGATGAAGAGGCTATAAAATAAACCCACCAGGATGTTTGAAAAAAACACCCAATTGGGCAGGAAAATCGAATCGAATCGAAAAACCAATTCAATAGGCTGAATCGAATCGAAATTTTTTTTTACTGAACGGGGCAGCACTACTGTACATTCACTTGGGCAGGGAAATAACCTGTCATGAAAACAGCTCACCTTTAGCTTGGCTTTGGAAAATAAATCTATGGTGACTGTCAGCTCTACAAAACAGGCTTTCTCAATGGCACATGTATAATGTTGCATGTCTAATTAAAAAGGTGAATCCCAAAACTGAAGTACTTTTTTTTTTTAATCTGTCAGTAAAAGAAGTCTGTTTATAAAAATCTCTCCCTGCTTCCCTGCTTAAGCGCAGGGCCGACCAACTCTCGCCACCCGACGTCAATTCTAACGTCGAAGAGGAAGTTCCAGGCCAGCCAGGCAGCGATTGGCTGGCCCAGAACTTCCTCTCCGATGTCAGAATTGACGTCGGGTGGCGAGAGTTGGTAAGCCCTGCGCTTCAGCGGGGAAGGAGGGAGAACTCGGCGGCGGTCTGTTCCCAGATGGCAACGGTGGCAGCCTATTCCCCGGCGGCGGTGGTGGTCTGTTCCCCAATGTGCATATGTGATGTCATCACGTTGATGTCCAAGCATGCACTGAGGCCTTCCAGATGGGGTCCTGAACTTGTATGTCAGTGGGAGGGGAAGGGAATGCAGAAAGGAGGAGAGGTGCGGGCACCAGCTGCCTAAAGGACGTGCCTCTCGTCGCGATAGACACGTCCTGTAAGTAGTCAGCCAGCACCAGTGCCTCTCCTCCTCACTGGCATCTCGCAGCACACCAGGAATCTTGCAGTAGCATACAGTTTGCTATACACTGGGCTATATGATCGTGCAAGATTCTTATTAATAAACAGAGAAACAGGGCCACCCCTATGGCTCATGGCATCTAGAGAACCCAAGCCTGTATGTGCTAGCTGAAAAGGCCAGCAGAGCTTGGATATTGTACAGAGGAGACAAATATGATCGCTGGGTGGGAGGAACACAGCTGTAGCTATGGGATCAACCACAGCTGGCAAAGGGCTGAAGAGGACACTTTCCCTCCAGCCCTTGACCAGAAAAATAAATCCTGTGTCAACTGGGCATGCAATATGGAGAGGGCAGACAGAAAATAAAATTGAAGAATTAAAAAGGGAGAAAAAAAGCACAAAAGAAATGTTATGCTGGTTTATCATAAACAGCATCCTGTCCTGGTAGAGTCTAACAGGAAATGTCCTTCCATTTACTCACTTCCAGAAGTAAGAGAAATTATTTGTGTATATTCTGGAAATGTATAATAAAGTTAACCTTTCAAAATTTAATTAACCAAACTGGGCTGCAGGAAATTAGTTTATAAAGTATTTTACACAAGGCCACTTTGGCCTTTAAAAATCTGCCAAGGCAAATTTTCTAAACATATTTGCTGTCTTGATTCATGGTATTAAAAGAAAATCTCAAATATACTTACAGCCTCAGAATTTAATCATAATTTTCATAAAGAAATATTATTTTCACATTTAAAAAATGACTGGAAAGCAATCATATTTAAAAGGTTTATACAACTAAACTCAGCAATTCTAGAAAGAATATTTGATATAGGCAGAATTATTATATCTATTTCTTTCTATAGACAGTTTCATTGGTAGGTGAATTGGTACTCAGTACTCACATCCAAGAACCACTTAGAAACTCTTATTTTCTTAGCTCTGCAGACTTTAAAATTTATCCATAGCCAGTAATATTTTTTGTTCAACATACATTAGCAATGAAGGTTTACATTCATACAATGTATACTAGTTTGTAGCTCTAAGATGGTTCCGAACTGCACGTTTACCATAGGGCAGTGAATATTTTGAACCCAAACTGTGGGCCCTTTAAGAAACACCTGGCTGCTTTAGGCAGAGTCAGGTTTAAGTTCCCTGCAGCAGAGCTGCCAAGGTGATCAGATCATTGAGTGGGAGCTTTAAAGCTATGCCCTTACTCTGCCCCCACTCCATCCAACCACAATCCTCAGGCCTGCCCACTCCGCCTCCTGGCTCCACTCCCTGACAGACTCAGCTGTGGAACAAGCCACCTCCCCATCAAGCAGCAGGAGATGCCATAACAACATGGCAAGCCTACTGCGTCAGGTCCAGTCTGGCAATATAAGCTGTGAAATGTTGCCTGGTTCCACAGCAGTAGGAAATGACATCTTATTAACTCTTGTCCTGCTGGTGAAAAGGGAGGCTGCAGTTCTTTGCTCCCCAGTGGAAGTGTGAGAGATAACCCACGAAAGCGGAGTCTCGTGTCGAATGTCGAAGACTTGGCAAGTCTTCTGCAAGCAAGATAGCCAACAAGAAAGAAAATATTGCATTGTCCCTTTCTGCAAAATACCGTAAAATGTGCTTAGGTAAGACTGCAGATTTGGTTGCAAATTATCCATTTCCCAGAGAGATTGCTTCCCTGTCTCATAATTGACTCCTCTTAGTAGCCCTCTCAAGAATGGAGTTGGAACATGTGAAAGGGAAGCTCTTTCCTCCTTCCTACTGACATTCTTGGCACCTTTAGGGAACTTAGGGACATCCAAACACTTAACACTCCCTGCACCATTCCTGGGTAGATGGACTTGTCACAATTAGAACTTTCATGTTATCCAGGTCTAGGACAAAGACTTTAGATCTGTCCCTGGATTTCTGAAAAACTTAATTTTGAAATATTAGGGACCTTCAGCATGGACTTCAATGAGTGGAATCTGGGACGACAAATACGACACTGTTCTGAGATACAAGTTTCAAAATTGCACATCTAGTTAAGGGAACCCCAGTGAATCGTGGTACGGTATTTTTTTATTATTATTATTTTTAGGATTTAGCTTACATCTCTTTTCAGGAGTAGCTAAAGATGAGTTACAGTCAGATATATGTTTAGATTGTAAGCTCTTTCGAGCAGGGACTGTTTTCTTATTCTCTGTGACTCTGGACAGCGCTGATTGCATCTGGTAGCGCTATAGAAATAGTAGTAGTAGATATACTAATTATTTCCCTGTCCACAAAAGGGCTCATAATCTAAGTTTGTACCTGAAGAAATGGAGGGTTAAGTAGGGTTACCAGATGTCCAGGAAAACCTGGACATGCCCTCTTTTTAGAGCACTGTCCAGGCTCCCGGAAGGTCCTTCCAAAACCCAACATTTGTCTGGATTTTGGAAAGCCCCAACGATCTCTGGCCGAATCTGGAAAGCTTTTGAGCATGCGTGGATGACGTCACACACACCCACGCATGCTCCAGGACCCTCCAGACATGGCTGGAGCTCGTCTGACAGAAGAGAGGAGGCTTTGTGAGGGTGGAACTGGGAGGGGTTGGAGGCAGAATGGGGCAGGTCAAGTGTCTGGGGTTTCCCAAAGAAAAATATGGTAACTCTAGGGTTAAGTGACTTGCCCAAGATCACAAGGAGCAGCAGCATTAGGCCTACTCCTCCACGCCTTAGTTTTAAGTCCTACAGGGACAGGAACATATCTATTGTACCTTAATATGACACTTGCAAAGAGCGTGTTAAGACCAGTTAAAATGGAAGCTCTAAGGAGCATGGGGAGGTTGTTAAACCAATAAAAACATTTTGTGGCATCTAGGAGTCTTAAACACCCTTACAATCACTCTGGCAATAGCAAGCCGCAGAAAATGAACAAAAGCTTTCTGTAGCTCATTAACCAATTCTTTCATAACAGACTCTTTTTCAAGAGATAACAGAATGTTTCCCTTCTCATCGAAAGCATATGGACTCGACATTTGATGATAGTGTAGCATATGGAGTAAATTTCATCTGTCTGGTTGAATTGCCTGTGTAATTTCTTGCACTTCTAATGGCCTATCATGCTGCATCGGGTGATATATCTGTCCTCCTCGCCACTTGAACAAAACTCTGGGTGAACAGAGAACTCACCCTGGGAGGCTAAATGAAGCAATGATTGAATTTCTTCGATGGGTGCAGAGACTGATCTCAGCACAGGGAATGACGAGCATCACTTTTCAGAAAAACCTAGCAGCTTTAACCAGCAAGGAAACTGACATAGAAACATGACAGCAGATAGAGGCCAAATGGTCCATCCAGTCTGCCGATCCTCTCCCCAAGAGATCTCATATGCATGTCCCACACTTGAATTCATATATAGTCTGTCTCAACCACCGTTGCCAGGAAACTATTCTACACATCTACCACCCTTTCTGTAAAGAAGTATTTCCTCAGATTACTCCTGAGCCTATCACCTCTTAACTTTATTGTATGCCCTCACTATCCAGAGTTTTCCTTCATTTGAAAGGGATTTACCCTGTGGTGTACTATGGAGGGGGCAGTCCACCCCAGGTGCAGGCCAAAAGGACCCGCATCATGGTCAGGAACTTTTGGCAGAGGAAGCCTTCACAAGTCACTGCTTTGCTAGTGTCAGGCATTCCTCTCTGCCGGTTCCTACTTTCGTGGAAGCAGGAAGTAGGCAGGACTCTCCCTACACTCCAGCCCCAGGCACTCGGCTCATCAGGTTAAGTCTCTCTTATCTGCACCCTTCTCCTCTAAGGCCAACTCCAGACTCTGTCCTTTCTACTTTGCGGCACCGTATGCCTGGAACAAACTGCCTGACTCGGTACGTCAAACTCCATCTTCTGATAGTATTAAAATCCAGACTCAAACACCACTTCTTTGAAGCTGCTTTCAATTCCAAACTCCAACCCACCTGCTAAGCACCAATATCTCTCTTATCATTCCCTCTGTAACTCCCCCACCTGAGCCCTGGGTATAGATGCACCTATTTGTCCAGTTTGTCTGTCTTGACTAGATTATAAGCTCTTTAGAGCAGAGACTGTCTCTTTTATGTTTGATGTATAGTGCTGTATATGTCTAGTAGTGCTACAATCTATTGTCTAGACTCAAAAGTTTTAAACCTCTTTGAACATCAAAAGATAGACTAGTTAATTGAAAGAGGTCTTCAAATATAAATTTTCTATAACAATTTTTTATTTTCAGAACTATAGACCTCGGAAAACCGTACTGTATGTATAGTGTCTTCAAAAAACATACAGATTTATTACGGTAACCATGGTCGTCATAGGTCTCTAAAGTATTTTTATAAATATTTGTTTAGTACATTTTATTGACTTAAGAAGTACTTATCTTATATCTATGCGGGCGGGGGTAGGCACTCCGACATAGACTATGTTTCGCCCCGAATGGGCTGTATCAAGGAATCCCCCTGCAAATAACAAAACTATATTATAACTTATCTTATTTAGAATATTTCTAAGAGATTTGTATCAATAAATATACCAAACACTCCAACATACCTTATATCAAGCGACTCATGCTTCCCGCTATAGATTTTTAATCAGGAAACATGGCCGCGGCGTTCTAGGCTATAAATAGTCACAACGTTCGGTAAGAAACGGAGTGACGCATACTCTGGCGTGAGACACACCTCCTGCCTGATTGGACAACTAAAACTACTCTAGATTAAAGAAAACCATTCAAGTTCAGCATTTAAACCTGAAGGTATAACAGTATTCAGTGTGTATATCCATTTCTGTTCTTTAAAGTTTAATTTTTCTTTAATGTTGCCACCCTCCCACCCACATCTGACCTGATCTATAACCCGCCATTTCAGATCCGAAATCTTATGTTTCTTATCCTTCCAATGTTGGACAAGAGGTGCCTCTAAGTTCTCTGTATTGATCCTAGATTTATGTTCATTTAACCGAATGTTAATTTTCCTACTCGTCCTGCCTATATAGAGTAATCGGCAAGGGCATTCAATCATATAAATGACTGAAGAGCTCTGACAAGATGTATTCGACCTAGCTCGATAGATCTTATTAGTTTGAGGATCAGTCCACCTAGGACCTTGTAGCGTTAAATCGCACCATTGACATTGGGTACAGGCTTGATGATTAAATATAAGTCCCTCATCATATCTTTTAATTTCATATCTGTGTGTAGATAGAAGTTCTCCTACTGTTCTCCCTCTTTTATAGGAGGCAATCGGGTAATTCTGAAATTGGGAGCTCAGCTGGAGAATCCGCCAATGGTTCTTAATCACAGCAAAAAAAGCAGTACTAAGAGGTGTAAAAGGTAGTACTGCTATTAGGCGATCGTCTTCCACATCTTCAACTTTCTCTCTAAGGAGAAGAGATCTTTGAGCATATTTTGCTCTAAGATATGCTCGTCTAACAGATTTTTTGGAATAGCTCCTTTCAAAAAAACGATCGCTAAGTATCTTTGCTTGTCTTTCAAATTCTTCTTCAGAAGAACATAATTTCCTAATACGTAGGAATTGGCTCACAGGTATATTAAATTTCAGAAAAAAAGGGTGAAAACTGGAGAAATGAAGGAAATGATTTCTATCTACTTCTTTCCGAAATAATGTTGTTTCAATTTGATGGTATCTATCTTTCATTAATAGAATATCCAGAAATGAAATATGATCACAATGGTAGGTCATAGTAAAATTCAGGCAGGGGTTGAGAGAGTTAAGCCACAGTAGAAAACTCTCCAGTTCGGGTTCAGATCCATCCCAAAAAATTAGAATATCATCCAGATATCTTTTCCAAAGGATGACATGCTTAAAGTTAGGAGCAGGAAAAACTTGATGTTGTTCAAAAGAAGCAACATACAGGCTCGCCACTGATGGGGCAAGAGTAGCACCCATTGCTACTCCCTGAATTTGTTTGTAGAAGTCCCCATCAAACCAGAAAAAATTATTAGTTATCACTAACTTGGCTAGTTTCCTGATTAAAAATCTATAGCGGGAAGCATGAGTCGCTTGATATAAGGTATGTTGGAGTGTTTGGTATATTTATTGATACAAATCTCTTAGAAATATTCTAAATAAGATAAGTTATAATATAGTTTTGTTATTTGCAGGGGGATTCCTTGATACAGCCCATTCGGGGCGAAACATAGTCTATGTCGGAGTGCCTACCCCCGCCCGCATAGATATAAGATAAGTACTTCTTAAGTCAATAAAATGTACTAAACAAATATTTATAAAAATACTTTAGAGACCTATGACGACCATGGTTACCGTAATAAATCTGTATGTTTTTTGAAGACACTATACATACAGTACGGTTTTCCGAGGTCTATAGTTCTGAAAATAAAAAATTGTTATAGAAAATTTATATTTGAAGACCTCTTTCAATTAACTAGTCTATCTTTTAGTAGTGCTACAGACATTATAAGTAGTAGTAGTTAGGGGAGATATGGAAGACATTCAGTTCAACCACAGGACGAGGAAAGAGTTAGCGTTAGGAATGCATTCATTCATCCACTTAAAGCAAACAAATCTCAACTGGGCAGACTAGTTGGGTCATTGTGGTCTTTATATGTGATCATATCTGAGCTCTAGCATTGAATTTTGGGGTTCTGGTGCCTGTTAAACCATCATCAGTTAAGTGTACAGGTCAGTGCTGAATATCATCATCACTTAACAGGCCAAGCGCTGACTCTGCCCTATAACACCCCCAAAATGGTTGATTTTGCTTTGCGCGCTAACTAATCATTATCAGTGGCACTAACTAGTTAAGTGCTGCTAAAAATAACCGGTTAGATCTGAATAAGCAATTTAACAGGCCAGGAGCTGGTTAAGGCTGGTTAAATCATTTTCAATATCAACCCCTTTATTTTTTAGAATAACTTCTACCATTTTGCCTGGCAAGGACATCAGGCTCCATGGTTTATACCTTTCAGAATCAGCCCTGGATCTCTTTTTAAAGGATACACACAAAAAAAATAAAGGACGTACCACTCATGTAGGGGACAGGGATTCTTGGAAGGTGATAATTAGTCATTTCTTTTCTTGCTTATACATTCCATTGCCAACTTACTAACACAATTTATCTCTTAACAGATGGGCTTCATCTGCTTTATCTCATGGTTTCTAGCCAGTGTTTTCCCCATTTGATCTTGCAAACTTTCTGTTTTGGTAAAGAAAACAGCTTAAAATAACTCCTGCACTGTCAGATCAAAAAATTTAAATAGGATGTTCCAAAACTTAAATGTTGTGTGTTTTTTTTTTTTTTTTGAGGGGAGGGAGGATGGGGGAGTTTAATGCATGCATGTCATAAATTTAGACTGCATAAGCTAATGCTTTTCCAAAGGATGGATTTTAGCTCTAGTATTTAAAGCAAGAGTCTGAAATTGAATTTAATGCATTTATGTAATTAAGAACAGATGGTCTGGCATGTTTCAACTAGCAGGGTAAATACTGTGAGCAATTTCTCAAGAATACTAGAAAGTATGATTTTGAAAGTCACCTTAAAACTCACAGGAAATGTGTAGAACGAAAAAAATAAAAAACAGGGGTAATTTAGTTTTCATTCCTAGTGCAAGGATCCTTGCAAAAAGCCTTCACTAACCCAGTGTGCCCCTGCATTCAGGACCATACCAAGTTAGAATAAAGAGAAGGTGTGTACACCATTTGGTCAGAGCATCTCCCTTGCTGGGAAGGCTGCAGTGGAACTGCCTGCCTTTATATAAATCAGAGACCCCTTGAGAATGGTGTGATGCAGGGATGCCCACACTTTTTGGGTTTGTGGGCTACTATTAAAATGACCAACAATAAAATTTTATAAAACACAAAGCACACTGTACACAGAGAAAATACTAATAATCATTTATATTCTGGGTTTTTTTCAGAGGTCAAGGCAAATGACTTTATGCAATGTCACCTCAGTAACAAGTATACAAAAATAGACAAATATACCCTCTCCATTTTTACTAAACTGCAATAGCGGTTTGTAGCGCAGGGAGCTGCGCTGAATGCCCCACTCTGCTCTCAATGCTCATAGGCTCCCTACACTAAAAAGCACTATTGAGGTTTAGTAAAAGGGGGCCTTATAAATTCTCAAAACGGACACATTTTGATCACTAAATTGAAAATAAAATAATTTTCCTACCTTTATTGTCTGGTGATTTCATGAGTCTCTGGTTGCACTTTCTTCTTCTGACTGTGCATCCAATATTTCTTCCCTTCTTTCAGCTTCCTATATGCTTCCTCTCCTTCAGACCTCAATCTCTCCCCCAACTTTTTCTTTTCTCTCTCCCTGCCACCTTCTTTCTTTCTTTGTCTGTCTTTCTCGCTCCATGCCGCCTTTCTTTCTCTCCGTCTCCCTGTCCCTCCTTTCTTTCAGTCTCCCTGCTCCCCCCCAAGCCAATGCCACTGCCATCGGGTAACAGGCCCCCAAGCCACCGCCGCCGAGTTCTGAGCTCTCCCTGTTTCCTGATGCCGTAAACAGGACAACAGAAGCACCAGGCCCAACAGCCTTCCCCCCGACTTCAATTCTGATGTTGGAGAGGAAGTTCCGGGCCAGCCAGGCAGCGATTGGCTGGCCCAGAACTTCCTCTCTAAAGTCAGAATTGATGTCGTGGGAGGGGGGGGGGGAGGCTGGTGGGCCCGGCACTTCTGTTGTCCTGTTTATGGCGTCAGGAAGCAGAGAGAACACGAAGGATGGGCTCCGCGATCAACTCGTATTGCCTTCACGATCAACCTTTTATGGGAACCCCTGGTGTAATGGATTAGTGTGGCTTTGCTAAGAGAAGCACAGTTCCCCAGATTCTACATATTTCACCCAAATTTGGGTGTGCAGATATATGTGCAAATTAATGAGTTAATTGGCATCAATTTGGATCTGCACACTCATTTGGCCTAGTTGTTATTCTAAAACATCTGCGCCTAAATTTCAAAGAAAAACTGGACCCTTAGACCCGCCCCCTTGCCCGTCCCCACTCTGTAAAGACCTAATCCCGCCCCAGTCCCAGCCTAACCCTGCCTAGGACTTCTTCCCTGCCTGATGTGATTTGAGGAGGCTTTTAAAACCCGGACAAAGTGCCGGGTTTTGAAAAGCCGTCTAGACCCACAGATATGTCCTCAAAAGGAGGACATGTCTGGGGAAATCCGGACAGCTGGTAACCCTAGGTATACAAGTTCCCATTCCCTTTCCCAAATGGGTTAGTTTTGTATACTAAAGATGCACTATGTATACTCTCAGGAGTAGCCCTCATGCTCTGGAATTTACTCCCAGAGGGGCTACATTTAATGCCAGACTACCCTTACTTCAGGAAGCAGGATCTTCACTCTGGCTCTTCACCAAAGTCGTTAATACATAGGATGATTGACTATGTGCTCATTCTTCACAAAGACTAGCTTGCTACAGACACTGTAACTAAATCAGTTCCTTATATTTTAACTGTATAAATAACTTGCCTTGAGTTTAGCCACCCATCTGTTTATTCCAACTGACTCTGTACCACCCATCTTGTCCCCATCTAATATCAGAATTTGACCCCTTGGCTATAGGATAAGCATTAGCATCATATCTATGTTATTTGAATATCTGATATGTGCTCATTAGGTGTTTCATAAGTATTATGCTGACATTGTATTATATCTCTCATTTGAATGTCAGTGCTGTTATCAGTGGCGTAGCGAGGGAAGCTAGTGCACAGGCAGTGGCACCCTGCATCACCACACCGTGCGACCCCCACGTTTCCCCTCACTTGAATGCCCTCACCCACTCTTTCCGCTGCTTGAGCGCCCCTTGCCCCCTGTGTACCTCTTGAAATGTTTCGCCAGTGCAAGCAGCATCTTCTACCTGCTGCTTGCACCAGCCATGGCTCCCTTCTGATGTCACATCCTGGTACCGTGACCAGGAAGTGATGTCAGAAAGGAGCTGAGGCTGGTGCAAACAACAAGTTGAAGATGCTGCTCACAGAGGCAAACATTTAAGGAGGTAAGCGGAAGGGGGGGAGCAAAAAGGAGGTGAGGGTGCCGGTGCCCCCCATGCACTCGGGAAAGTCTGACCCCCACCCCCTCCCTTACTATGCCACTATATTTTGAAACTATTCATGGTAGTCCTATTTTGTGTTTACCTCATTCATTGTATTTGTTCATATTTGGTCTGTTAAGTTCTATGTTGAATTGTACTTGCTGTACATTGCCTTGGGAGAATCTATTCATAAAGGCAGTTAATATTCCAATAAGTGAATATAAGAAGAAATAAAGGGTCTATAAATACTAGTTTAAAAACCCTCAAAGCCACAAGCTGACAATAAAAGTAGTTGATGTCTGAATGACTATAAAAATGGAGAAAAAGCCTGCAGTTATGGATGAACAGGTGCCAAAAGCACTCACATCTTTAGAAATATCAATAGTCCTTTAAAACTTAGGGGCCTTTTTACAAAGCTGTTGTAAGCACTAACACGTGCTTACTGCAGCAAAAACTGGCCTGCCTTGGGGCACACTGAAGCATCTCACAGTAATTTTTGGATGTGTGTGCGATACGCATAGGTCTGGGGCAGAGAGTGGGCATGCTCTGCACTAATTGGTTAGCGCATGGTCATTGCTGTGTGCTAGCCAATTAGTGCAGGTTTAACGTGAGTCCCTACTGCCTACAAAATAGATGGTGGCAGGGGGTGATATGCAATGGCCAAGTGCTAAAGGGAAATTAGCGCATGGTCATTTAATAAGGAAAATAGAAATATTGGCCATTTTACCCCGGTGGCAAAAATGGCCTTAGCGCGTGTGAATGACCAGTATAAGATGTCTAATTGTACTAAGACCACTTTTTATTGTGGTTTGGTCTTTATTTTCTTATTCAGTCAATAGCTCAAATCGGTTTAAATGCTGACACTGAATGCATTATTTCTATTAAATTTGAATTGGAGCAAAATGTCTGTTGATTGGATGGCTGTATGCTGTCAATTTTGAAATGTGATTGGCTAGCCTAAACCACGATCCTGCCCACGACGTCAGAGGAGGAGCGGGACTGTGGCAGAGTCAACGTGCTCCTGAAGATGACGGCAGTCTGCAAGGATCGCTAAAGCACCGGCTGCTGCAATTCAGTGAAGCTAAGAGCAGGAGGCCAAGGGGGAAGCCAGAGGACACCAGCACTTCCTGACTGACCCTCCCCCCTCGCCTCCTAAAGCAGGAGCAGCAGTGGCAGTGGACGGCCAGCAAGAGGCAGCACTGATGCTCCTGCTGTAGGAGACTGAAGGCATGGGGAGGAGGGCTGGGCACCGAATCGTCGAGGCCAATTTTTTGTAAATACAAATCAATTCATGGAAATCCAGATGTCTGGTAACCCTAGCTAATCAGCACTTAACTGGATAAATTAAACGGATAAAAAAAAGAGTGTTTCATTTGGTCCTAGTTACCTAGTTACCTTATCTGGTTAACTGCTGAATATTGGCCCTTAACTGGATAAGTGCTGATTCCGCCCCCAGACCACCAACAAAATGGCCAATTTCAGCTTAGGCTCTAACTGGGTATATCGAGCACTGAACCATAATACAATCAGAAAAAAGAGCAAAAACACAATAAGACAACATACTACGTTACAACAAAGATCAATATTAGAGAATGACACGGGGAAAAAATCTGTCCCCGTCACTGCACCGTCCCCAGCCCACCATCCTCTGCACCGCCCCATCACCGCCGTTCCCTTCACCGCCCCGTCACCGTCACCGCCATCCCTTTCACCGCCCCATCACCACCACTGCCATCCCATTCACCGCCCTGTCACCGTCCCCGCAGCATCCATATAAGCCTTAGTACTGCAATATTTAGCTTATTTCGTTCTTATACATCAAAGTTCCTGCTGCTGAACTAGAGAAAGAGATGTTCAGCTGGCAGGGCTTTGTTTATAAATTTTTATCAACACAACTAATATACTACTTTATCCTAAAGCAAAAAATAAATAAATAAATAGAATTTTTTTTTCTACCTTTGTTGTCTGGTTTCTTCTTTCCACATCTTCTCATTCAATTCCTTCCATCCACTGTGTGTCTTCAGTCTGCGTCTTCCATTTGCTGTTACTGTGCCTCTCCCCTTACCCCCTCCCACAATTGGTCTAGCACCCATCTTCTTCCCTCCGCCCCCCCATAGTCTGGCATCTGTCTTCTTCCCTTCCAGCGTCTTCTCCCCACTCTGCCTTCCACATTTCCCTTCAGGGTCTGTTCCTCTCTACCCTCTTTCAATGTCTGTTCTATTCCTTTCCACCACCACCCTTCCCTCCCTCCTTTACCATCTGTTCCTTTCTACCACCCTTCTTTCATATCTTCTATCAGTCCCCCCACCATCACTAGCAGTCTCTCTTCTCCCTTACCAAGAGCAAATAGAACTTCTGAAAATTGTATTGCTGAGGCATTATTTCTAATGCCTCAGCATTAGACATCAATTTTATAATTCTAACTGTCTGCTCTGATTTCATTCACAATTTGGTTTGTGTTGTGGCTGAGGATTCCATGAGGCATTTAACCTTTTCCTGTCTCTTGAACTGTGATTTCAAGTTGATTCCTTCAATAATGGAGTCTAACGGCAGTAGCAGTTTTCTCTTTTGGGCTCTTTTGACATTGTTTAAGGGATTTCTTGTACATTTGGTGCTGGTCTTCTTTGATGAGGTCACTTCAGAATCTATTTCCAAGGAAGAGAAACTTTTTCCTTTTCACTCCCTCCTTGTGTGAGCCGGGAACACGCGGTCCCCGCAGCCCCCACCCGCACGCCGGCTCAATTGTTTAACCAGCTTCCTCTCTCCACCTCACCTTAGTTTGCCGGCTTTCTTTTTCGGCGACCAGCACGCTTTCAAAGAGCCGCGCATACGCGGCTGCTCAAAGTTCAATCTTCTGCTCTGCTGCAACTTCCTGTTTCCGGTTGGGTCAGAGCAGAAGATTGAATACTGAGCAGCCGCACATGCGCGGCTCTTTGAAAGCGTGCCGGTCGCCAAAAAAGAAAGCCGGCAAACTAAGGTGAGGTGGAGAGAGGAAGCTGGTTAAACGATCGAGCCGGCGTGCGGGTGGGGGCTGCGGGGACCGCGCGATCCTTGATGCCTCACTGCGGTGGCAAGACCATTCACCACTCCACGGGGCGGTGAATGGCCTTGTCCCCGTCCCCGCAGAGGCTGCTATTTTTCATTCCCCGTTTTGGCGGGTTACCCGCGGCTAAACATGGTAGCCGCGGGTAAACCGCCACCGTGTCATTCTCTAATCAATATCTATGGTACAAAATGCCAGTATGGTCCATATATAATAAAAGATTGAATAGATAGACCATAGAATCAGTGTCATATTTTCTGCAATATCAACAAAGAAAACTCCTTACACCAGGGGTGCTCAAAAGGTCAATCGCAATCAACCAGTAGATCACAAAGGCAACGCAAGTCGATTGCAGAGCTCATCCAGGGCTCTACGAGAGACTCGCGTTACCTTTGCATTCTGTTCTCCCTGCTTCCCCGATGCCAGGCCAGGCATGTACAAGCACCGGGCTCACAGCCTTCCCCCCCAACATCAATTCTGACATCAGAGAAGAAGTTCCAGGCCAGCCAATCGTTGCCTAGCTGGCTCGGAACTTCCTCTCCATCAGAATTGACGTCAGGGAAAGGCTTGTGGGCCCAGTGCTTGTACGTGCCTGGCTTGGCGTCAGGGAAGCAGGACAAAATCTGCAGCGGTGGCTTTGGGGGGGAAGGGAGAGAGAAAGAAAAAGTTGGACTTATGGAGGGACAGAGAGAGATGTTGGTTGGAGAATGGAATGAGGTCTGGAGGAGAGGAAGCATGCAGGAGACAGAAAGAAAGAAATATCAGATGTACAGTCAGAAGAAGGAAGTACAAGCAGAGACATGAAATCACCAGACAGCACAGGTAGGAAAAATGATTTTATTTTAAATTTAGTGATCAAAATGGGTCTGAATTTATATCTACTGTCTATATTTTGCACTATGGTCCCCTTTTACTAAACCGTGATAGCGTTTTTTTAGCGCAGGAAGCCTATGAGCGTTGGGAGCAGTGCTAAAAACCTCTATTACAGTTTAGTAAAACAGGAAGGGGTATTTTTGTATAGTTGTTACTGAGATGACATTGCATATTTTAATGTCATCTGTCTTGGCTTCTTTGAAAAAAAAAACCTCCGAATATAAACAATAATTTACATTTTCTCTGCGTACAGTGTGCTTTGTGTTTTTTAAAATTTTTATTGTTGTTTACTAACACCATATGAAACATTTTAATCCTCTGAAGCAACCCGCTCTACTCTGTAACACCTCTGGACATGTCCAGAAATCCTATTCTGTAATCTGCCTTGAACCGCAAGGTAATGGCGGAATAAAAATCACTAATGTAATGTAGATCATTTTGACTTGGTTGTTTTAAAAGTAGCTTGCAAGCCTAAAAAGTGTGGGCACCCCTGCCTTACACCACTTTCCCCCTCTCCCCACAATCACACATGACAAATCTCCAACACAACTGAATATCGAGGATGAACTAAAAATGCATCAAGCATGTCATTGCGCAACTGGAAACATAAAAAGAAGATATATGGACTCTAATGACATCCACCTTTGGCCAAAACAAACTACAGTCAAGCATCTGTCCACCCACTACCCCAATCCCTCATCCCCCATCCCTCCTATCCCTATTGATGTGAGTGGATTGAAGAAAAGTAACCAAGCTCTCAGTAGTTACAGTTATAATTTCTTTAATATCTGGTGCAAATATGGATCCCAAATACTCAAAAAAGGCTTCCTATGTTTATAGGTGACCCTGGCCTCCCATCTCACCAACTTGGTTAAGTGCCACTTAAAATACCCTCTTAGCTCTGGACAAGCAATTTAAACAGTCAAGAGTCTCTCCTAGCTTTTTAAATCAGTTTGAAAACCAGCCCTTTACATGTCCATTTCCCCAAGGACATAATTTACCAGTATTGCTTTCGAGTAGGGACAAATAACACTGTGAGATTAAGTGGTGGCTTCCTCTTATCTCTCCAATACAGCAGTGCGCAACACAAGCACCTTTATATAACCTAAACTTCCACGGGAGGAGGTGGGAATCTAGATGTTGATCTTAGGGGACGTAAACTTTGTCTGAAATGAGGAAGGCAGTTATATATTTTAGCCATGCCCTCTAGGCCCTCTCAAATTTTAAATCCAAAAATATGTAGCTTTATCTTTGCAGACAATGGCCATTGTTTTGCTCTGATGGCTGCTTCAGAGTTTGGCTAGAGATGGCTTAAATTTCAGCTGTCACTTAACAAAGCAGTAAAGAAAAAACATCTATTACCCCTAGCCAAATGCAGCTCACACCCCTAGCCAAATGCATGCATTCACAGTTTGGTGGTTTACATGCCAGCTTTCTAAAATCAGTATTGACATATACCCCTCTCTTCTATTTAACTGCGCTTAGCAGTTTGAAGTGCAGAGAGCTGAATGGCCCGCACTGCTCCCGACGCTCATAGGAGTTCTATGAGCGTCGGGAGCAGCGCGGCTCTCTGCACTACAAACTGCTAAGCGCAGTTTAATAGAACAGGGGGATAGTTTATAAATATGCAACTTGTGAATAGGGCTTCTACAATTAAAACCGTAATCTTTTAATAGATGTTTTTTCTTTACTGCTTTGTTAAGTGACAGCTGAAATTTAAGCCATCTCTAGCCAAACTCTGAAGCAGCCATCAGAGCAAAACAATGGCCATTGTCTGCAAAGATAAAGCTACATATTTTTGGATTTAAAATGACCAACCACCAAATGATTTTATGGTGGTTGTAGCTGTCTGGCTGACATTTTGAGCTCCTTTTACTAAGCCGCATTAGGGCTTTAACGTGCAGAATGGCGCGCGCTACATTGCCCTATGCGCTAGATCTTAACGCCAGCATTGAGCTGGTGTTAGTTCTAGAAGCGTAGCGCGCGGTAATTTCCCGAGTGCGCTAAAAACGCTAGTCAAAGGAGCGTTTTATTGGTTGTGTTTTTTAAGTTCGCCCTCTGGTTTGAGAAAACAAAAGTAGAAAATTGAATATTAAAAAAAGAATGAAGAACTAAAATAAGTTTGAAGAATAATGGAGACTGATTGAAAAATAAAATGGAAGGAAAAAAAATGGAGTATTTTTTGACCATTGATGTTTTTAAAGATGTGAGTGATGTGGTACCTGCACATCTACAGTATGACTGAAGTCTTTTGTATCTGTTTATAGAGTTTTTATTTTTGGGTTGGTAGTTTTATATATAGTGGATATGATTTCAGTCATTTCATTCTGGGGTATCCATTTGCCAGAATTGATCTGCCTGGTCACCAAATTGGAAACTTGATTTTTCCCGCTGCAGCTAAAAAGGAAAGTGGAGGCCATTGCTGGCTCCTACCTTGAGTTACGATATGGCTCCAGAAAAAAGGAGGATGGACTGAGACATCTTGGTTTTACTTCCATGACTTTCAGTGGAAGTAAAACCCGGATGTCTCAATCTGTCCTCTTCCTGTAGTAAAGTCGGACTATACGTATCAAAGCAGCTCCTGATTGGTGTAGTCCGACTTTACTACAGGGAGAGGCGGTTGGAGCAGACCGCGAGTGATTTTCTTCACCTGCTGGTGCTCCAGCTGCTCTCTCCTGCCTCTTCTGTCTTTTGAAAGGCGAAAAACTGCATTTGTGGTTTTTTGAAATTCGCGGGGGTTCCTGGAACAGAACCCCTGTGAATTTCGGGGGAGTACTGTACTGCTTTTCACAATACAATATCAATTTACAATCAAAAGTGCATGCTACATTGATTTAACCTGCACTAACCTATGAATTAACATACTGTATGTCAAGTTGATTAGCTAGCATTAAAAAGTTTTAATATACTTTAATATTTTTTTTTATTAAAATAAGAAAAGCAAACAAAAAAATGGCTGAAAATCAAGAGAAAAGGCTAAACCAATGTTTGCCCTGTCATATCCCTTAGGTTCTCCTTACTGAAGATCTGACAGAATCTCTCACAGTTAATGAAGCAGTTTAGGTGCTTACATTTTCTTTGGAAAATACTTAACAGAAAAAATACCAATGCAAAAGCAAATAACTTTCAATTTACAACCAAATAATCTAATCTAATCTACAATTTGTGAGTCACTCTATGCCTAAATAGGTTCAAGGTGACGTACAATTTGAGGTTGGGTAAAGGAAGGAAGAAATAAAGAGTAGGAGACGGATGAAAGATGAGTCTTCTAACGGAAGTATGGAGGAGATATTAGAGCAGCGGTCTCAAACTCATGGTCCTGGTATTTATTGATAACCTGAGTTGTATGTTTTGTTCTGCTGTGCTCCCTGTTCCTTGTTCTTGTTGAGCTCAATAAAATATACTTGACAATAAACTATAATGAGTTTTACCTTATGCTAAATTGTCATTTCTTTAATAAGACATTAACTATTTTTTTCTGTGGCCCTCCAAGTACCTACAAATCCAAAATGTGGCCCTCCAAAGGGTTTGAGACCACTGTATTAGAAGTACAGTTTACATTGGATGAGGATGAAATTTTTGAGATTGATAAGTACTTTGTACAGTAGCTTGCCCTATCTTGTTGCAGGTTTCTGGGTCTCGCTGCGTCTTGTCAGGCAGAAACCGACGTTTCAGCCACCGTGCTGTGGCTTTCTTCAGGGTATGCTCTTACCTGCAGTGTGACTTTGTAAATGGTAGGTTCACTGAGCTGATTGGGAATAGGGCAGTCCATCAATTTGAATTTTAGCGGGAAAGTCAGTTGGTCAGAAACTTTCACAACAAAATTCAAATTTCTGACCAACTGACTTTCCCGCCAAAATTCAAATTGGTGGACTGTCCTGTTCCCAATCAGGTCAGTGAACCCGCTATTTACAAAGATACCCTGAAGAAAACCACAGCATGGTGGCTGAAACATCAGTTTCTACCTGACAAAGATGCAGCAAGATCCGGAAACCTGCAACAAGCACAATGCCAGCTGCGGAAACCCTGAGAGAATACTTATCAATCCTTCTACTGCTAGTGCCCAGCATTCTGACAACAGCATCACTTTAACCCCAGGTACTCCCCCAAATGAATATCCCACCCCCTCCCTCTCATACTCACATTTTCTTACTGAAGATGAGCCCAAATACAAGTATCAGCTGATACAGGGTTTTGTTTGGAGGTACTATTGTACAGTGTTTTCATTAAACACATAGTAATAGAGAGCGCGAGTAGTTGCCAGAAACAAATATCCCCTCTAGGCCGTCTCCCAGACGAGGCATCTGGAGCTTGGAAACAGCTGGATATTAACATAACAACTAAAAACAAATAGGATAATTCCTTTCTGTGTCCACCTCATCTACCGACAGGCTTAATTTATCTAAATCAGGCTACTAAATTTATTTTTAATTGGAATTAAGCAATGACAGACTGACAAGCCTTTGTAAGACGTTCGTTTAACACCGGGTCTCTAAGGACGGGCTGCTCTAGGCTTGTGTTTTTAATGGATCATCCCAAGCCATGCTGAGATTCATATAAAACTGCTGGAGAGGGTGCAGAGACGAGCAACTAAACTAGTGAAGGGTATGGAGAAACTGGAATATGAGGATCGACTTAAAACACTGGGATTGTTCTCCCTTGAGAAAAGGAGACTGCGTGGGGATATGATCGAGACCTTCAAAATACTGAAAGGAATTGACAAAATAGAGCAGAGAAGATTATTTACAATGTCCAATTTGACACGGACAAGAGGACATGAAATGAAGCTAAGGGGGGGCAAGTTCAGGACTAATGTCAGGAAGTTCTGCTTCACACAGAGAGTGGTTGACATCTGGAATACTCTCCCAGGGGAGATTATTGCGGAATCGACAGTCCTAGGTTTCAAAAGCAAACTAGATGCATATCTCCTTGAGATAGGCATATAAAGATATGGTTGGCTATAAAATAAGCCAGGTGAATACCTAGCAGGGCCTCCGCGTGTGCGGATCGCCGGACTTGATGGACCGAAGGTCTGATCCGGAGATGGCGCTTCTTATGTTCTTATGTTCTTATGTCCAGCTTTTTCCTTCTAAGAAAATAGAACTAGAAACCTCAATATGTTTAGAATTACCACATAGTTATGAGTCACTAAATAGAGCCCTTGTCTATTGATTTTCTTGGCTCAGCATCTTCTTCCTAATCATTTGATCTTTAGTTCAATAGGAAATAGTCTCTAGTGGGGACACACAACCCATTATTGTTATTTGTAAGTGCCTTAAGCTTCCCCGGACCCCATTTTTAACACCCTTCTTCTTCTATCTAACCAAGGGGGGGGGGGGGGGGACAGAGTGAAAACACTTTGGCTCCTTCTAAAACAGGGCATCCCAAACTGTGGGTGGCAACCCTAATTAAGGACAAATTTGTCCCTGTCCACGCAGGAACTCAATTTCTTCATCCCGTCCCCACGAGTTTTGTTGCTGTTGCTGTCGCTGTCCCTGCCCATTTCGGTAAGCTCTGCCTTAACCGCAGAAGCCTTGGACCCTTATGATTTTAAAGTGTTTGAGGCTTGTGCAGATGAGGACAGAGCTTGCAGGAATGGGGCAGGGACAGGAAAATGAGTTCCCGCAGGGACGGGGAAAAATTTGTCCCTGTGTCATTCAACATAGAAATTTGAATAAATAGTGTGAAAAGCTTCAGCTTCTGATAACCAGAGCTGGAATGATGATGTCATAATGCCTCATTCCACCAATGCCTAAGAGCCAACTTCATCAGTGATGTCATAATGCTAGATCTGCCACCTAAGCTGTGAGGACGCTGATGAAAGAGCGCCCACTGTGAACCCTTGAAAAAGCCCTGTTTGGGCGAAATGGGTCCCGTCGGGGGCATGCTAGTATCTCTGCTGTATGGAAAAAAAAATAAATGAATGAATTATCTTACATATCTGGTTTGACTTACTTCTGATAAAATTGGAAGATGACTGCATACCTTAATTGTTAATCTCGCAACATATTGGAGGTGGCTGTTCTCAATTTTGAGACCGAGCCATTGATTTCCTCCTCTAGTGGAGTTTTGGACTTGTCAAGATTTGATTTACCTCACTTTCATCTTCTTTGAGTAAGCAGAGGCTTTCCCCCCATGTCTTAATAACAGACTATGGACTTTTCCTCCAGGAATTTGTCCAAACCTTTCTTAAAACCAGCTACGCCATCCGCTATAAGATGGTATAAAAAATAAAACTTAAAAGACTGCACGGGTTGATGGTACTTAGATGGCGACTCCAGCTTTGAATGCCGAGCAAACTTGTATGGTCTTGTCCTCTGTATAGCAAGATAGTTAGGGATGGGCCAGAATCGGCTTTGAAGGCAACTCCAGTAATTGGAATGTAAGGACAATGCCCAGCGGATGGGGGTGGGAGTTTGGGGAAAACTTAAGAGGGGGTTGCACATTGCTTCTTGTTTGCACATAATGTTATGTTGTGTGCAATCTTATATCCTGCCAAATACTCATTAGAGTTCTAGGTGAGTTACAAGAATTATACATGCTGCATAAACCCCCTCTTTTACGAACGCATAACGCGGGTTTTAGCACCGGCAGCAGCGGTAACTGCTCCAACACTCATAGAATTCCTATGAGCGTCGGAGCAGTTAACGCTGCTGCTGGTGCAAAAACAATTATCAAATTATACATACAGTCTGAGGTCATTTAAATGTCAGCTGACCATTAGCATTGTCTTTGATTCAGGTGACTTGTATCATTAGTCTGAGTCTCTTTGGACCTCTGGTAAAGATTTCTTAAAAAGCTATGTTTTTAGATTTTCGTGGTTGTGCGAATTTCGATGGGAAGTGAGTTTTGCTATTTGGTGGTTGAACGATTTGCTGTATTTTGTATCTTTAAGAGTTGGGAATGATAGGGTCAGGTTGTTACTTTTACGTTGGTCCACAGAGCTACCTAATAGTTCGAGAAATCCGGGGAAGCTATTGGAGACATCACTGTATAGCATTTTAAATGCTACGCAGCATAGTTTGAATTTTATTCTGTTTTCTATTTGTAACCGGTGTAATTCTGTAAGCAGTGATGCGACATGGTCAGATCTTGATTTGTAGTAGATGAGTTTTGCTGCAGTGTTTTCTGTCGGTGGAGCTTTTTCATTAATTTTACAGAGCTGCCTGGGAGTAGAGCACTGCGGTAGTCTAGTAGTGACAGTATCATTGACTGCACTAATGT
The DNA here is from genome assembly GCF_902459505.1 of Geotrypetes seraphini. NCBI lineage: Eukaryota > Metazoa > Chordata > Amphibia > Gymnophiona > Dermophiidae > Geotrypetes > Geotrypetes seraphini. Next base: position 57,926,614 of record NC_047098.1, on the reverse strand, counting down.
CCTGTAGTGCTGTTAGAAGTAGGGTCTTACCCTTCTTAGTTTTTGTAGTGTGAGAACGGATTTTTGGACTAAGTTGTTAATATGATCTTCAAAACTTAAGCTATCTAAAGTGACTCCCAGTACTTTGAAGGTTTTTTCGATGTTGAAGCTGGTTCCAGTTGTCAGAGTAATAGTAGGTGGGATTAGATGTGTGGGTTGCCCAAACCATAATAGTTTGGTTTCCTCAGTATTAGTGGTTGGGCATTGGAAAACTGTATGTGATGACGAAGGGAGAATTTAACGTGAGATGTTATCATTTTAATGTGAAAGGATTGAATATACCTCGTAAGAAGCAACTGCTATGGAAAGAACTTAAGCATTTGCTTGTGGCAGTTAGCTTTCTGCAGGAGAGCCACTGCTTGAAAACGGCGGACAATCTCATAAATTTCAAAAATTATCCCATTTGGTTTTGGGCATCAAATAGGAAAGAGAAAGAGAAAAAGAAAACAGGGGTGGGGATACATTTTGCAAAAAAAAAAAAAAAAAAAAAAATCTTAATATTAATTTTTAATATTGATATTTTGATTGTCATAGAATTTTATGAATTTTAGGGGGAAAAAAACTCTCTTAATTATTTCCTTTTCTGTTCTTGAATTGAGTTCTTTTCTTAATTGATGTGAAATATATATTGTAAACCGCTTGGATCTTTTGTTGGCTGGTATGCGGTATATAAAGATTTTAATAAACAAACATACATGGTTAATTTGGAGGGGGACTATAAATGGAGAATGTAGTAAGAATCAGATAAAGTTCTGTATTTGACGAGACTATGTCCACATGTATGCCCACACTGGGCTATTTTTGAACTTGTATGCCCTAATATTCAGACCCCAGGAGATAGCCAGCAATCTCCAATGGTCTGTGGCGATACCAGGAATTCAATACCAGTGGAGTATCCGACACCTGGCTCTAAATTTAGTGTCTATTTTTGGCCAGCTGAGACATAGTTGGCTAAGTCTTAAAGATAAACCAGCCTTTTAGTCAGCTCTGGCTGCCCAACTTAGCCATTAGACTGCTGAATATTAATGGTGACCAGCCATGTCATGCATCGCAGCCATTCATAGTAACATAGTAAATGACGGCAGATAAAAGACCTGAATGGTCCATCCAGTCTGCCCAAGGATACACGCTCTATAATTTAATGATTTAATTTAAATTGTTCTTTTTCTTAGATATTTCTGGGCCAGAAACCCAGAGTTCTGCCCGGTACTGTGTATTTACTGGAGTCTCCGTTGAAGCTTACTCCAGCTCATTTAAACCATCCCAGCCCATCCTCAACTGAATGGTCATATACAGGATGCAGACCGTGCAAGTCTGCCTTAGTACTGGCCTTAGTTCTTCAATATATACCATTATTTTCAGATTACAGATCCTCTGTGTTCATCCCAAGCTTTTTTGAACTCTCTTACTGTTTTCCTGTCCACCACCTCCCTCGGGAGCGCATTCCAGGAATCAACCACCGTAAAGAAAAATTTCCTTATATTACTCTAGAGTCTACCTTAGATTATGCCCTCTGGTTTTACCATTTTCCTTTCTCTGGAAAAGATTTTGTTCTATGTTAATACCTTTCAAGTATTTGAACGCCTGAATCATTCACCGGCCAATCTAGCGAGCCAGATATTCATTGGGACATAGCTGGCTATCTCCTGCTGAATATCCCCAGTTAGCTATGTGCTATTTAGCAGGCCGCGAGCCTTTCTCAGCGCTGAATATCAGGCCTGTCGTTTCTGTGTTGAGATTTGTAGCAGTCCAACTTGTTCTCTTTTCCCAGTAAGAAGCAAATCAAGGCAGAGCACAATAAAAACAAGCTGGACTGTTACAAATCTCTACGTGCTCAGAAAATACCCCACTGAGGTTATACTTACAAAAATTTGGACACAGTCACACCAAATACAGAAACAAATGTGCAGACAAAAACTGAACTGGAAATCCCATAAAGGTAAACTCTTCGTGGAGTACAACATCAGAGAAATAGAAACAGAAATATATATTTATCCAGTATTGAATCATTGTTTTATGTAATTCTCTCGGTAATGTCCAGATCTCTTCTAATTGTAATCCGATTAGAACCGCAAGGCACAAGCGGAATAGAAATCACTAATGTAATGTACTGCATAAAATATAAAAATATCAAAGATGCCTGCACAGAGATGCACAAATTTGCAATGCTGTATAGTAACTAAGGCTCTCTTTTACTAAGCTGTGATAGAGGTTTCTACTGTGGCCCGGAGTGCTAAATGCTCCAGCGCTGCTCCGATGCTCATAGGAATTCTGTGAGCATTGGAATATTTGGCACTCCAGGCCATGGTAGAAACCTCTACCTTGGCTTAGTACAGGGGTGTCAAACTCAGGCCCGCAGTATAATTACATTTGGCCCTCGAGTAAATGCCCTCTGTTCCTTCCCTCCCTCCCTCCATCCATCCCATTGTCCACCATCTGTCTCCAGGCTTCCCGGTCTCACCTTCAAAGCAGCCTGCAAAGAATCGATGGTCGGCTGTAGTGAACCTAGCAGTCTGCCGTCGACCTCCACAGCACGTTCCCTCTGCCGCGGTCCTGTACGTCAGAGGAGGGGCGGGACTGCGGCAGAGGTAATGTGCTGTGGAGGTCAATGGCAGCCTGCTAGGTTCGCTACAGCCAACTGGAGATCCTCTGGAGGCTGCTTTGAAGGTGAGATCGGGAAGCTGGAGAACGCTAAAAAGAAGGGGGAAAACATTGTGTGTGGGGGGGGTGGGGGGGGTGGCGGCAGCAGGCCCTAGTGTAGAAGTACACGGAGGGAGGGAAGGAGGGGTCCAAAGAGACGTGCATATGCTGGACTGAGGGGGGAAGGGAAGAAATAATGGGTATAAAAACAGAGGTGAGGGAGAGAGATGGTGGACAATGGGATGGAGGGAGAGAAGGAACAGAAAGAGAGAGAAGTTGGACACAAGGGATGGTGTGGAAGTGGGATAGAGAAACTGGATAGGAGAGTAGTTGGGAAGAGAAAGGGAGAGATGGTGGACCCTGGGGTGGTGGGGGAGGAGGGAGAGATGCTGGATGAAAGGGTAATTGAGAAAAGCAGAGATGGTGGATCTGGGGATGGTGGGATCCAATTGCTGCAGCTGCGAGGATGGAGTCAAAAAAAAGGAAAAATGCCAGACCTCCGGGGAAGGGAAGGGAAATGGAAGGGGAAGACAGAGATGGAAGATGGATAGTTAGCATGGAGAAAGAAGAAAACGACAAATGGGCAGGAGACCCTGGCAAGTAAGTTATCAGAAGACAACCAGAGCCTGGGACCAACATGATTTGAATAATGACCAGACAACAAAAGGTAGAAAAACTAATGTATTTTCTGTTTTGTGATTACAATATGTTAGATTTGAAATGTGTCTCCTGCCAGAGCTGGTGTTAGACAGCAAGCGTGAACTAGGACCTAAAAGAGACGAAAAGTCTTTTTATTTTATTTTGTTTATATCACAGAGCCGGCATGGGGTTGGAGAGGTTGTAACCCTATACTTCTACTAAGACTAAGGGGTCCTTTTATTAAGGTGCACATTTAGTGTGTGCTAATCTTTAGTGCATGCTAAATTGGTTAGCGTACCTTAATAAAAGGACCCCTAAATATCTTGATAAAAATTTGGCCCGCGACTTAAGTCTATGTTTTAGATTTCGTCCCCTTATGTAATTGAGTTTGACACTCCTGGCTTAGTATAAGAGGAGGCAAAATAAAATTTTGTTACTTTTACTTGTAAAGTATAGGAAAACATTTGTTAACATAACATAACATAAGCAGTGCCTCTTCTGGGTCAGACCAGAGGTCCATCACGCCCAGAAGTCCTCTCACATGGCGGTCCATCAGGTTCAGGACCTGTATAGTAATCCTCTATCTATCCCCTTTTATCCCCTTTTCCTTCAGGAAATCATCCAATCCCTTCTTGAACCCCAATACCATACTCTGTCCTATCACACCCTCTGGAAGTGCATTCCAGGTGTCCACCACCCTTTGGGTGAAGAAGAACTTCCTAGCATTGGTTCTGAATCTGTCCCCTCTTAATTTTTCCGAATGCCCTCTCATTCTTGTAGTTTTCGAAAGTTTGAAGAATCTGTCCCTCTCCATTTTCTCCATGCCCTTCATGATCTTGTAAGTCTCTATCATGTCCCCTCTAAGTCTCCACTTCTCCAGGGAAAAGAGCCCCAGTTTCTCTAATCTTTCTCTCTCTCTCTCTCTCTCTATTTCTGTCTGTCTGTCTCCTTTTCTCTCTCTCTTTCTGTCCCTCTCCACTTTCTCTATGCCCTTCATGATCTTGTAAGTCTCTATCATGTCCCCTCTAAGTCTCCACTTCTCCAGGGAAAAGAGCCCCAGTTTCTCTAATCTTTCTCTCTCTCTCTCTCTATTTCTGTCTGTCTGTCTCTCTGTCTCCTTTTCTCTCTCTCTTTCTGTCCCTCTTCACTTTCTCTATGCCCTTCATGATCCTTTAAGTCTCTATCATGTTACTTTTATCTTGTTACTTTTACTGAAGTAATAATTTTACCAGTTTTCACTACATTTACTTCATTACATCTGATGCTTGCAGTTAAAAGCAAAAGCAGAAGCAAGATATAAATGACGATTTCTCAGTAAACCAAATCAAATAGCAAAACCTGGACCAGAATTTGGCTATTTCAAACCTCAGCATGCAAGCAGTGGATCATTTCACCTTAAAGTTTGCTATTCAGTGACTATAGCCTATAAGAACAGTGGAGTTGCATATATATGTTGAGGTTACTGGTCTCCAGACAAACAGAACAGTGATCAGTTGGGTCATTTTGAAGTAGAGATGAAGTTGAAGCTGGTAGAAATTCTTGCTGAACAGACATATACCTCTACCACAACAGACTGCTGGTCATCCCAAAGAAATTTGACATTGGGGTAACTATCTGCTGGATTTATGGTCTTTAGAAAGGAAGCCTGCCTTTCTGCCCCCCCCCCCCCCCAATGACTGGAGAGTTCCCACACATTTGAGGTTTTTTGCATCCGTTTTCAAAAACATTCAAACAGATTTTGCCATCAAATGAAAAATTGTTAGAACGACAACAGACAACGATTCCAACTTGTGAAAGCCTTCTCTGTAACTGGCGTGATGATGATAATAATGAAGATGCAAGTGACGCACTACTTCTAATATAGGTAATATACATTTCTGTAACTGCATCGAACCGAAAGGTATATAAATAAAAGTCTTATGTGGTATATAAATAAAGTCTTATGTTATAATGACAATGTTGATGTTAAAGTGTTTTTCAGTATACGGAAGTTAAGCATTTCAGACAGATTTTCCCTTGATCGATATCTGCAGACCAAGTGAAAAGGCATCAGTAATATTGCAGCCTAGCCAGATTTAAAGGAACATTTTACTCAGACTAGGCAATCCATTTTCTGCAAGGCAGTTGTTCAACGACTTTTTAACTGTGCTGGTTTATTAATGGCATGAGTGAGGAATTTAGTTTTACTAAAAGCATAGTGGATTAAATTGTAGAGCAATAAAATTGCTGGGATAAAAAATTTAACAACAGTTATATTCATTGTAGTTACACTACTTTTGCTCTTTACTCAAAAAGTATTATATTAAGCAATAACTTTTTGACTTTTATTTAAGTAAATCTTTTAATGTGCTCTTCACCGTACTTCTTTTACTTTTTTAAAAATACCTGTATTTTAACTTTGACTTAAGTACTTTGAACAACACTGTAAATTTGGCATATGGATATCGTTATAACAAAATTAAGGAGCAGATATTCAGCATACTTTAAGTGGACGGTGCCACTGAATATCAGTGCCAATCACTTCAGTGCAACAAAGGCAGTGACAGGTCATGCATGTAGTCAGGGGAGACACACCCAAACAGGAGCTCCTACCTCCTCAAGGTAGAGCAAAGGGGAGGTCTGTGGTGCTCAATCTTTTTATTCACTCAAGACCCGACATATGTTTCGGCCAAAAGGCCTAAACTAAGCTCAGGGGTCTAAAATAAAATGATTCAAAACATAAAAACCATATCAATAATAATAAAACCCTAAGCGCGCATGTTCATTCCTACCTCCGTGATCCCTGCCTCCGTGGGAAGGCTTCTGGGTCAGCCGCGAGCTGCATGCAAGAACCAGCGGCCACAGCTTCATGAAGAGAAGTGCCAATGGGAGGAGAGAGTTGGCCAGAGGAGGTAAACATTCATGGGAGGCACGAAGGATAAGGCTGCCGGGTCAGCCACATGCAGGAACCATGACTGCGGCTTTGCAAAGAGAACTACGATGGGAGGAGGGAGCTGGCCAGAGGAGGTAAACACCCATGGGAGGCACGATTTGGGACACAGAATGGAGGGAAAGACAACAAGGGACACGTTGGGACACAGAATGAGGAGGAGGTTAGTGCTTGGACAGAAAGGGAGGAAGAAGGGACACTTTAGCACAGGAAGGGAGAAGCAGGGTTTCCAGTTCGTAAGTACGAGTTTGACGTAAGTCGGACGTTGTTAAACTGGGGACTGCCTGTATTCGGGAACGGAGGGAGCACAAACTTCGGACAAAGGATGGATGGAAGGAAGGAAGAAAGGAAGGAGGGAGGGAGCATGAACTTGGGAGATAGGATGGAACAATGGAGAGAGTGAGGGAAAGATGCTGAGGGAATAGAAAGGGAGAATTGTTGGGCATGGGTGTCTGAGTGAGAGAGAAAGAGTGACAGTGTACATGGGGAAATGAAGAAAGAGATGAATTGTTGGGCATAGGGAGGGAGAAAGAAATTTAGGACATGGTGGTGGGAGAGGCATGAGATACAGAAGACTGGGGAAGAGAGAGATGAGAGGGAGAAATGTTAGATGCGGTGGTGGAGAGGGAACTGTGGGATGGATCTTGAAATTTGTTTTTATTGGCAAAAAGAATAACAACCAACAACCACATGTGACAAAGAAGAATTGGTACATTTTCAACTGCATTCAAAAGAGGGTCACCCCCCTCCTCAAGAGGACTGGATTCTGATGTCCTCCCGGGTTACAAAGAGACCCAACTCCCCTCCCCCCCCCCCGGGAACAGACCCGTGCCCCCCCCCCCCCAAAGACCTCGGAATAAAAGGAAACCAAGGTCAGACAGGTGGGGTAGGATACAACAGCAGTCTGTTCAAAATTCGACTGCGACTCTTCGGAGACAAACTGTCCAAATAAGGAGACCAAGTACGAACAAAGTCTCTGCTCCAGTGACCTCCTATCTTTTATTTCTATTTAAACTGGAGTACTTTGTTTTGAGAACTGTTTCTTAAATGTTTAATGTTTTTATAGACTGTGTGCTGTACAGGATCCAAGTTACATACAAATTCAACTTAAGAACGGTTTAAAAAAATGGAACTCATTCTTAACCCAGAGACTGCCTTTATTCAATGATGAGCCATGTCCAGGCACCAGCATATACGGGCATACAAAGCTAGCTAACAAATGCAGTTAAGTGCAATGTTCAGCAATCACATAAGCCAGGGGTGTCCAATGTCGGTCCTTGAGGGCCGCAATCCAGTCGGGTTTTCAGGATTTCCCCAATGAATATGCATTGAAAGCAGTGCATGCACATAGATCTCCTGCATAGTCATTGGGGAAATCCTGAAAACCCGACTGGATTGCGGCCCTCGAGGACCGACCTTGGACACCCCTGACATAAGGTAAACTACTAAAGATAGGACTGTGCTTTTGTAGTCCTATTTATGCAGTTACCTTGAACAGTTAAGCACTGAATATTGGCACTTAATGGCAAAACTGCCAACTAACCCCTAGACTGCCCAGTTTCTGCTTAGGCACTAACCATGGATCTTTAGCAGTTAAGTGCCGCTGAATATCCACGGTTAGTCCTGTGAAGCAATTTAAACATCCAGGAGACTAGCTTGGTCATTTAAATCAGTGTTTCTCAGCTTCTTCAAGCCAAATACCCCCTTAAGTCCAACAAATATCAACCAAGTACCCCCACCCAAGCTCCACCCCTGATCCGCCCATGCTCCGCCCCAGACCCCACCCCATAATAATGCAATTTTATCTTGATCATTTGCATTATATTAAATGTTTTCATACTTTTAGGAAGGGTGGGTGGGGATGGGGTTATTTATTTATTGTATCATTTGAAGGAATTGAGTGCTGTCTATTAAGTTAATTGATTGATAATATATTGCACTTTGTGCTGGTTTTAAAATGAATAAAGAAAAAAAAAATAATAAAATCATTTTTCCTACTTTTGTTGTCTGGTGATTTCATGATCTCTAGTTACAATTCTTTCTGACTGTGCATCCGATATTTCTTTCTTTCTGCCTCCTGTACACTTCATTTCATCCAGACCTCATTCTCTTCCCCAACCAACATCTCTCTCTGTCCCTCTACAAGTCCAATTTTTCTTCCTCTCTCCTTCACCCCTACTAGCAATACGTCTCTCTCTCTCTCTCTCTCTCTCTCTCACTGTCCATCTGTCTTGAGAGATCCAGGCATCTTTCCACCCCTCTCTACTGTTACATCCTGTCTCATCTCCTGAAGCATGTGCAGCATTTTTCACCACTGCCCACCAGTCCCATACCATTTCTCCTTCCATCACCCCGCCACATCTCTCCCTCCATCACTATGTCCAATATTCCTCCACCTTGCATCCCCTTCAATCTGTCCCTCTGTTCCCTCTCCACCACCATACCCAACATTTCTCCCTCTCATCCTCACCCCCATGCATCTCTACCTCTCTCTTCGCTCTCTCTATGCCTGATTTTCCTCTTTCTTCCTTTCCCCATTTCTTTCCCTCTTACTTCACACTTATATCCAACAATTTTCTTTTCCTGTTACCTCACCCACTGGCAGCATCTTTCTTTCTTTCCCTTCCTAACCCCCAGCTCGTGCAGCATCTGTCCTTCCCATCCCACAGCATCAGTCCTTCCCAAACCCCCCCCCCCCCCCTGCAGCATCTGTCCTTCCCTTATTCCCAACTCCAATCCCCACTCCTCTCAGTTGGATCTGACTTCTCCCCAGTTCCCAATTCCCCCACCTACCAGCTCCCCGCCACTGTATTTTAAAATCTTTGGGCAACTGGAGGCACAATGAAGCCAGCCTTCTGCCGTCTGCCTGCCTTGGATGAGTTCTTTCTGCAGCATTTGTGAACTTACTTCATATATAGAATTTACTTTGATATTTATTTTTATCATAATTTGAGCTATGTAAGAACTAAGAATGCAGCTGCTTGCTTTCATTATTATTTATTTCTTATTGTTTAAGATTCCTTTTATATTTCTGTTGTAAATTTAATAAAATTTAATTAAAAAAAAAAAATATATATATATATATATATACACAAAGAAGCGGGGAGCTGATAGATGGGGGAATCAGGAACTGGAAAGAAGTCAGATCCAGCTGAGAGGAGTGGGGGTTGGAGTTGGGAATGAGGGAAGGACAAATGTTGCAGAGGGGGGGAGAGGGAGGGAAGGGAAGGACAGATGCTGGAAAAAAAACCCTGCAGATATCTATCTAGTTTAGATAAATAAATAAATATAGATATAAGACTATGAGCCCCTTTTAGAAACATGATGGCAAATAAAGGCCAAATGGCCCATCTAGTCGGCCCATCCGCAATAACCACACATATACCGTGGTAGCTTTTTCCCAAGCAGCAAATGTAATGCAGTCCATAGAAAACTGAATGGGTGGCCTTGCATTTGCTGTGTGAGAATTGCTACCTTGGCTTTGTAAAAGGAGCCCTATTTTGATTAACATTGCCATGCAAATGATTTACCTAAAAGATTTAATTTCTGAAAAAAAAAAAAAAAAAAGCCATTAATAGTTGAGATTTATCGTCAGCAGTGTGGACAGAATATAGTACGTGGGCAAACTGGATGGAGCAGATGGTTTTTTGGGTCCTAATTTTTAGGTCCTTTCTTCATCTGTTGGGACCTGGCACTGTCTGTCTTTACTTTCTGGCCTTTTCCAGCAGCATTTTAAAGAAAGCAGGCCAAGATAATCACGTCTCAAAGAGCTGCAATAAAAACCACAACAGTACTTAAACCATTAAGCACATGTCACAATTCCTTTCCAATTTAAATAGCAATAAATGCAATAGCAGAGTGATTAACTTCACATCTACCTCGTTTCCTTCTCTACTTTGCTGTATTAACATCCTGCAACATGCATCCTGGTATCTCAGCAGAGTGCGCCAATGCTGTGCATTGTATTATTTATGCCTTGTTTTCCATACTGCTCACCTCCTGGCACCTTCAGTTTATGGCAGTGTACAAGGTCTGGGCTTTCCTAGAAACACGACGGCACATAAAGGCCAAATGGCCCATCTAGTCTGCCCATCCACAGTAACCATTATCTCTTTCTCTCTCTGAGAGATCAAACATGCCTATTCCAGGCCCTTTTGAATTCAGACATAGTCTCTGTTTCTACCACATCTTCCAGGAGACTGTTCCACGCATCTACCACCCTTTCCATAAAAAAGTATTTCCTTAAATTACTCCGGACCCTATCACCTCTTAACTTCATCCTATGCCCTATCATTGTAGAGTTTCCTTCCAAATGAAAGAGACTCGACTCATGCGCATTTATATTACTTAGGTATTTAAACGTCTCTATCATATCTCTCCTCTCCCGCCTTTCCTCCAAAGTATACAGATTGAGATCTTTAAGTCTGTCCCCATAAGCCTTATCACGAAGACCACACATCATTTTAGCAGCCTTCCTCTGGACCGACTCCATCCTTTTTATATATTTTTGAAGGTGGCAAGTCAAATACGCCGCAAGACAAATGCGTGCAGACATTTGTTGCCTTGCGCGCATTTGTCTATGAACCCTTTTTGAAGCTGCGGCCTCCAGAATTGTACACAATATTCTAAATGAGTAGAGAAAATAACTGAAGGCAAACACATACCCCGGCGGTGCTCAATGAAATTTCAATCCTATCTCTATAAAAGGTCCCACAGGTGAGTTCCAAAGGCTCTCAAACCCTGATCACAATCTGGGAACCTCCTGAACGCTTTATGATTTATTCAGGATTCTGCAGTCATCTAAGAGGCCTGTTTGGTATGCTGCATTAGCTCAGCAGTTACTGTACACTGGCAGTCTAAGGCGTGCTACTTTCCACATTAACAACTACTGTGCTACAGGATGTAGCATAGGTGGAGAGTGCACCTAAGTTAACTTGATGCAGTTATTGTCATCTAAATAGATGAAATTGCATCAACTTATTTACAGTATAGTTACCGTAACTACACGACGGCCTCCTAGCCACTCAAGCCGCAAGGCTGGACAACCAGATCTCCAACCTTCTGATGACCACCCCAGACTATAGGACGTTCAGAAAAGAAATAAAAACCACACTTTTCAAGAAATTCCTGAAGCAGCAATAACATCACGACCTCTGAGTAACTCTAAAACTGACATCTGATCTACCCATTACTGCACTAACAACAACAAAAGAACCTCCACTATGACCACCTATTAATTCTCTTACAAACCACCTCACCCTCAACAACCCGTTAATGTTTATAAAATCTACAACTTACCTCTCTAGCTAATCATTGTAACTCTGTATTTTTTAAATTAACCTTTTGTAATCCGCCTTGAACCGCAAGGTAATGGCGGAATAGAAATCCCTAATGTAATGTAATGTAATGTAATGTAACTCAAGGTAAGGAACTGTCTCTAGAATGACTGCCTTTATGGGAAGGTGCTCAGAATTAGAGAGTTACACGGGGACAGAAATTTTACCCATCCCCTAATGAAATCTAACTCATATCCACCCATGTCCGCTAGGATCTATTCTTTCCCCACCCATACCTGCAGGAGTCTTCGCTATTTTTTTACTTGCTTGCAATCCTCTGTTTCCTCCCAAACCCAACAGCCTCCTCTGCTTTTTCCATGGTTTTCACTATTCAACCAATGAGCAATCCAAGCCCCGGTCTGGTATACCAGCAGCCTCTCTCTGTAAGTTCCAAGTCTCATTCTGGTGTTCCAAATTGCCTCTGTGTTCTCAAAGCCTCACGCTGGAGTCATCAGAGATTTTGACTATACCCCAGTGGGAATCGCTTGGCAACTTCGTCCATACCCACAGGATTCCCGCAATTCCCATTCCCATACTGTTCTCTACTCAGAATGCCCCTGGCAGTTGATACAGAGGCTTTGTAGTTACTGGTTACACCCTTTTTTTGTATCAAGGGGGACAATATTATATCCTTACAGCCACATCAACTCAAAGAACACTTGTACAGAGAACGTGAAATTATCAAATAGTCCAAATACTCATGCACACTGATGTGTGTGTGTGTATATGTATAGTACAGAAGGAAAGGCAAGGGAGATGTCCTTCCAGCCAAACAATATCTTTATTCTTTTAGAAGCATTGTCCCAACAAGGATCCGAGTTTCAGCATATCTAAATGCCTTCCTCAGGGGACATTGAATTCAACTGCTACTCAGGTTAGAAAACTTGAAAAAGACTAGCAAATATCAGGCGGAATGGTGCCGGAAAACAGCGTCGTCTCTAGCAGTTGGTTCCATGTTGGGACAATGCTTCTAAAAGAATAAAGATATTGTTTGGCTGGAAGGACATCTCCCTTGCCTTGCCTTCTGTACTGTTCCTATTGCAAGGCAAGGTTTTCTCTGCTTGTATGTATATAGATATGAAATACAGTAACACAATGCTGGGCCATTCTGGCATTGAATTTCTGGATTTATGGAGCTAGTGAAAACATAGCCAGTTAAGTGTGATTTTCAACACATAGGATTGAATTTTATGTGGTCCTGTTCGTGCATTGACTGAACAAGCGATGTTTTGAATATCGGCCCGGTGATATCTACTTATGTGTTTTTACAAGATTGGCCTGGGAAAGGTAACGTTGAAATAATCATGATAGTTGACTGAAATCATCTAAATCTCATGGGGGAGGGTTATGAGCCAGAAAAATGAATGAGGGTGGAGGTTGAATGGTTGAAGACTTATCTGGGGTGCCTAATACTCTTAATTAAAGCTCCGCCAAGCCAGTTCTCTACTCGGCTTTTGTCAGTTGGCCATATGGAGAAAGAGGCACAGGTTGCACAGTTTTATTTGCAGGAAGTGTCGGCCCACTCACACCGACGACTTAGTTTGCAGTTCTGGTGATTCTGCTCTTCCAGATCACATAAAGATCCTACTCATCCCCTCCCCCACAGTCACAAGGGAATTAATACGGAGCGCTGGGTCATCTCCAGTATGGTTCTGAGTCATGGGTTTTTCCACCCATGGAAGAGCATTAGCCCAACCAATTCCCTCAACACCATTTACTTCATTAAAAACGGGCAGTTCTTCACATTTACACGGTTGATGTAAAATATTAATGTCTCATCTGTCTGGCAGTTTTGCAGAAATTAAAACTTTTGGGTTAATCAGATAGTGAGCTATTTTAATTAAAACAGTTATAAAACAATTAATCCAGTAAAACTGTCTTGGTGTTTTGCCAGCTTTATTGGTTTAGTAAATGTAGTCAAAAACTCATTTTCTTCCCTTTAGACTTAATGAGTGCTGATATGTCACACAAAATCTGTCTACAGTGTAAGTAATTCAGGGAGTCCATCTGTCTTTGCTTACAACCTACATTTGTCATTTTTCGTTGATAGTGAAATTGAAAATGAATTCTCAGTGTTGTGAGAGATAATGATTTTGCACACTGCTTCTTAAAAGCAGTATTTCAAACCTTCTGGGAATAGCTTGACACCACATACCTAGGGGTTTTCACCACTGCTGGAATGCCACAGGCCTTGTTCAATACAGATATTTATATTTTGACAGACACAAAGGGCCTGATTCTCAAAATAGTAGGCGGTGGTAGGCGTCCAACCGGTCTCTAAGGGATCAATCGGGATGCACGTTTAAAAAAAATAAAATCTATGCGGTGAATGATGCCTACAATGTAGGCGTCTGACTCGTGCCTATAGACGCCTGGCATAGGCATAGCTTACACTAGAAGTGGCCTTAGGCATGTGCCTAGGTGCGAGTCAAACGCGTTAAATGTAGGCAGGGAAATATGGAAACTAAGTTAAGTAATAACACACGAAGAAATGTATGGTATTTAAACTTTGAAGAGACCGGTGAGGATTTCACTGCTGGTATTCCCCATATATAAACTTTGGTGGGACGGAGGAGTGGTGGTTCTGAGGTCTCATGAAAAGACAAAAAAAGTGTTCTTTAAATATTATGAACATTCAGTCAAATTAGACACTGGATTTGAAAGATACATAGAAACAACTCTAGTTTAATTGGTCAGATTTCTAAGGAAGCAATCAGCCTGTTCTTATTCTATACATCACACCTAAATTCTAAAAATGCCCCTCTCATAGCCACACTCCCATTGGCGTCACATACAATGAAAATTAAGTTTGCCTGTTATAAAATAGGGCATATCAATGCATAACTCTTAATGATTGCCAAATAAAGCCAGTTGATGAGCTAATTACCATTCATGCAGATCTGTTATCCACACCCAAATTTGCATGCCCAGCTTTAGGTGACCTACATAAATTCCGGAGGCAAACGTATAATCTGTTGCTGGTGCAATACAGACTGTTTGAAAATTGTCCTGTAAATTTACTTTGTTGCACTTTCAGTAGTACGAGGGTGTGATGAAAGTTCTCGGCCTAACCAAGAAGAGAATGACGTGGATATGCTCAAATGTTTTCTTCAAGTAACTATCTGATAGGCCCCATTATATTGTTATGGAAATGAGATGTTTGTACAGCCAGATAAAGCAACAAAAATTATATTATATTTGTGCCAAGTGCATCAGCAAAACTGGTCATCTGATAACTCCTCCAAGCACAGCCCTGCAGACAACAGGGAGAAAATACAATATTTTAGCAGTTCAAAATTGTATAAGTATCTCATAAATCTGATTAGTGGATGTATGTACCACTGTCATTATCTGATTACACTACTGCAGTAATTGGTTTTCCTAGCTAACTTCCGTACACCTCCATTTACCATTTTTAATTGTGATGTTCTTACTGTGGGACTTGCCAATTATTCCTAGAGAAATGATGCTCTCAGCACAATTCATGTTGAGACTTGTGGTCACCAAGCAAACAAAGCAAAGTTTCAAAGGACTTTCTCCCACGGCTCCCCCACGTCTGACCAACTGATCTCATCTTTCTTCACAGATGTGCAGAGATAAATAAGCATTATCACCTATACTACCCACTGTAATACCAGCCTGTATTATGTGCCTACCTTTTCATTACCGCTGGGTTCCATTTATTTCATTGGAAATTAAATTAAGACCATCACAGCTCAGCAGACAAATGGCTTAATGAAATGAGTGTTCAGAGGATGTCGCCTATCATTCACCATTAAGGCAAACACTTTTTTCTCCTACCTTGTGAATAAGCTACTGGAAAGTACCAGGAATTTGATGCATCAAAATTATTTTTTGGCCTTGGAGAGCTAACAATAAATAGTGATGACAACAAAATGGATAGTTGAAAGAGATCTGTCATAAGAACGTAAGAAATGCCTTCACCGGATCAGAACATAGGTCCATCTAGTCCGGCGACCCGCACACGCGGAGGCTACGTAGGTGTTCCTTGATGAAGACCTTGTTTACTTGTATCCCTCAATGTGATTTGCAAGAAGGTGTGCATCCAACTTGCCCTTGAATCCTAGAATGGTGGTCTCTGTCACAACCTCCTCCGGGAGAGCATTCCAAGCGTCCACTACTCGCTGTGTGAAACAGAACTTCCTGACATTTGTCCTGGGCCTGTTGCCCCTCAGTTTCAGTCCATGACCTCTTGTCCGAGTCACATTCGACAATGTGAATAACGATGTTTCTTGCTCTATTTTATCGAATCCTTTTAGTATTTTAAAAGTCTCTATCATATCCCCTCGCAGTCATCTCTTCTTGAGGGTGAACAATCCCAGTTTTCCGAGGCGTTCTTTGTAGCTCAAATTCTCCATGCCTTTTACTAGCTGTCAAAAAAAACCCCAGTCATTATCTAATAAGAGATACTTAGACCGTGCAGTAGAATGAAATATCATTATGGCTCCATAAGCCCCTTTAACCCACCCACAATATTATACCCGTTTGCAATGGTTACTTCAAGAGAGTGAAAAGGGTCTTGTTGAGATGGAGTGAAGGATAAGAAGTAGTGTTGTGAGCAGCCATTTCTTGTGGGGGAAAACAGAACCAGAAGGGGTGACCCTTTCTCATGGCATCTATGGTAGCATGGATTAGCAGCTGGATGAAGAACCTCAGAAAATGCAGCACACACGGGTTGTGGGTAAAAGTCAAAGCATTTCATTTCTGTATACAAAATGAAATAGCCATGTATATAAAGGGAAATAGCCAGCCCCAGTACTTCTAATTAAATCTCTTCAACCTGTTTCAGTAGCCTGTCCCTGACATGGTTCGACATTTCAATATATAAAAAAACCTTCTTAAACCTAATCTCATTTCCAACTTCCTATCCCTGACATGACTCCTTTCTTCAATATGCAATAAGCTTTGCATAGATTAATGAAAATCTTGCCTCACCAATCTGCTATATTTCTTTGAAGGGGTGAATATGCATGTGGATAAAGGTAAGCTGCTTGATATTTTGTATCTGGATTTTCAAAAGGAATTTGACAAAGTACCCCATGAAAGAGCTCTAGGGAAATTAGAAAGCTATGGGATAGGAGGTAATGTCCTATTATGGATTAAGAACTGGTTAAAACAGAGAGTAAGGCTAAGTGGTCAATATTCTCAAAGGAGGTGGGTAAATAGTAGGGTTCCCCAGGTGTCTGTGATGGGACCACTGCTTTTTTAACATAGGTTATCAATGATCTAGAGATGGGAATAACTAAACTAAACTAAACCTTGGGTTTGTATACCGCGCCATCTCTGCGAGCGTAGAGCTCGGCACGGTTTACAGAGTTAAGATAGAAAGGAACTACAATGAAGGGTTATAGGAGAGGAATTAGAAGATAGAGAGGGACAAGGGTACCAAAGAGCGGGAGGTGATTAGATTTTAAGATAATTAAAATAGCTGATGACACAAAGTTGTTCATAGTGGTTAAATCACAAGATGATTGTGAAAAATTGCAAGACGACCTGTATTATAATTTTTTTTGTTGTTTATTTTGAATCTGGAGTCAATAAGGGAAAGGAGATGGGATTTGATAAACTGCCTTGCTATGATTACAATCAAAACAGTTTACATGTTATATATGGCACTTATTTTGTACTTGGGGAGGGTTAAGCAACTTTCTCAGAGTCACAAGAAGCTGCGGTGGGAATCAAACCCAGTACCCCAGAATCTCAGGCCACTGCACTAACCACTAAGATACTCTGACTCCAACTCCATAGCCCTGGACAGTGTGAATCAGTTAGCGCAACTGCAGAACCACACACTAACTGATTAGCATGGTATTAGCTCATGAGCCCGTACTGCCTACAAAATGGGTGGTAGTCAAGACTCACCCACTAACTTTTGGTTATGGTCGTGCACTACTGGCTCAAAGCAGAAACAAGTGGGTCAGTCGGGATGTTTCCAAATGAAATCTTTATTGATGGAAGGAAGAGGTATGATTCTGCAGAGAACGACTCTACGCTGCAAGCGTTTCGGTATAGCGGACTATACCTTCTTCAGGAGTCTATAAGTAGATTATAAAACAAATAAATTTAAAAACGTGCAAGTAAAATAAAATAGCGAGCAAACATATAACTGAAAGACATAAAAAGTACAGGCTATGACTAAATTTTCCACATGTAAAAAGGATGAATATATAAATAAAACAAGACTCGCAGCCCCTAGAGCAGGGGTCTCAAAGTCCCTCCCTGAGGGCCGCAATCCAGTCGGGTTTTCAGGATTTTCCCCAATGAATATGCATGAGATCTATGTGCATGCACTGCTTTCAATGCATATTCATTGGGGAAATCCTGAAAACCCGACTGGATTGCGGTCCTCAAGGAGGGACTTTGAGATCCCTGCCCTAGAGATTCAAAACTACATTGTATATCTTTTAAAAGCCAGAAACAAAGTATCAATCTACAGGGTACTGCACTTAAAAACAAGGTCATTCATAAAATAATAATAAAAACATATTAGATACATAACATAACAATCCACTTATATTTATTTAGTTATAATATTTATATACCACTTATAGCCTAAGGGGCTCATAATCAAAACAGAAATACATCAAAAATCCCATCTAAATCGACAAGTTTCAAGTTTATTAGATGACTTGATAAATCGCTTAATCAAATATTCTAAGCGATGTACACTTTAAATTTAACAATTATTAAATATAAAAAACAAAAACAAACAATACAGTACATACAATTATTAAATAATGGGTAAGAACTCATGATTATTAACACATGGATGATTAATAAGACAAGTCATCCAAGTGCCGATAACCAAAACGGGTTTTAGATGTATTTAAAAACAGCTTAGGCCTCTTCAGTGCTGCTGTACGCTGAGCTGAAAGGGGCATTTTAGGAGGAGTGGTCAGGGCGGGATTTGGGTGGGACATGGGCTGACCTAGACTTAGTCGTACTGCAAGCATAACCGAAAGTTTAACGAGGCTGCCTGGACGGAACTTGTATGTTGTGACTTAGGCGATGTAAAAACAGGTCTAAGTGCCCATAAGGTATCCAAAGTGACCGATAACCACTGCAGACACAAAGTACAGACCCCCACACACTCTCCCAGTGATCACTGAGGCCCCACCCCACACTACCATAAAAATCGGAATAAAAACGTACATACCTGTCTCCAGATCATCAGCACCTGGCATAGGAAAGTCTAGTAGAGTAGCACAGAGATGACATAAGATGGGGCTATTGGGTTTGTAAACAGGTGGGTCTAGTAGATTTTAGGGGTGTTTTGGGGGGCTCACCATGACTTATAAGGGAGTTCTGGTGAGATGTTTATATGGCACTCTTTTTGTGAAGTTCACAGCAGCGCCCTATAAGCTGCCCTACTACTGTGTTGCCATGCCTGGGTGTTCAGTCCATCACTTTGCTGGCCCCTCCCACGTCCAAAAGGTCTTGTTCTAGGCATTTTTGACTTGGATGAATTTTTGGACAAGAATGGGGTATAAAGATAAGACGACTTAGCGGTCTGGATAATCAAACGGCTGGACGTATAATTAGACAATTTTTGAAAAAAAAAAAATAATAATAATAATTTGGATATATTTTTCGGGAATGGACTTTAGACACTGCCGAGTTTGGGCAACTAGAGACTTAGGCCCAAAATGGACTTGGACGTTTTTTTTATTAGGCCCCTCTAAGTGGTTTACATTCTCAAAGGAGGTAAGTAAATATTGGGGTTCCCCAGGGGTCTGTGCTGGAACCGCTGCTTTTTAACATATGTATCAATGATCTAGAGCAGGGGTGTCAAAGTCCCTCCTCGAGGGTCGGAATCCAGTCGGGTTTTCAGGATTTCCCCAATGAATATGCATTGAAAGCAGTGCATGCACATAGATCTCATGCAGATTCATTGGGGAAATCCTGAAAACCCGACTGGATTCTGGCCCTCGAGGACCGACTTTGACACCTGTGATCTAGAGATAGGAATAACTAGTGAGATAATTAAATTTGCTGATGACACAAATATTGGGAGTAGTCCTCTCTTTGGCAACTCCCAATACTCAAGCATTTTTCCCTCTCTGTCCCTGTAGGCTCATACTCTACCTAATGTACCTGGGGCAATGGGAAGATTAAGTGACTTGCCCAGAGTCACAAGAAGCAGCATGAGATTTGAACCCACAACCTCAGGGTGCTGAGATTTTAGCTCCAAACACTGTGCCACACTCCCGTTGTACCTTTAAGTTATAAGCGATTTACAAAGGAATTAAAAAGAACAGTAGATTACAAACTCATTTATAATAATAATAATAATAACAGTTTATATTACCGCAATACCGTTAAGTTCTATGCGGTTTACAGAAGATTAGTGGAGTACAAGTTGAGTTGACGTACAAGTTGAGTTGACGTACAAGTTGAGTTGACGTACAAGTTGAGTTAACTTAAGGGTTGTGGGAACAATCATTTATCAAAGTATCTTTTATCAGCATCTTTCTAAAAACCTGATAGGAACTTGAACCTAATATCAGCTTACTAAAACTCTTGTCCCAAGACACAACACAATCAGAGGAAGCATGTTTTAAAGCACGGATGATTTCTATGAGTTTGTGGCATGAAGAGCATATCTCAGTGCAAGAGGCACGGTCCCATCAAGAGCAGTATTGCACACAAAGCCTAAAGTAAATATTTGAAATTTCTCATTCATTCATTTATTTATATCCCACAATATTCATATCCTATGCGGGTTACATATTCACATTTATGATTCAAATAAAACAACCACTTTATAAAATACTAAAATCACACAGCATACTCGTACATCATGCAGTTCTTTAAAAGCATAAAACAGCAGGCGGAGGCTCCCTCTTTTTGACACTGGAGAAACCGTTTACATACCTTGCAGTTGTTGGAATTTCACTTTCAAAGGCTCAGTCTGGGGGCCATACATTCATAGTTGCCCCCATGTACTAGCAGTTACTTCTTAAAAAACTTGGGGACTGTATTACATATACCACATCGACTGTTTCTAGGTTTCATCCACCTGAGACACGTTAGCAGGGCTGGGTATGGGAGTTGGGGGCTGAGGGAGGAGGAATTCGATAAGAGTGTGAGTAGTGGTCCTGGGAGGAGGGGGGTTTTGGAACAGGGGTGGGTGGGAAATTTGGGTCCTGTTTCTTTGGGGGAGAGGATGGGGGAAGGGCTAAGGGATATCGGAGGTTTTCTTTGCACTTTGTGCGGGGGTGGGAGGATGGGGGTTCTGCTTGATATTGTAAAACTTGATGATAATTTGCCATTTTCATTGTTTGCTGGCTTTCTGTCGAGTTGCATTTTGTGCCTAAACATAAAACAATTCCTTTAAAACAAACATCAAAACAAAAACTGTAGAAAAATGTTTTTAAAAAAAAAACAACAACAACAATGAAAACAATTTCCCATCACAAATTCTGAAAAGGTTTACTGAAAAGATTACAGCACGTTTGGTCATCTTCACTGTGTTGGTGTGAATACTTATCCTGTGGAGGTGTCTCTCCTCTTTCGTTAACATTAACGCATGGCAATTTTCCAGCCTCATTAAAAATGGCCTTAGCTTGTGGGAAAAATCTGCGGTAGGGTGAGCTAAGGCCACTTTTTTTTACTGCAGCTTATTAAAAGGACACCTATGCTACTATGTTACTTGTCAGTGGATCCAGCAAATAACTGTGACAACTACTGGACTGCCTCCTGCAAGCTAGAGTGGGTAGCAGTAGAGAGATAGTAGACACATTACGAGGGAGGCAGCATGTGCTGGGATCAGATGAGGACAGGGAGGCACACAAACGATCCTTCCCTCTGCAAATGTTTCATAGGTGTCTGTTAGTTGTTAAAGAAAGATGTTCCTTTCCCGGTTGCTTTGCTTTTCTATAGTCAGACTTCTATTTTGATTCATGTCTA
This sequence comes from Geotrypetes seraphini, assembly GCF_902459505.1. Classification (NCBI taxonomy): domain Eukaryota; kingdom Metazoa; phylum Chordata; class Amphibia; order Gymnophiona; family Dermophiidae; genus Geotrypetes; species Geotrypetes seraphini. The sequence continues at coordinate 57,905,101 of NC_047098.1, read as the reverse complement.
CAGATATAACAGATTTGACAGCAGTCTGGGTAGGTATCTTTAGAGTTTTATAGTAGCAGCTTAAGTGTGTTGCATTTTCCTTATTGCTTATTCTGAAGCTGAGCAGCAAAGGTGGTTTACAGCATATTAAAATGAGACGGTGGAGTGAATGATACATGGGCAAGCTTTTTTGGCTTTTTGCCAGTAGTTCAGGCTGTCATTATGGCAGAAGCAGGCTCAGTGCTTTTCCTCCAGTCATTAGCAGATGTTAGATCATACCAGGAAAGCAACTGTGCAAATATGAAATGACGGCGGATAAACATCACTTGGCCCATTGTCTAGATCGGATTTGTTTCCTGGTTTTCTACCACTTTGGTTGATGAGTACCGTATATACTCTAATATAAACCAGGATTTTGGAGCCAAAAATAATGGGGGTCCCAGTTTATATTCAGGTTATGCCCCAGTGACCACCTAAAACCCTCCCAGACTTCCTGCAGGCCTGCCCTAGGCCGAGACAGAAGGGATCCCTCCCATCTCTTGCCCTGGCCGACATTAATAATTATCACCCTTCCTCCTTCCCTCCCTCACGTATCTGTTCCCTGGTGGTCCAACATGTATCCCGCGCTGAAATCCTGAAGATTATAAAGGTAATAGCCAGCGGAGTACCCGGGCCGGCATGCAGGAGCGAGCTTTTCATGCTCCCGGCCGGTCTTGCACCGCTCCTTGATAGGCTGCCGCAAATTCTCACGGGATTTGCAGTTCTCATGGCAGCCTATCAAGGAGCGGTGCAGGGCCGGCCGGGAGCACAAAACGCTCGCTCCTGCGTGCCATCCTGGGTGCACTGCTGGCTACTACCTTTACAATCTTCAGGATTTCAGTGCGAGATACACGCTAGACCACCAGGGAACAGGCACGTGAGGGAAGGAAGGAGGGAGGGTGGTAATTATTAGTGTCGGCCAGGGCAGGAGACAGGAGGGATTCCTCCTGTCCCGGCCTACCACTAGGTGGTTTAAGTTAAGGGGAATGGTTAATCTGCTGGCTGAGTTAGAGGGCAGAGGAGAATACGGGACAATGAAGCCATTATGCCATCACTAATGAGGATGGCTCTTTTTAGGGGGAAGACGGTACAGGGAAGGAAGGTGGGACAGTGTTCAGAGCCTGGCAGGGAAGGGGGCTTGGTTCACAGCCTGGTAGGAAATGAGACTGAGTGTAGGGCAGGGAGGGAAGGGGGCTGGGTGCAGAACTTGGCAGGGCAGGACAATTGAATATTAAGCCGCCCGACTTATATTCGAGTCAACAATTTTTCCTCCTTTTTGGGGGGGAAAATTGGGGGTCTCGACATATTTGGACTGACTTAAATTCGAGTATATACGGTATATAAATTCTCGCACATTAACCTCTACAACCTTGTTTTACCATTGCCTTCCATTTTTCTCAAGCATGTCAAAAAGTATCATCATCCTCCTGGTTGAAAGATATAATATGAAGAAACTTTCCTTAATTCAGTAGGAAGATCATTACAAAGTTTGGTTCCTACATATTCAAAAGATTTACTCAAAGACTTCAAACAAATCTGTTTAATTGATGAATAACTGAACGTCAAATAATACTTGGAAACGAGAAGCAATCCTACTTACTGGAAAGGATAAATATCTTAATAAACCTTCAGGTCCCATACCATATAACATTTTATGTAATCAATATAATCACTTTAAAATGTATTCTCTTCTCAACCGTCAACCAATGCAATTGATTTAAAAATGGAGTCACCCAATCATATTTCTTAGCTTTGAATATTAGACGCACCCCTGTGTACTGAAGCAAATGCAACCTATATTTCAACTTCAATGTAATACCACAGTTCAATGAATTACACAATAATCTAAGTGAGGTAAAATAATTGTCCTATTATTTTAAAAATATTAGTAGAAAGAACAGAACATATTGCATATAGTTGAGGTAATTTTAAAAATCCCTCTTAATTAACTAACTTGCCCCACCCCCTTTTACAAAACCGCAATAGCTGATTTTAGAGCAGGTCGGCGCACTGAATGCTCTGCACTGAGCATTCAGTGTGCCGGCCTGCACTCAAAACCACTATCACGGTTTTGTAAAGGGGGGGAAGGGGGTTGGTTCTCTAAAGTCGAACCACAATCCAATATAATACCCAAAACCATAGATTTCTCAATAACTATAAGTATCCTGAGGGTCATGCGAGGTAAAGACAGAATAATTATGCCAGCAGACTACAAGCATTTCTATTTTCAAGAATTTAATGTGATACTTTGTATATACAATCCAGTTAAGGCAGGAAACTTATCTTTGGTCACTTCCCAGTGATCAATTTGTTTTACATCCACATGCTATTGTAGATACAAAGCTCATCACCAGCAATAAAGAGGACATGCTGAATCTACTGAGAAAAGTCAAAGCCCAAAGTCATAACATGAGATTGGAACTGAACATAAACAAGACGAAGATCATGAACACGGAAAATGATGAAGATTTTGAGCAATAGAACTATAAAGGATTTCAATCTCCTGGGTTCTTTCATAAAAAAGAAGCAACTAGCAGGGAAGAAATACTCCACAGAATAGCACTTGGTCACTCTTCAATGAAGGCTCTTGACAAACTATTCAAAGACAAGGAAATAAACACTCCAAATGAAGATCAGACTTGTTCATGCACTCGTTTTCTCAGTACTTGCTTTCCAAGCAGGTCAACTGAACGATTGGCTGGGTAACATTATCACGCACTCTTCATCCTACCTAAGTTTCAGAAAATTAGTAAAAACAAATTTGTTTAACCGATTTGTAACCTAAGACCTCTTAAGCCTTATCTCTTCAACTCTAACCGAATTGTTTCCCAAGATCTCTTATGCCTTACTTCTGTATCCTGCTCACCTGTACTTTGATGACTTTACATTGTACCTATATTCGCTGATTGTCCAGCTCTTCTTTGTTGTAAACCGCCTTGAACTACTACAGCTTTGGCGGTATATAAGAATAAAATTAATATTATTATTATTACTAGTGTTTAAGCCCGTTACATTAACAGGTGCTAGAATATATGTCTTCTGTTTTTCTTTCTTTTTGTCTCTCTCCCTCCCGCTGTCTTTCTTTCTGTCTGTCTCTCTCTCTGGCCCCTTTTGTCTGTCTGTCTGTTTTTCTGTCTCTCTCCCTGCCCCTGTGTCTTTCTTCCTTTCTTTCTGTCTCCCTCCCGCTGTCTATCTTTCTTTCTCCCTCCCTCCCGCTGTCTGTCTTTCTTTCTATCTGTCCCTCTTCCTGCCCCCTATACAGCAGCAGCATTTCTCTTCCCCCCCATTTCCCTGTGCAGCAGCCACAGCAGCATTCCCTCCCTCTTCATTTCCCTGTGCAGCAGTATTTCCTCCCCCTCCCTTCCTCATTTTGACAAGGCGGGTCTGCTGGCCAGCCGGCAGCAAGACCCGTCCGTCCAGCCAACAATTTGAGGTTAGTTGGGTGGAGAGGTTTGGGGGGGTCATCGGGGGGTGATAGCGGAGGGGGGAATTAGCATGGGGGGGAACCCTCCTGCCGGCGATTGGTGCGGGACACAGGCAGCTGCGGCCGCTATACCTAACGTGGCAGGGAGATCCCTTGCCACGATAAGTGTAGCAGCCGCATCTACAGAATCGGGCTTAGTGTAGGCCCCTCCCAGGCGTCCTATACAGAATCCGGGCCTATGGGGCTCATAATTGAAGCTTAAACACGTCTAAAAACCCGCCTAAGTACTCAGATCGTCCAAGTGCTGATCATTCAAACTTATTTTTAGACTTTTTAGGCCTCTGAATGCTGCTGTTTGCCTAGAGCTAAAAGGGGTCTATCTGGAGGAGTGGTTACGGCAGGATGTTGGCCAACCTAGACTTAGTCGTCCTGCAGGGATAACTGATAGTTTTATGAGACTTCCTGGACAGAACTTATACGTTGTGACTTAGACAATGTAAAAACAGGTATAAGTGCCCAAAAGGTATTCAAAGTGACCAAATAACCACTGCAGAGACAAAGTAAAGACCCCACACACATTCCCCCAGTGTTCACTGGCCCCCTCACACCCCTGCAAAGATCGGAATAAAAACGTACATACCTGTCTCCAGAATATCAGCACCTAACAATATAGGAAAGCCCACCTAATATAGGAAAGCCTGGGGGGTGGGCTAGTGAACCATATATAAGCCACTCTTACCACTACATTCATGGTGGAAAATGTGAGCCCACGAAAAACTCCCCAAACCCTACTGTCACCTGCATCCATAAGAGCTATTGAGGTTGTAGACAGGTGGGTATAGTGGGTTTTGAGGGTGTTTGGGGTGCCTCACCATATCCTATAAAGGAGTTTTGGTGAGATGTTTATGTGGCATCCTTTTTGTGAAATTCACAGCAGTGCCCTGTAAGGTGCCCGCTGCTCTGTTGCCATGTCTGGGTGGCCAGTTCATCACAATACTGGCCCCCTCTCACGTCCAAATGGTCTTGGTCTGGGCTAAAATTTTGGTCAAGAATGTGGTACTGGCGGTCTGGACAATCTATAGCATGGACGTCCAGATAGACAATTTTCGAAAAAATATATTTTAGACCTATTTTTCAAGAACGGGCATTTTCCCCACTGCCGACTTTGGATGTCTAGCATTATACGCCCCAATCAGACTTAGACGTATGTTTGATTATGCCCCTCCACAGAAACAAGACAGAAAGAAGACTGACTCATTTGAGCTTTGGTGCTGGAGAAGGATTTTATGTGTACCATAGACCAGTGGTCTCAAACTCAAACCCTTTGCAGGGCCTCCTTTTGGATTTGTAGGTCCTTGGAGGGCCTCAGAAAAAATAGTTAATGTCTTATTAAAGAAATGACAATTTTGCATGAGGTAAAACTCTTTATAGTTTATAAATCTTTCCTTTTGGTTAAGTCTTAATAATAATATTGTCATTTATAGCTAAAGAGACGTTTGATCAAGAAACTGTTTTATTTTACTTTTGTGATTGTGATAAACATACCGAGAGCCATAGACTGTCAGAACTAACAAATCAATTCTGGAAGAGATCAAACCAGCTATGTCACTCAAAGCCCATCAGAAGAGAACGATAATTGAAGGAGGACACACTGTTTCAGAAGATCGACAAAACCAGGCAAAGAGAGCGACACACCGAAAACAACCATGGTGATTATGCTGGAGGACCTTACTGGACTAGCACAAAACTGAAAAGATTAAAGACATATCTCTTCCCCCAGTAGGCTCAACTCTTCCCAGCCCTCTTCATCCCACAGACTGCCATCCTAAAATCACCTGGCAATATTAAACTCACTTATCAATAACACTATATCACAAATGTATCTCATCTTGCTGTAAACTGTAATGATTCCCTGTCAAAAACTGTGGGATATAAGAAGCTGTATTCTATTGTTTTGGATTCTTTTTAGAACTATAATTCATCAAGTTGGTAGGGCTTGAACACAAGTCGACGGCACCTAGCATGCTATTGCAGAACACCAAGATTTCGCAGATATTTTCGAAATAGCCACAGCTTTTTTTCTAAGACCTTGATTTTTATCAAAGTGATAAAAGTTGAAGCAAGCTCTAGGCAATAGTAATACTGGTTTGCACATTTTGGATGAAAAACCTCAAACATACAGCTGTGCTGTACACAGGGCGGTGGAGTTGGAGTCATGCAGTCTGAAGCAAATTTGGGTGGAGTCGGAGTCGCTGAAAATATGCCGACTCAAATTCCAGCTTCAAAATATAAATTCACATTAGAATTTCCTAAAAGAGAAGTCATAGGCCATTATTGAGATGGCTTGGGGAAATGCACTGTTTATTCCTAGGCTAAGCAGCATAAAATCTGTTTTACTACTTAGGATCTAGCTAGGTACTTGGGACCCGAGTTGGCCACTGTTGGAAATGGGATACTGGGCTTGATGGACCTTCGGTCTGTCCCAGTATGGCAGCTCGTATGTGAGCCAAGTATAGGACAGTCAAGCCATTGTGACATCACTGATGAGGTTGGCTCTAAGACATTGGTGGAATGAGGCATTATGACATCACAATCTCAGCTCTGGAATGTTGGTACTCTGGGTTTCTGCAAGTCACTTAATCCCCCCCATTGCCCCAGGTACACTAGATAGATTGTGAGCCCACCAGGACAGATAGGGAAAATTGCTTGAGTATCTGAATGTAAACCACTTAGGCTATAAGTGGTATATAAATACTTACATAAATAAAAATTATATATATCTTTGCCCTGAATCTAAAGGGCTGGTAAATATTAGATCCAGAACAAAAAAAATGTAAGTCAATCAGAATTGAAGGTTTGGTGTACCAACTCCACAGCCAGTGGCGTAGTAAGGGAGGTCCGCACCGCATGCCGTCTTGGTGAGGGCACAGGTACCCATCCTCCTCCTTCCCTGCCCCCCTCCCCCATTGCTGTGCATGCATACCGCTTCCCTTCCCCTGTACCTCTGTAATGTTCCTGGCACGAGCAGCAACCCCCAAACTGCTGTTGCACCAGCATCAGCTCTTCCTCTGATGTCACTTCCTGGACCCGCGCCTAGGAAGTCACGTCAGAGGAAGAGCTGGCACTGGCGCGACAGCAGCTTGGGGGTTGTTGCTCACGCCAGGAACGTTAGAGAGGTACGGGGCAAGAGATGTGGCAGGCTGGGAGTAGGGAAGGTGCGTATGGAGGTGGGGGAAGGAGAAGAGGGCGGGGTGGGGTGCCACCGCCCTGGGTACCTTTCACCCTCGCTACGCCACTGTCTATAGCCCTGGCTATGCACCACCATACATGAAACTGGGGCTTGGTTTCCACACACAGATCCACTGTTTAGGCTGGCAAGAGCTTTGGATACTGACACAGATGTTTAAATGTCAAAACCTCTCAGCCACAAGAGTATTTCTACAATAGCTGGTTAAGAAATAGGAAAAACTCCAAAGACTGAACAGCTGTGAAAGAAAGCATGAAGCAGTAGGTACAACCCTTAACAAAGGCATAGGGTAACATGTAGGACCCTAACAATACAGTGGTGTAAGCTGTGCAGAATGACAGGTACAACTCTAAACAAAGGCACAGAAAGGTGTAACTCGCAAAGGGCATCAGGTACAACCTTAGACAAATAGAGAGATCCTACCTTGCTGTGCAGTTTGAAAACTTGAAAAACTGCCTTTCACATAACACAATCAAAGTGGTATACAATACCAAATGCACAAGGAAGGGAACTCCAAGTATTTACAGAACAGTAAAAGTGAGAAAAAAAAGAGGATTAAAAAGGTTTTTGGCCACCTAAGGGCCACCCAACAGGGCCCAGAGACTTGGCAGGGAGGGGCTGGGTGCAGAGCCTGACAGGGCAGGACACTTGTATATTAAGCCACCCGACTTATATTCAAGTCAACCATTTTTCCTCCTTTGGGGGGAGAGGGTCTCGACTTATATTCGGATCGACTTATATTCGAGTATATACGTTACTAACTTTACCAATCCCCATGTACTTCTTCCCCAGGCGTCCATTTACTCCCCATTTCCATATTTCTATCCCCTGTAATCACTATCCTCTTCTATTTTAATCCCTCTGCCTCTTCCACATGGTTCCACTATTCCTAGCATTTTCCACCCTTATAACTCAACATCCACCCTTTCTTTCTCTCCTACCCTTGCTCATAGCTTGATATCTATCTCCCTGTCCCTTTCACTCTACCCCTCCAGCATCTTCCTGTCCAGCATCTCTCCCTCATTCCCTTCTACCTCTGGATTCAACATCTCCTTCACTCTCCTTCACCCCTATGTCCAACATCTCTCCATCTCTCTTCCCTCCTTCCTCTTTCCCATTTTCCACCATCTGTCTCTCTCTCTCTCTCACAACCTGGGTCTAATCTTTCTCCCCCCATGAAGCATCTCTCCCTCCCTCTTTTTTAGTACTATGCCCAACATTTTCCCTATCATCCTTCTCTGTCCCTACGTCGCTCCCACTCCTCCACTGCCGTGTCCAATATTTTCCTTGCAACAGAGAGGGACAGGACGTGGACGAGAGAAGGCTTCTGGGTCAGGCACAGACAGTGTATAGGTTTCTCCATCTTTTATTTAAGAATAAGGATGTGTTGTTCTAGAATATCAAGACTAGAATATTTTCTCATGTGATGAAAGACACACAGAAGCTTAGAAGAGAATTCTGTTATCGCGGCCCAGTGTGTTACAGCTGGGTACTTTATTTTTCCTTGTTTCGATGTAAATGTATTGTTACATTTAGATCTGTCTTGTTTCAACCTGCTCAGTTAACAGCTTTTTTGGCAGCACATCAACCTATGGTTTCAGCGAGTGCGGTATCATTTGGAACCATGGCTTATTAATAATGTTCACATTTAGTTAAACTTTAGCTTTAGGTTATTTAACCTGCTTCCCTTTTCTTAGTATAATATTCAATTCCTTGCTTATGTTCCTCTTGCCCTCTTCCTCCCCCCACCCCTTGCTTGGCTATATTGTATTGCATTTAACGCTCTTTTTTTCTCAAATATTTTTTTATTAATTTTACCAAGTAAATACATCAAATACAAATAACACTAGCAACATAAATTAATTACATACAATAATACACTATTATAGTGAAAACATCAGAATAGAGGAAATAACCTAAAACAAATTAGACAAAATAAACATAAAATAAAAAAATGCACAAGAGCTGCGGATAATCTTTTCAGATATAGAGAAGTGAGATTTTACGCGCACTTTAATTTAAAAAAAAAAAAAGATTTGTATAGCCCACTTCTTTTCTATTTCACCTGCATCTTCTCGTTCTATCAGTGTCTATTTAAAACATATTCCCTCTATAACGGCTACCTCCTGCGGTTCACAGCAATCCCAGATATTCATTGCTAGGGGCCATATTCAGCCGCTGGCATTCACATTGGGGTGGGAAAATTGAGTTCCCGTGGGGGGATGGGGATAAATTTGTCCCCGTGTCATTCTCTCTGCCTGCAAACTAAAGAACTGTATTAGGTAAACAATGAGTGTTTGTACTCACAGTCTCCCATGTTATTTCCTCTGCCATCAAATCTTTGTGTGTGTCCTCGTATTTGCCTCCTATGTCTTCCCTAATATTTACATATGTCTGCTATATGAGCAAAATCTAACCTGTGTTCTAATGGCATCTAATCAACACCACATCACGTATGCTAATCGCTTCTAATTTGATATATAGGTTCTTATCTATCTATACACATTTATTTCACAAAGCAGCTGAAAGCCTGAAATGTCAGTGTGCATGTTGAGTGAATGAATAATGAAAACACTTAAACCCCAGGAGTGTAAACAGCAGGTACAGAAAAGCATACCTAGGTGAAGGAAAAGAAGATGCAAATAAGATCATACAGGCTTGTGTCAGCCTATTACAAAATGTGCTCACACAGGAATTGAAAGGACTCTGAAGGGACAGCTCTCTTCAGAGTTATTGTAACTGGGGACATCACTGGGGAAAGAGCATGAAAATTATATTCCAGCCTCTGGTGCCCTCAGAACCTCCTGCACTCCTGGGTGTTTACAAGTGCAGGTGGTGGAAAGATTATTGCACTTTGAAGCCACTAAAGCAGTGGCTAATCCCTAAAAAAGGGCCAATGTTGGCTTCTTACTGAGTTACTACCGTGTTTCCCTGAAAATAAGACAGTGTCTTATATTAATTTTGGACCCCAAAAAATGCACTAGGTCTTATATTCGGAGTAGGTCTTATTTATTCATGTACAATGATCATCTCTCCCTTCCTCTCTTCCACTCCAATTCTTCCTCTTTCCCTTCTCTCCCCCACATACAGCATCTTTCCTCACCTCTCACCCAACCACTTGTGCCTTCCCTCTGCAGCATCTTTCTATCCTTCCCTCCCTCCCTCCCACCTCTCCTGCAGAACTGTTGTCCAGTTTCTATCCCTCCCTTCCGTGCAGCTGCAGCAGAACCCTTGAGTAGCCCCCCTGCCCCGCTGCACAGCCGAACTCCCACTGACTCTCCCATCTTTCTATCTCTCCCGCCCATCCGAACCCCACCAACCGCGAGACCTATATACCTCCCTCCACAGAGCAGAGTCGTCAGCACTCTAAACAGGCTGCTTCGCAGTCTTCTCCCACTGGGTCTTCTATGCTCAGCATTGCTAATGATATCATCAGTGATGTAGCAGAGGGAATGCCCCGTTGGGAGAAGGCCATGAAGCAGCCTGTTTAAAGTGCTGCTGACGCTGCTCTGTGGAGGGAGGTAGTAGGTTTCACAGTTCGGACAGGAGGGAGAGATGGAAAGATGGGAGAGTCAGTGTGAGTTTGGCTGCATGGCGGAGGCAGGGGGAAGCGCTGCTGCTGGCAAATCCAGGGATTAGGGCTTATTTTTGGGGTAGGGCTTATTTTCGGGGAAACGTGGCATATGAAGAATCTGATCAACCAACCAACCTCGTTAGCCTTTCATTGTAGGGGAAGTTGTTCCATCTCATTTATCATTTTGATTGCCTTTTTTGTTATTTTTTCTATTTCTGCTATAACTTTTTTTTCAGCGCAACACACAGGGGAAACAAATCCACAACAGATAGAATAATAGGGAAAAATGGAATTGTCCAATAAGAAAAGGTGCAAACAATAAAAATGTCTTTCAACTCATCTGAACAATCAGGTAATCCTTTATTCTTCCAAAAATACTCGACCCGACATGTACATGTTTCGGCCCTACGGCCTGCGTCAGGAGTCTTAGAGATCTTTGGGTATATAAAAAACTTTGTACATGGACCACTCTAGAGGGCTGTATTTATCACGACGCCGTCATACAGATGCTGGCTGTAAAGTGATATCGATATCACTTTACAGCCAGCATCTGTATGACGGCGTCGTGATAAATACAGCCCTCTAGAGTGGTCCATGTACAAAGTTTTTTATATACCCAAAGATCTCTAAGACTCCTGACGCAGGCCGTAGGGCCGAAACATGTACATGTCGGGTCGAGTATTTTTGGAAGAATAAAGGATTACCTGATTGTTCAGATGAGTTGAAAGACATTTTTATTGTTTGCACCTTTTCTTATTGGACAATTCCATTTTTCCCTATTATTATAACTTTTTTTTCAGACATGGCAACTAGAATTGCAGACCACATTCAAGGAACCGTACAGAGGTATTATGATACTGTCTGTTTTATTTTCTATTCCTTTTCTAATAATTCCCAACATTCCATTGACTTTTCTAGCCACCACCATATAAGGAGCAAAGGATTTAGTGTAACATTCATGACTACCCCTAGGTCCTTTTTCTGGTTGGTAACTTCTAACGTTGGGCCTTGTATCATGCAGCTGTATGTTCAGTTATTCTTCCTTACTAGTGTTTAAGCCCATTACATTAACTGGTGCTAGAATAGATGCTAGCCATTAACCTGTCAATAGGGATCACTATTAGACTAATAGAGTTTCTTTTTATGGTATCCATTCTCGATACAGATAGGGTTACAATATTTGTGAAGATAACCAAAGAGGACACATAACCCAAGCCCCACCTATACCCTGACCATGACCCCACCCAGGTCCCGCCTCTACCATGCCTGGACTCTGCCTCCTACTGATCCCAGTCCCACCACTTCACCTTCCACTATTTCTTTAGTCCCCTTTTGGCCCTCATCAATCCTCCACTGCATTTATTACCCTTTCAGTCCCAGCTCCATCCCTATCAATCCTTCCTTCCCTTGCCTCCAAGGACATTCTTCCTGTCCTATATTCCACCCACACCCAGCTTCTCTTCCTTTATTGCCCTTTCTCTTGTACCCCACTCTAGGACCAATTTAACCCTCTTCATCCAACTGCACTCCAACACCAGAGCCTGCACCAATTCAAACCCCACCCCCACCACTCTCTCCAGCTCCTGACTCCCCCCACCTACCTCCTCCCCGAAAAACTGCACCGAATCTTTGAGGAGGCTGGCAGCGGCTTGCCCCAAAAACTGCATCTCTGTAACCCCAGCCCCACCTATACCCTAACCCCACCCATGCCCCGCCTCTACCATGCCCGGACCCTGCCTCCCACTGATCCCAGTCCCACCACCTCACCTTTCACCATTTCCTTAGTCCTTTGTATCCTTATATCATGCGATATAGCTGGCCAAGTTTAAGCCGCTAATCACTAATATTCAGCAGAAATATAGCCATCAGTCTCACACTGAATATTAACGGTTAACCAGCCAAATGCTATTTAACTGGCCAGGAGCCATTCCTGAATAGTTAAATAGAGCTGAATATAAGGCGGTCCATATCAGTATCTAGATATGGTCCAGTGCTGAATATCCAAGAATAGAAAAATTTGCAGTAGCCAATATTTTAAAAAAAGTTGACCACTGCGGGTTTAACAATACCACCCACCCCCACACACAAAAAACACTGATATTTTGATATTTCCCACATAAGTCTCATTTGTAATCAGCAAATTTGGCCCCCTGCAAGAAGTAATAGCCGCAAAGTCCTGAGCCCAGCTTCCCCCGAACCAGCCGGGGAACAGATAAAAGCCTGCAGCGTGAACAGTACGCTGCCGTTCGGTGCAACCAAGTCCACTTGATAAGTACAATTATCTCAATTTTATAAGTCTAACAATATGAAATACTATTAACAGGCAGAACGTACTAGACTAGAAATTAAAACTTGATACCAAATTACATGTGTAGTTACGCTTTTAGCCAAATACGACAGCAGAATTGTAATGAATTTTGAAAGTCTGACTAAAATGAACTTCTATTAGTCAACAGAATGTACTAGGTTCAGAAATTCTACTAGTTGATAGAATGTACTTGATTAGAAACATGGCAGCATAACTGTAACAAACTTTGAAAGTTAGATTAATGTGAACTTCTATTGATTATCAGAATGTTCTAGATTAGAACTGTTATTAGTTAACAAAATATACTAGATTTGATCAGAATTTCAAATCCATACTGAATTATTATATGCATCAACGTCTTAGCCAAAATGGCAGCATAACAACTCCTACTCAAAAAAGCGAACTAATACAAAGTACTATTAATGGGTAGAACACTAAACATCTAATTAACATAAAGACCAATAACGGGTAGAATCTAGTAGAATAGGAATTCAATCTTCCTACTGAACTTCACAGGCATTTTCAGATTCAACCAAAATGGCAGCTGTAAACAAATTGAAGATAATACTGGGAATAGTTTATTTAATTTGTTATAGATGCTGGTGCAACGATGAAAGGCCCCCTGAACCAATACCAGTTCACCTTTCTTGGTATAGGACAACTAAGACGAACAAACCATCGGGTGCACACCAATTCTTATATGATTGTTCTGAACTAGGTCCGCTACAAATCCCCGTGGCAAATACCACCCACAAACCTTCCAAAGCACACAGAAACAAGACCAAGAGTAGAATTTTTAAAAAGTTAGAATACACAGAAACTCCTACCATAACACACTATGGGAATTTCAAGGGATATTATCTGAACGCCTATTCCGTGAGAAACAAGGCACAGGTGATATATGATTGGATCGAACAAAAGAACCCAGACCTCCTATTCCTAACTGAAACATGGATGGTATCTGATACAGATGTTATAATGAAAGAAATGTTACTGCAGGGTTATAAAATTATTCCACTAGCTGGGTGGAACTGGGTGGGCCTAGGAGCGGGGCCAGTCCTACTTTTTGGCCTACTTTTAAGCCTCCACTGATCTATGCAAATGAGGCCCTCCAATGAGTCATTGTACATGTCCTCACATCCCCTAGGGCAGTGGCCTCAAACTCGCGGCCCAGGGGACACATACGGCCCGCCAGGTACTATTTTGAGGCCCTCGGTATATGAATCATAATCACAAAGTAAAATAAAACAGTTTCTTGATCATATGTCTCTTTAGCTATAAATTACAATATTATTAAGACTTAGCCAAAAGGAAAGATTTATCAACTATAAAGAGTTTTACCGCATGCAAAATTGTCATTTCTGTAATAAGACATTAACGATTTTTTTCTGAGGCCCTCCAAGTAACTACAAATCCAAAATGTGGCCCTGCAAAGGGTTTGAGTTTGAGACCACTGCTCTAAGGGCTGCCCCTACACAACCAAATCTAATGGTGCCTTATCAAAAGCAGAACTGTATGCAAATAGATTTCATGCATATTTATTGCATAAGTCCTGAAAACCCAATCAGATTGCAGATCTTGGGGACCAACAGCATTAAAAAAACATATTTAGTGAAGCAGCATTATTTATAGTGAAGCAGCATTAAAAAAAACATATTTAGTCTATCTAGGTCTTTTTCGTTCATTCACGTTCCAAGATATGATGCTTTAAGGGAATCTTAACAGCTTAACTGTTAGTTTCACTGAGTTTTTCCATTAGCTCCCCTCACGGTGCCGGCAGCAGAGAAAAAGCTGAAACAATCCTAGTTGTAAATTAATGAAAATGGAAGGACTAAGGCAATTGCAGAGTTCAATAAAACAAATTACAAACCAAGAAAACAAGAAATTTATGAGCTTAGTTTTTCTGCACACAAAACATCTGTCAAAATGTTTAAGCACTTGCTTGTGTTGTAAAAACAGTGTAGCTCGCTAGAGGTCTGCATGCAACTCTTAAAAATTAGGAATCAATGTCACCGTTTCTACTGGTACCTGACAGTTGTTAATGACCATAATTGTCTTTTGAAGTCAAGCAGCATGCTCCAGCTAGGGAACTGTGCTCTTGCAGTTCTCTTTACCTTGGCCCTCCCCCCATCTTTTTTGAAATCTGATTATCTTCCACCAGAATCAGGGCCTTTTGCTACGCAGGCCCATCTGTCTGGAATGCCCTGATTAATGATTTGCGCAGCATCAATACCTAACTTTAATTCAGGAAGACCCTGAAAACTTTGTTGTTGTTGTTGTTGTTTTAAAACCAAAGGACATAATTTGAGGTTGAGGGGTGGTAGATTCAAGAGCAATGTTAAGAAATTCTACTTTACAGAGAGGGTGGTGGATGCCTGGAATGCCGCTCCCGAGACAGGTGGTGGAGAGGAAAACGGTGACGGAGTTCAAAGAAGCGTGGGGTGAACACAGAGGATCTAGAATCAGAAAATAATATTGAATATTGAACTAATGTCAGTACTGGGCAGACTTGCACGGTCTGAGTCTGTATATGGCCGTTTGGGGGAGGATGGGCTGGAGAGGGCTTCAATGACTGGGAGGGTGTAGATGGGCTGGAGTAGGTTTGGACGGAGATTTTGGCAGTTGGAACCCAAGCACAGTACCAGGTAGCTAAGAAGAAAAATTTAAAAAATTTATATTGAATCAGGTTGGGCAGACTGGATGGACCATTCGGGTCTTTATCTGCCGTCATCTACTATGTTACTATCATTTTAGAGGCTGATATAGTTTTCTGCTAAGGCCTCTTATGATGACACTGATGGCTGTAATAATGTTTTTTTTTAACATTTTATTTAATTTGGTTTTATATTCCGTCCTCCCAGAAGAGCTCAGAATGGGTTACAAGTTTATATACGTAATAAAGCGTATTTATACAAAGTGTTGGTAAACAGGGCATGGCAGAACATCGTCTGACAAAGACGGCAAAACCTAATTAACATAGCATGGCAAACATGGCTAACCTAGTATAGGGTTACCAGATTTTCCTTTGGAAAAATCCAGATCCATGGCCACACCCCCAGGACCGCCCAGTTCCGCCTCCTTCCCACCCTGTTCCACCCCCAGACAACATCCGCGCATGTGCAGACATGACACAACGATGTCATACGCACGAGTGTGTGACACCATGCTGCGCCCGCGCATGAGTGGATGCCCCTTTACAATGCAATTATGTCAGGAAGTTTTTCAAAACCCAGACAAAGTGCCGGGTTTTGAAAAGCCATCTGGACCCCAGACATGGCCTCAAAAGGAGGACATGTCCGGGGAAAGCTGAATGACTGGTAGCCCTAACCTAGTATGACATGACATGACAAACATAGTAAGGCAATTGTAGCACGATAAAACCTAGCATGGTAGACGTGGAACGGTAAACATTTTGTGGCAGACGTGGAGGGGCATTTTTCACAGGACGTCTAAGTCTAATTTGGACAATTTGGAAAAACATCCAGAAATCCAGTACAGAAAATGTCCATTTTAAAAACAGCCAGACGTCTGTCTTATTTTTGAAAATGACCTACGTAGACATTTTGGTCCTTAGTACATCTATGTTTTTTGGCTATTTTCAAAAATAAAACGCCAACATGAAAAACACACAAAAGCAAGTTTTGCAGATGTACTCAACTTCCTTCTCTGATCGCGGCAGGGGAATCCCCATCAGTTGAGCCAGTTTCGGGGATTCCTGCCAGCTCAGCTGGCAGGGAGATTCCTCTCTCCCTCCCTTCCTCACAGGCTCCAATCCCCTCCAGCACACCTCCAAACTAACCAAATAAAGAGCCGCCGAGCCCTACACCCCCTCCCCCCCAACATCCCTGGACCCTTCTCTGACATCCCTCCATACTCCCCAACATTCCCCCCCTAACATCTCCCAATACCCCCAGTACTTTCGGATTACAAATCGGCAGGAGGGAAGCCCACTCCCTCCTGTATATAGAGCCGCATGCTTGATTCACTCCTCAGGGTCTGTCGTGCGACTATTCATTAGCATCCCTTTTGTTCAGTCCCTTTTTGTCTTATCTTCTTTAAAATATTGTATTCCTTTCCCTCTTTCCTCATTTTGCGTAAGTCTTGTTATGGTTAAATGTGTATGTTTGTCCCCCCCGAAAGTTGTACGAATTTTAGCTATGTACATCGCTTTGAAGTTGGACTAAGCAATCCATCAAATTTTAAATAAAATAGGAAACTATCTGTCTCATCCTCAGTCCTCCTACACTTAATGCAAGGCTTGAGGGTCAATGACTGTGCCCATTCAAACTCTGATTCTTATGTGAGCCAAGTATATGATGAGTTTGTCTCTTAGGCACTGGTGGAATGAGGCATTATGACATCCCAATCTCAACTCTGGAATGTTGGGTTTCTGCCTAGTACTTGGGACCTGGATTGGCCACTGTTGGAAATCGAATACTGGGCTTGATGTCTCTTCGGTTTGTCCCAGTATGGCAATGCTTATATTCTAACCATCCTGTGCCATTCTTTAGTGTATCTCGACCTCAGTCCTTCCACAACAGCATTCTTCAATGTAAGGCTGGAGGGTCAGTGACTGGGCCCATTCATACTGGGAAGCTTAGTAAATCTTTTACTTTTAAATTGGTGAGAATTTGGAATGGACTTCCCGATTCTCTAAGACCAGTAGATCAATTATTTCAATTTCGAAAAAGTTTAAAAACCTGGTTGTTTTCACAATAGTTAATTTGATTTTAGCTGTCGTATCGTCATTTTAAGCAATTCAACATACTTTTTTTCTAACTTTTTCCATCCATCTAATCTAACCAATTACTGTTTTTATCCCACAGTTTTTACTTGTTATGTTTCATTTTTTAATGAACTGTAACTGAGTCGAGCTCCTTGGGGAGTAGATTTGGTATATAAAATGAAGATTAGATTAGATTAGATACTCCGATTCTTCCCTCTCTCCTTAAAAGAATAACATGGGAGATGGTTACCCGCGGTTATCTGCTGGGACAAGAACGGTGATGAATTTTGTCACCATGCATTCTCTAAATTTTATGAGCATCTTGCAGAGCTGGTGGGTGTCCTAGGTCCATCTTTAGCATTACATCCCCTTCAAGCCTCTATCCTGCAGCCACCCTCCCCCCTCAAGAATTTGAGAATTAAACTTAACAATCATGATCATCACACAAATATCCTATAAAAATGCAATTTAAAATTGGTGCTGATGGTTCTTTGAAGTTGTCTGGACTGCAGCTGGTCTTTGCTTAACATGAAGCTGCTGCCCTAGCTAACTGCCTGGTCTTATCTAATGGATGGATCAGTCCTTGTGTCTGGTCTTCCTTCAAAAAAAAATCTACCAGTAAGAAAGATATTATATTCTACGCAGAACTGGCGAAGTGCCACCAGATGTTTATTACTAATCTGGAATCCTGCCTTGTGAAAAGGGCTGTGGTTTAAACCCTGTAAAGGAACAATTCTTGAACATAAGTCCTAAGCTGGTAGTCTGAGCTTGTCCTAACTTCCCGCAGGAATCTACAGGTTTGAGGTAATTCAGACTTCATATACTGACAATCACAAAGAGGTCTTAGCGGTTTACAAACTGCTATAGGTGGAAGCTCAGGGTGCTCGGACCACTGCTTTTCAATATATTTATCAATGACATAGAAAGAGGGATGAAGTGCGAAATAATAAAATTTACAGACGACACCAAACTATTTAGTGGTGTTCGGACTAAAGAGGACTGCGAAGAATTACAAAGGGACTTGAACAAGCTAGGGGAGTAGGCGACGAGAAGGCAGATGAAGTTCAATTTAGAAAAATGTAAAGTATAGCATGTAGGGAGCAAAAACCCGAGGTACAGCTATACGATGGAAGGGATGTTATTGAGTGAAAGTACCCAGGAAAGGGACTTGGGGGTAATAGTGGATAAGACAATGAAGCTGTTGGCACAGTGCGCAGCGGCCGCTAAGAGAGCGAATAGAATGTTAGGTATAATAAAGAAGGGTATTACAACCAGATCGAAAGAAGTTATCCTGCCGTTGTATCGGGCGATGGTGCGTCCGCATCTGGAGTACTGCGTCCAATATTGGTCGCCGTACCTTAAGAAGGATATGGCGATACTCGAGAGGGTTCAGAGGAGAGCGACACGTTTGATAAAGGGTATGGAAAACCTTTCATACACTGAGAGACTGGAGAAACTGGGGCTCTTTTCCCTGGAGAAGAGGAATAGGCTCACGCGGAGGCCATTCAAGGTGTAACCTGGCGAAAACTTAGTCACCCGTATCCTTCTATGCGTCTTTCGAGGAGATGTGCATCTAACTTGCCCTTAAATCCTAGAACAGTGGGTTCCGCAGCAATTTCCACTGGGAGAGCGTTCTAGGTGTCCACCACTCGCTGTGTGAAGCAGAACTTCCTAGCATTTGTCCTGAACTTGTCCCCCCTTAGCTTCAGTCCATGACCTCTTGTCCTAGTCACATTTGACATCGTAAATAACTTTTTTTTTATTCTGCTCTATCTTGTCGATTCCTTTTATTATTTTAAAAGTCTCAATCATATCCCCTCGCTGTCTCCTCTTCTCAAGGGAGAACAGTCCTTTCTAAGTCGTTCTTTGTAGTTCAAGTTACCATACCTTTTACCAGCTTCGTTGCTCGCCTCTGCACCCCTCCTCTGCCGTGACATCCTGTTTTGGTCTGAGACAGACCGTGGTAGAGGGGACGTGCAGCAGAGGCCACCAGCAGCCTGTTAGATGCTACAACACCGGAAATCTTCTGTAGTCCATAATTAGTTTTTAAGGTGAGACTGGGAGGCCAGGGGGATGTTGGATAACGGTAAAGAGAAGGGGGAAAACATGCTGGCCTTCAGGGAGTCCCCTGGTGTAGCTATTAGAAGAATAAGGAGGGAGGCAGGGGTCCAAAAAGAGGGGCATATGCTGGACTGAGGGGGGAGGTGAAGAGGAAAACAGAGGAGAGGGAGAGAGATGGAGGACAATGGGATTGAGGGAAGGAATAGAAAGGGAGAGAAGTTGAACCCAAGGGGTGGTGTGCAAGGAAGAAGGATAGAAATACTGGATAGGAGGGAAGTTGGGATAAGAAAGAGAGAGATGATAGACCCTGGGGTGGTGAGAAAGGAGGGAGAGATGCTGGATGAAAGGGTAGTTGAGAAAAGGAAAGATGGTGGATCTGGGGATGGTGGGATCCATTGCTGCAGTGGCTCTTTCATTCTTCAGGATGCTGGCAGCGTTAGTGAAGTAAACACACTGCCTTCTGTGTCTGGACGCTTTCCTTCTGCTACTGCTTCCTAACCCTGTTTGGTGTGAAGCAGTAGCAGAGGAAAAGCTTCACTCACGCTGCCAGTGGCCCGAAGAATGCAAGAATACTGCCTTATCAGATCCAATGGAGAAGAGGATAGCGGGGGGGGGGGGGGGAGTCATTAGAGAAATTCTGGACTGTGGGGATGGAGGTGAAAAAAAAGGAAAGATGCCAAACCTCCAGGGGAGGGAAGGGAAAGGGAGGACAGAGATGGAAGTTGGATGGTGAGCATGGAGAAAAAAGAAAACCTCAAATGGACAGGAGACCCTGGCAAGCGAGTTAATAGATGACAAACAGAAACCAGAGCCTGGGACCAACATGATTTTATCAGATGACAAAAGGTAGAAAAAATAATTTTATTTTTTATTTTGTGATTACAAAATGTCAGATTTGAAATGTGTATCCTGCCAGAGCTGGTGTTAGACAACAAGCGTGAGCTAGGACGTAACAGAGAAAGAAAATGTCTTTTTTGTTTATATTACAGCACCAGCGTGGGTAGGAGAGGGCAAAAGGGGGTGGGGTGGGTGAAAAGGCTACAAAATAAACCCACCAGGGCATTTGAAAAACACACTCAACTGGGCAGGAAAAGCAAATCAAAAAAATCAATTCAATAGGCTGAATCGAATCAAAAAATATTTCCCTGAATCGGGCAACACTAATCTAAACTCATTGCATCTTCCTAAGCACAGTTTGCTTAAGAGTATGTCAGCATGTGTACCTGTGCAATTTCACTAAATCCTTTTTCACATACAAGATATACTTTATACATGGAAAATACTTTATAAAATGTACCCTATAGGAGGTAAAGTTTGTAATAGAAGATAATTAGGGAGTAGGGGTGGTGGATTTTGATGTCAAGTGGTAATCCAGGTTAGGAGTCTAAACCACCCACAAGTGAGTCCCCTATCCTCAAAGGTGGGTGTCATCCTTCCAGCAAATTGCTTCACTCCTCTAGTCTACTACACCATCTGTTTGACCACAGCTAAGAAACCCTGCAGAGGTACTAGAGCCCAAAAAGGAGTCTTGTCAGAAAAGTGGCTAATAGTTAATTAATTAATTAATCCCAATAAAGAAAGAAACAGAATGATGCATCCTTTCAAGCAACTTTTCAAACACTGCCGTGCAGCATGTTCAAACAAATCCTAGATATAAGAGTTCCCTTTAGGGGATTAGACCACCAGGCAGAGTATTAGAGTTATCAGGTTTAAACTAATCTGGAATGTGTTTACCAATAAGATTAACAGATTAATAGGCTTTGAGAACCCTATCAGAGCCATCATAATATTCCTTAACATGCTAAAGGCTCTCAAACTCTTTGGACTAGATTCACTAACCTGCCCTATCTGGACAGGTCCGATGAATTCATCAAACTGCAACATGCAGATGGGGCGATCGGAGGAACGCCACCATCTGCCGACACGGATCGCTATATAGAGATCCCCGCGCATGTACAGACCATCTTTAGATGGTCTGCGCATGCGCTGGACCTCTGGCCTGGCACTTTTCTTTTTTTTTACAGCCCGTGGTTTTAATCCGCTTAAAGCCTGCGGGTTAAAACCACAGGCCTACACTGCGGGGAAGGGTAGGAGAGTCGGGGCAGGCAGGTGATGAGGGCAGCTCGGGGCAGGCAGGTGATCAGGGCAGCGTCGGGGCAGGCAGGCAGATCGAGGCAGGCAGACAATCAGGGCAGAGTTGGGGCAGGCAGGCAGATTGAGGCAGGCAGACGATCAGGGCAGCGTGGGGACAGGCAGGCAGATCGGGGCAGGCAGATGATCAGGGCAGCTAGTCGGGGCAGGCAGGCAGATCGGGGAAGCAGGAGATTGGGGCTGAAAGGGCTGAGAGCAGGCAGCAAAAGGCAGAAGACAGTCAGCTTCAGCGGCTGGTCCTCAGCAGTTGCTTTTTGGGCTGACCAGCCAGCACAGTCGAATCGGCAAATTTGTTTAGTGAATCATGTCCCTGCCTACTTTGCATGCAGTTCCCCTCATTTGCATGGGTTGGATCGGAATCGGATCGCAAAACAGGTTAGTGAAGGAGGGAAATCGGGTCGCAAAGGGCTCGCCAACCAACCTCATCATAGCTTCCTAGGTGTCTCTCATACATTGGTATCACTTTAAATGGAATGTTTCAGCCAAATGTTACTTTGCCCCAATCAGTATATTATGCTGGATGGAAATCCTCATAAATGATTTCAAAGTTAAGACTGATTAATGCTCTTCTATTGAAAAAAAGAAAAACAGCTGCTCTGTAGACATATGCAGAAGCCCCTTGTTTACTGCTTAGTAAATTATACAGTCTACCTGCATTAAGGAATTATACATTATTACAGTTTGAGATCACTTTAATTATGCAAGGCTTTTTAGAATGAGTAATAGCTACTGATTTATGTACACTTATTTTTTTTTTTTGCATACATCCAGAATATGTTTAATTCACATCTTAATTGCTGGATAGGAGTTTGGGAGTCATTTATTCTACCGGTTGCCGCGGGTTCATCAGTGGTAAATTGGAAACAATTAGTACTGAGTTCTGGCAACTACTTCCAGTGGATGCTACAGTGAAATAGAGCAGCAAATTTTAAGCAGAAAACCCAAATTAAGCATGGTGAGCAATATGGAAGAAATGAGAACAGAAAATTGTGGAACGGAAGCAAAATTCTATGCAATGGGATTATGCCAGGTGTAATTTTATCTATTATCAACATCTATACCCACATTGCACTTCAAACTAATAAAGTAGCTATTGAGAGCATTATTTATAGAGATATGGGGGTCCTTTTGTTAAGGTGCGTTAAATGCTAAGGCATCCATTATATCCTAAGGGCATCTTAGCATTTAGCATGTGCTAATCTTTAGCAATAAAAGGACATCATAGAGATACAGATATATCAATATAGATATAGAGATATGTGAAGGGGTATTTTCAATAGTGCATCTAAATTTAACTTTGGACATTTCCCGCGAGACATCCAAAAGTCGGACAGGGAAATGTCCATTTTCAAAAACGCTAGATTTTCACTTTTTTTTTTTTTTTTCCCCCAAAAATGGCCTATTTAGACATCTTGGCTTTTAGGTCATCTAACTTTTTTGGCCTTTTTCAAAATACAAAAAAAAAAAAATAAGGCCAAATCAAGCCCATTTGAACGTGGGAAGGACTAGCATTTTAAAGACATACCAGATAGTCAAAATAGAGAGGAAGACAAAGCAGAAAACCACTAAGACGCATAAAAAAGAAGCACAAGGGGCCTTCAAGTTCTAAGCAGTCAAACTTCAATTTACTGAAGGACCCAACACGGTCCATGTACTACCCTTGATTTTATTGTACAACCACCTTGAAATATATTATGATAAGGCGGTATAACAAATTCTTAATAAACTTGGAAACTCAGTATCTGCCTGCATCAGGGGTCATTCAATGTAATCCATACATAGAACAATGGAAAGGTAGCCAAACAGAACACCAAATATTGACGCGCTCACCAATTCAGTATCCAAGGTATAGCAAGAGTGAAGTTTACACCTGTGTATTAACAGACAACACCTTAGAGGGCACTGCAGTGAACTTCACATAAAGGGTGGTATTATTTATTTAAAAACGTAATATACCGCCTGGAGTCACAGCGGTTTCCAAATAAACATACGTAGATCAAAACCAAAAACAATACAAATCGTTCTTCAAAGTAATATCAACACACATGAAAACAAGGCCCTACAAATTCTTCAGTAACGTATTAAAAAAATATGACAAAAATGCCCAAATGACGTTAGGAAAGACAGATCAAAAGTATTTGTCTACAAACAGCTTGGTTTTCAACATCTTCTTAAAACTGTAGTGATCTACACATAATCTTAGTTTCCAGCAATGGAAAACATTTGACATTAAGTTGCCCCATATCTTATATTATCAGCTGTCATTGCTACCAATTTCATTTTCCCCTCAGAGGTACACATTTCTCCAGAACTCCCTTTTAGTGTATGGTGAGCCCTCAAAACTCCCCAAAAACCAACTATAACCATCTGTCTACCACCCCAATAGCCCCACGGCTGTCATACTTATCTTCAACCTAAAGAAATATGATTTGATCTCAGCCTACCTTAAACAATTACACTGGCTACCAATTTCATCGTGAATATTCTTCAAACCATCATGCATCCTACACCACATAATCCACAGAAACTCAGCCACTCCTCTTACCCAACTATTCTCAACGGCCTGGTCTACCTCCAGCAGACTCAAACAGAATACAGTTGAATCTACCTTCCACGAAAAATCTCCATTATAGGCGTTTGTTCCACTCCATGCTTACATTTATAGGAGTAAAAACATGGAATAACCTGCCAGAAATGATACAAAAAGAAACTAAACATACAACATTCCGGAAAAAAAAACTGAAAACCTTCCTCTTTGACTGCTGAACCTACTTGACTTCTCAGAAATGAATCCACCTCTTTCGCTAGATGAGCGCCTAGACAATTATGATTTCTTGCCCCCCTCTTACCCTGCCCCCTTTCAAGGCCCCTTTTAGTCCCTCCTCCTGATCCCCTTTCAATCTCTCTCTGAATGTCACCTAGAGCCTGACACACAAATAGAAGATTAGATTAGATTATAGCTACAGGTATCACCTACACACAGGTATCACCTACAAGGTAGTACAGTAGGTTTTGGTGGGCTCTTACTTTCTACCATAAATATAGTGGGTAGAGTGGCTTATGGGCCAGGGTCCTCCTTTCTATAGTCACTACACCGCTCACCAGGCTACGCGAGATACCTGCTTGCTGCTATACTAGGATGTTCCATAATATCTGCAGCTGTTATAAACATATGTACTATTTCTTTCACATCTTTGGGGGGTTGGAGGGGGGTCAATGGCTACTGGGGGAGTGTGGGGGTGGGGCACGCCTTTATCCTTCCAATGGTCATCTTGTCAGTTTGGGTACATTTCTGGCACTTAAGACACTTTGAAAACAGGTCAAATTCTGAACGCACAAATGATGCCCAGGACGTTTTGAAAAAAATGTTTATCCCTGCAAGATGACCCGAGCGCTAAACCCACCCAAAACACACCTTATATGCCCCCTTAACATTTAGACATCCTGGAGGGTGAATGCCCTGCAAGACCATAGATAGAAAAGATAGATAAGAACATAAGAATTGCCGCTGCTGGGTCAGACCAGTGGTCCATCGCGCCCAGCGGTCTGCTCATGCGGTGGCACCCAGGCCAAAAACCACTGCTCTAAATGAGTCCAGCCTCACCTGCGTACGTTCCAGTTTAGCAGGAACTTGTCCAACTTTTTCTTGAATCCCTGGAGGGTGTTTTCCCATATAACAGACTCTGGAAGAGCGTTCCAGTTTTCTACCACTCTCTGGGTGAAGAGGAACTTCCTTACGTTTGTACGGAACCTATCCCCTTTCAACTTGAGAGTGCCCTCTTGTTCTCCCTACCTTGGAGAGGGTGAACAATCTGTCTTTATCTGCTAAGTCTATTCCCTTCAGTATTTTGAATGTTTCGATCATGTCTCCTCTCGGTCTCCTCTTTTCAAGGGAGAAGAGGCCCAGTTTCTCCAATCTCTCACTGTACAGCAACTTCTCCAGCCCCTTAACCATTTTAGTCGCTCTTCTCTGGACCTTTTCGAGTAGTACCGTGTCCTTTTTCATGTATGGCGACCAATGCTGGATGCAATACTCCAGGTGAAGGCGCACCATGGCCCAGTACAGCGGCATGATAACCTTCTCCGAACTGTTCGTGATCACCTTCTTTATCATTCCTAGCATTTTGTTTGCCCTTTTCGCCGCCACCACCACACATTGCACTGACAGCTTTATCGACTTGTTGATCAGAGCTCCCAAGTCTCTTTCCTGGGAGGTCTCTCCAAGTACCGCCCCGGACATCCTGTATTCATGCATGAGATTTTTGTTACCGACATGCATCACTTTACATTTATCCGCGTTGAACCTCATTTCACCAAATCTTGTAGCCTTTCAAAGCTGCTTTCTTCTCAAAAGCAGTAGGCTATAATATTCATCGATCCTTCTTTTTCATTTTAAATATCATTCATTCTCAAAAAGTGAATCAACTTATCTTAGGTAGCGTTTCAATATCAGAGGAAGCTGGCATCTAAATTTTTTGGGGTCATTCCCATTATTCTTCGTCCACTTCTAGTGTTTTCTTTTTTTTGTGGACTAATATGGTGAATAAATTGCCTTCATAAAACTAATATGGTGAATAAATTGCCTTCATAAAATAGGTCCAACACAAATGCATCTTGACATCTTGTTACAAAATTACTCTTGTACCCGAAGAACAGAAGGGTACAGTGAATTGCCCAAGATGTGTCACTGGGAAAAGTGGAATTTCCTTGGGTATCAAGTTGCTACTCTAACTGCTAAGCAGTTCGCTGCTGCTATTGCAATAAATCTCTCTCGGTGGTGAATACTGTTGAAATCTAGCAGCATTTAATTTTCAGAATACTGAAGTACTAGTTTATGGGTGCCCAGGTTGAGTGGCATTTCTTTTTAACTAGAAGCTGTTGCTATTTAATGACCTAATAGAAAAAAAAAATCCCAAAATAAGTAATCCAGGCAGCAGTGAAAGAAAAGGGAACAGCCTCGGAGGAGGGGGGGGGGGGAGGACTTGCAAGATGGCGGCATCGACCAGACGCTGAGATCGAGCTCTCACTGCTGTTGATACTTTAACGTCAAGGAATTATGCCCCATAAGAGGAAAGGGAGTGTTAAGACGCCAGCTTCCTTGACATCTTTGCCCCCAAATTGTCAGCAGATGATTGAGCAATTGTTGCCTGGTATCTGCATGAAAACAGGCGAAGTAATCCCGGCGGTGGGAGAGGGTAAAGAAGGCCTTACCCCACACGGGAATGAGATCTCACTTTCGCCTCCATTTACCGAGCCACCTCCCTGTCCGGCAGATACCGCTGCTTTGGCAGTGGGAACAGAAAGTGCTGTCGAAGTTGCACCCAGAGTTCCTATGGAGGAAGAGCCCAGAGCAGATGAGCTTCTGCCGATGGCGACCAATACTGGGGAGCCAGCGAGGTGACCTTAACAGCAATTTGGGGATTACTCCAGAAGATGGACTTGGCTGCCTCTAAGACATCAGAAGAGGTAAAAATATTGGCCAGTAAGATCGACGATATATCATCTAAGGCCCTGGATCTTTCAAATACTGAAACAAAAAAAAATAATTACGGAAGTAAAAACTGAAGTAAAATCCCTGCGGGACTTTAAAAATGCTACAATTAAAAATACTGCGATATTGCACCGAAAACTTGACAACTTAGAGAACTTTAAGCGAAGGCTGGATGTCAGGATTTTGAATTTCCCCAAAGTACCCGGGATATCTGCTTACGATATGTTTAAGAAATATTTAATGGAAATTCTAAAGTATTCTTCTGATAATATTCCTCTTTTAATTAAAGCATTCTATCTTCCTTTTTCCTCCAAAAATCGGGATACAATGGGGGTTGGAGAACAAACTCCACAATTGGATTTAAATAATATTTCAGCCATTTTAGAGGAATCTATTTCTGACTCTACTCTTTTGGCTTCCTTTATTTTTCAACAGAACATTGATTCTTTTATGAGACGTTACTTCCATAAGATATGGGTATCCCTGGATGTAACTAAGGGCTCCTTTTACAAAGGCGCGCTAGCGGTTTATCGTGCGCTAGCCGCTACCGCCTCCTCTTGAGCAGGCGGTAGTTTTTGGCCAGCGCGTGATGAAAAGTCGCGTGCGTTAACCCCCCCGCTAGCGCGCCTTTGTAAAAGGAGCCCTAAGGTTACCCAGAAAAAGAGGAAACTTTTCTTGGCCATGCGACAGGACACTAGAGCTTTGGGGGCGTCTTTCTTACTTGCGTACCCTTGTAAATGCATGGTCAAATATGCTCAAGTTAAATGTCTTTTTTCAACCGGAGCAATTAAGATCATTTCTGGAGATGAAGAAAATTGCTGTTGTATAAGGTGATAATAGAATTTAAATGCAGACTATGTTATATTTATAGCATTTATTGCACTTTTTTTCAGCATGATTGATTAACTTCTTATTATCCTTCCCCTCTCTACACGGCATCCTCCACGCAGGTCAACTGGGTAGATCCCTCCTCTCCAAAATCACCGGCCTCTGGAACGACCTCACTGTCCCGCTGCGGAACCTGGACTCCCTCCAACTATTCCGAAAACAACTGAAAACCTGGCTCTTCTCTAGCATATAATAATCTCTTCTCCTGATTACATCCCCTCTTTTTGTGCTTTGTAAACTCTTTCTCTTCTCTCTTCCCATATTTTTTAAACTCTGTAAACCGTGTCGAGCTCCACTTCAGTGGAGAAGATGCGGTACATAAACCTAAGGCTTAGTTTAGTTTCGTTTCGTTTATTTACCTGCTTTAACCCTTTCAGGACCATAAGGATCGTAGGCCAATTTTTGTGGTTTTGACGACATTTTTATGGTAAAAAGGGCTTGCAGATGCCAAAAAAAATCACACTTCTGGCTTATGGACAGTGTGGCAAGTGAATCTTCTCGTCCATCTGGCAACGACGCTAATGAATGAATGTCGGAACCAGTTTGTTTACATAAAGGCAGTATCCTATGGAATCCGTACATATCAAATTTAGAACTGTAGACTATCCCAATCAAAATTTATAGGATTTTAAAGTTTTGGGACAAATATGTCCCTTGGTCCTGAAAGGGCTAACCACCCCCTAAGTTCCTTTTGTGGTCTAATAAAGCATGGCCATATATTCTTTATTCTTTGGTGAAATGTGATTTTGAACATTTATTCCTGCTGTTATCCTAAGCAAGATGTATTTTCTTGTAAAGTTATAAAATTGAATAAATAAATAAAAATAATAAAAAAAACTAATTCAGCAACCTGTATAGGATATTTGTTCTCTTCCTTGTTCCAGACATCACTTCTTCCAGAGCAATGTCAGATTATTGTTCACCTTTCTCTTTTAATCACCACACAGATTTTTGTATTGTGTTTTTCTTCAATATCCGGGTTTTCCATGGAAGTGAGTTCACACCCACCTTCTTCAGCAAAATCGACTCTGGGAAGAAAATCATTTTTTACAAGAATCTTAAATAGCTCGTCTTTAATGAAAGTGCACTGTCAGCTAGCTGTCCCTCGATGGCCTCTCAGCCACGGTACTAAGGAAGCAGCGATTAGTCCCCTTAGAACTGCGTGAATACAATCCTAAGGAAAGAGCGAATACTGGAAACCTAGCCATGAAAGAGAAAAAGAAATAGGGCCCCGGTGGTAGCTCCTAATGCTCCCTAAGAAAGTAATTGTTTTACAGTAATTCTGCAATTCCAAAAAAAAAAAAAAAAAACCTCAAGGAACATAGTAATCATCGGAGCTTATGCCAATTATACTGTGTCATTTAATAGTCGGTCTCTCAGAAATACTAGACTCACCACATTAGGGGAAAACGTTGCCTGCTGAGCCTGCATAGAGAGCTTTTTAATGGTTTTACATTCATTTCCTCAATTGTCACATACAGCGAAGATAAGCACTGTTCTATCTGTCATCCAAATGCATCACAGTGATCATTTTCACTCTAGCCATTCATGAAAATATTTCAGTATGGGTCTAGTGCAGAAAGCCTTTTTAAAGCAATTGTTGACCTGGAGTTTGGTTTCTTAGCCTTAACTCCTAGTGGTTTAAACCAAGGCTGCCCGAGATCTACTGGCAGGCCAGGTTTTCAGGATGTCCACAATGAATATGCACGAGAGAGAGTTGCCTGCACTGCCTTCTCTGGTTTAAACTATAGCCTCAGCACTCTGAGGATGGGGGTTCAAACCCACACTGCTCCTTGTGACCCTGGGCAAGTCACTTAACCCCAGAGCTAGTATCGTGACATCACAATGCCTCATTCTACCAGTGCCTAAGATCCAACCTCATCAGTGATGTCACAATGACTTGATTGTCCTTTACTTGGCTCAGCACTCTGAGGATGGGGGTTCAAACCCACACTGCTCCTTGTGACCCTGGGCAAGTCACTTAACCCCAGAGCTAGTATCGTGACATCACAATGCCTCATTCTACCAGTGCCTAAGATCCAACCTCATCAGTGATGTCACAATGACTTGATTGTCCTTTACTTGGCTCAGCACGCTGAGGTTGGAAGTTCAAACTCACACTGCTCCTTGTGACCCTGGGCAAGTCACTTAAGCCCAGAGCTAGTATTGTGACATCACAATGCCTCATTCTACCAGTGCCTAAGATCCAACCTCATCAGTGATGTCACAATGACTTGATTGTCCTTTACTTGGCTCAGCACTCTGAGGATGGGGTTCAAACCCACACTGCTCCTTGTGACCCTGGGCAAGTCACTTAACCCCAGAGCTAGTATTGTGACATCACAATGCCTCATTCTACCAGTGCCTAAGATCCAACCTCATCAGTGATGTCACAATGACTTGATTGTCCTTTACTTGGCTCAGCACTCTGAGGTTGGAAGTTCAAACTCACACTGCTCCTTGTGACCCTGGGCAAGTCACTTAAACCCAGAGCTAGTATCGTGACATCACAATGCCTCATTCTACCAATGCCTAAGAGCCAACCTCATCAGTGATGTCACAAGGGCTTGATTGTCCTTTACTTGGCTCACTTTTACTACATTTTGATTTCTAGAGTGGTGCAATGGTTAAAACTAGAGCCTCAGCACCCTGAGGTTGTGGGTTCAAACCCACACTGCTCCCAGTGACCCTGGGCAAGTGACTTAATCCCTCCATTGCCCCAGGTACATTAGATAGATTATAAGCCCTCCAGGACAGACAGGGGAAAATGCTTGAGTACCTGAATGAAATTCATGTAAACCTTTCTGAACTCCCCTGGGAGAATGATATAGAAAACTGAATAAATAAATAGTGGGTCTTGATAGGCAGAGTTTGACCGATATACGTAGATAGGGCTATCATTGTCTAAAAAAGAGGAGAGGTCCAGAAAATGAGCTCACACGATATTTATATCTAATAACTAGCAAGTACAATCAATCAGGACAATATTTGAGCTTGCTTTCCTTTTAAATGTTGACCATAGTGTTCAAAGGTAGTCCTGGATTTTCAGCAGCCAGACAATAATCAGATATGGGTGCTGAAAAGCCGGATATAAAGGCTCCCTTTGCCAGTATCCAGGTATCAGTGGAATTTAGCACTGATACCCAAATAACTATCCGGTTAAATTAGGACTGTCCTAAATTAACCAGTTGTTTGGGAATTGACACTGAATATTGCCGACACCTGAATAAAATACATTCTGCCCCCGACCATCCTGGCAATCTCTAGATAGCATCAAGGTGGTCTGCCTGGATTTTCAGTGGTGTTATCTGGATAATGCCATTGAATATTGTAAAAAATATTTAAAAGTAACTACCCTTTCGAGATCGCCTTTAATGGTTAACCCTCTCACTCTGCTCATCATCCTAGCCAGCAGTTTAACTATCCCCTGCTAACTGTAACCCCTTCCCTGGTATCCTGTTTGTCTGTCTTGATTAGATTGTGAGCTCATTTGAACAGGGATCATCTTCTTCACAATTCTTCTTCACCCAACGGGTGGTGGACACTTGGAATGCGCTTCCAGATGGCGTGATAGGACAGGGTACAGTATTGGAGTTCAAGAAGGGATTGGACAGTTTCTTGAAGGAAAAGGGGATAGAAGGGTATAGATAGAGGGTTACTGACAGGTCCTGGACCCGATGGGCCGCCGCGTGAGCGGACCACTGGTCTGACCCAGCAAAGGCACTGCTTATGTTCTTATACAGTGCTGTGTTCATCTGATAGTGTTCTGGAAATAATAATTAGTAGTAGTAGTAGAAGATCACACAGTGGTGCTTATCCACCCAGTCTCTGAGGCACACCCAGCCAGTCAGGATGTCCATAATGAATAAGCACAAGATAGATTTCATGCATTTCTTTCTTGGTATGCAGGAATGGGGGGGGAACGCCCTGGGCGCCAACTTGGTGGAGGCGCCAGCACCTCCGCCCCCATGTCATGCTCATATCCCTCCCTTCCCCGCTCACCCTGTGCCTCTTTAAATCTTCACCAGCGTGAACAACTATTTTAGCCTGCTGCTCGCACTGGCCTGGCTCTCTCTGAAAATCACTTCTGGGACGTGGGGTCAGGAAGTGACATCAGTGGGAAAGCCAAGCACAAGCAGCAGGCAGGAGAAGCTGTTTGCAAAGATTTAAAGAGGTATGGAGTGGGAAGGGAGGGAGAAGTATGGCATGGGGGTGCAGAAGGAACGGGGGCGGGGTTGGCGCAGGAGCAAGAGGGTGGAGAGGAGGGTGCAGTGGGGTGCCACTGCTCCAGATGCCTCCCACCCTTACTATGCCACTGAGAAGGATCCTGCATATTCACATAAGAATATAAGAATTGTCGCTGCTGGGTCAGACCAGTGGTCCATCGTGCCCAGCAGTCCGCTCAAGCAGCGGCCCTCTGGTCAAAGACCAGCACCCTAACTGAGACTAGCTCTTCCTGCGTACATTCTTGTTCAGCAGGAACTTTAACTTTGTCTTGAATCCCTGGAAGGTGTTTTCTTATATGACAGACTCCATGGACATCCTGAAAACCTAGTTGGTTGGGTGAACCCCGAGGACTGGGTTGAAAAGCCCAGCCCTAGATAGAGGACTGTTCTGCTATACTGCTGAAAAATTTGGTGACAAGCTATACATATTCAGCGAGTCTCATCCTCGGTTGTTTCTTGTTGTCCCTGCATATTTATCTCAAGAGCACATCTTTCAAAGAAGTGTGTAATTGTTAGTTAAGTGCTCTTGAAAATCTTTGTAAGAAGTGTCTGTACTACAGAAGCAGAATCCTTTTCAGTTTTCACTCAGGCTGTTCCTTTCTTTTCCCCACTAGCTGTACAGCACTACAGAAATATGCACTCCAGATTTGCGCAGAGGGGAAGGCAAAGTAATAATAATAATAATAATAACTTTATTTTTGTATACCGCCATACCCCCGAAGAGTTCTAGGCGGTTCACATTAGTTAGACAGAGATTACAAGTGGTTACATATCAAATTGAACATAGAGTTGCAGACAGCAAAGCGAGAGTAGTTACAAATCAAATTGAATCATGGAGTTGCGAACAGCAAGGAGAGAAGTTGGGGGGAGAGGAGGAGATGGGGGAGGGGAGTAGATCAGAGCTGGGGGAGGGTTAAAGGGGCATTAAGGGTCTTGGTCTTGGAATAGGTGAGTTTTGAGTAATTTTCTAAAGTCGAGGTAGTTGTAGGCCTTGAGGACCATTTGGGCTAGCCAAGGGTTTAGTTTGGCGGCTTGAAAGGCGTAGGTTTTGTCGAGGAATTTTTTTGAGTGGAATAGTTTTAGGGAGGGGAAGGAGAAGAGTTGAATTTTTCGGGAGTTCTTATAGTTGTGGTTAAGGGTGAAGTGAGGGGTGATGTAGCTTGGGGATAAACCAAATATTGTTTTGTAGCAAAAACAGGCGAATTTGAATGTGATTCTGGATTCTAGTGGGAGCCAGTGGAGTTTGTGGTAGAAAGGGGTGATATGGTCCCATTTTTTCAGGTTAAATATGAGGCGGACAGCGGTGTTCTGGATCATTCTTAATCTCCTGAGGTTTTCTTTGTGGAGCTCAAGTAGATGATGTTGCAGTAGTCCAGTATGCTGAGGATGGAGGATTGTACTAAGAGGCGGAATGAAGAGTCATCGAAGTATTTTTTTATGGTGCGGAGTTTCCAAAGTATCGAGATACTTTTCCTGACAGTGATATCAGTGTGTTTCTTGAGGGTTAGATGTTTGTCCAGTGTTACACCCAGTACTTTTAAGGTTTGTTCGAGGGGGAATGTGGATCCTTTTACTTGGATTGTAGTGTCCTTGATTTTGTATTTGGGGGTTGCTAGGAAGAATTTTGTTTTGTCTGGGTTTAGTTTTAGTCTGTAGGATAGCATCCAGAGTTCTATCTGATTAAGTTTGCTTGTGAGGGAG
This sequence comes from Geotrypetes seraphini, assembly GCF_902459505.1. NCBI lineage: Eukaryota > Metazoa > Chordata > Amphibia > Gymnophiona > Dermophiidae > Geotrypetes > Geotrypetes seraphini. The sequence continues at coordinate 57,871,286 of NC_047098.1, read as the reverse complement.
TTAAAGAGTTCTTGAGTGAAACTGATTAGAGGGATGACTATGGTAATGTCGTCTGCGTAGATAAAGAATTTTAGCTTGAGGCTTTGCAGGAGGTTTCCTAGGGAGGTGAGGTAGATGAGGTAGAATTTTGTGTTCAACAGCTCCAAGTCAACAGAATGTTATCAATCGCTTCTGTCTTTGTCTGGATGCTTGGAAATTTTCCAGATAGATCTGAATAAGAAAATACCTTTTTCAGCAAAACACAAGTCCAGACCATTGCCTTTTATATTTTGAAATTTAGCATAAGCTGTTCTTAAGGACATCCTAAAGAAATAGGCATACAGTTCATGTTTATATGATGAGTTTCTTATTTCAGTAAACAGGAAAACTATAAACTGCATTACTCTAATTTTAAAATTTATCTCTACCGTTTCAATAAAAAACTACAAAGCAGGGTACAGAAATAAAATAAACACAATACACCTTATAATAACAGCACAGTCTAAAAGAAAGCATAAAGGGGCAGTTTCGATAGGATGTCCAAGTCAAATTTGGATGTTTGGGGAAAACTATCCAGAAATCCAGGACAGAAAATGACCATTTTCAAAATAGCCAGATGTCTTATCTTTTATTTTTGAAAATGACCTATATAGACATTTTGATCCTTAGGAAGTCTATCTTTTTTGGGCCATTTTCAAAAATAAAAATGTCCACATCAAAAACGTACCCAACTACCTTGTCTGATCATGGCAGGGGAATCCCGATTAGCTGAGCCATTCAGGGAGTCCTGCCAGCTCAGATGATGGGAAAACTGTTTTTGTTTTCTGCTCTTTTGGTGGTGACCACTGGGGGAGTAAGGGGGGTGTCTTTCCTTAAATCCTCCAGTGGTCATCTTGTCAGTTTGGTCGTCTTTGGGACACTTAGACCTGTTTTACATTGGTCTACATCTCGGGGTGTAAGTTCCGCCTAGGATGTCCTATAAAACCTTTGATAATTGCTTCAGGATGTCCAGGTGAAGCCCGCCCAATTCCCGCCCATAACACACCTCCCAACACGCCCCTTTGAGCTCTTGACGCACAACAGCTTAGAAGTGCTGCTTAACATCCAGAAAGATTGTTTTCATTATCGGCACTTGGACGTCCCTGCTATTAGGATGTCCAAGTGCCGACTTAAGAGACATATTTGAACATTTTAAAGTTTTGATTATGCCCCTCCTAGTTATATAAAATGCTAAACCAGTCCAAACCCTAAAACACTTTCCCCAAAGTCAAAGCTTATTTCTATGAATTTGCCTTTGAAGCTGGTACTTAAGTCCTCTCCAAGACTGGACTGGGAGTGGAGGAGGAAGAAAGAGAGATGCTGCTGGACGGGGAATAGAGGAGGTAGAAGAGGTGCTGAGGGACCTGGATGGTGGGGGGAGATAAGAGAGGTGCTGCTGAACTGTGGGCAGTGGGCACTGCCTCTCTCTATCTTTACTACTCCCATATGTCCAAAGTGTTTAGTAGGCTAAAAATGGCTTCTCACATTGTGAGTGGGTGCATTAGTCATGGGCACAAAAGGGGATAATTTTATAACTGGTCACCTGGATTAAGGGGCAAAAGGGCATCTATTTTCAGCCTGTTTCATGAAGACACAAACACTTGTATGTTTTTATCAAATATTATCACAAATCCTGTAGATCTCTTCAGTAATATGAAGCCACATCCATTTACACCTGCTCCAAAGCACAAACACAAGCAAGTGTATGTATTTTATGAAATATGCATATAAATTGCGACTCCACCCATGCTCTGCCACAGAAGATACCTACATATTCTTGCCATCATGCGTACTTTTACTCATAGATAATTCTACAAGATGCACACAGTAACATAGTAAAAGATGGCAGAGAATGACCTGAATAGTCAGTGGCCCGTCAAAAGCACACCAAACATTGGCGCGCCGACAAATGTGCGCAGGGACGAATGCGCGTCTCCGCCTGAAGCCGTTATTATCGTTCCCATTAGCGCTGTGAGAGGGTGTGCAGGGGAGAGCCGATGGAGGAGGGCTGCAGTCCGGCCATCGGACCAACGGTCGGCTCGGGGGCCCGTTCCAGCGGGGCACCCGACACTGTCTTCGCTCCTCCCCCATTCCAGCAGGGGAGAGCCGACGGAGGAGGGCTGCAGTCCGGCCATCGGACCAACGGTCGGCTCAGGGGCCCGTTCAAGCTGGACTTCAGTTTTGATTTTATTTTCACTTCTTTTTAGTTTATGATATATTTTTTTAGTCTCACTCATTGTTTTACCACTTATTTTGTTTTATTTTATCATTCAAATTTCATTTAAATTTCCCCAGAATTCTATTGCTTCAACGGTTCTCCCTCTGCATCTATTCTTATCTCCCCTCTTTTTAACCTTTCAAATTCCTTTAGATCATTGTAATCTTATTAGTATGTTTATTTTCTTATTTTTCTCCTCTATCTCTATTTTCTTTCTTTGTTACTCTTCTAATTGTCATTTTTCCTGGTACTTTAGTTAGATTATGAGCCTTCGGGACAGTAAGGGAATTTCTAAGTACCTATCTTACTTATCATTTTAATGCACCAATATATTCATTGTAACCCGTTCTGGGCTCTTTTGGGAAGACGGGCTAAAAAAATCGAATAAATAAATAAATAAAATAAAAGCCCCTCTCTTCTCCCGAACACTGGCTCTTCTGCTCTGACGGGCCCCTCAACGTGAGCGCAAATATTTCTCAGTGTACTGGGAGGTTCCCCCCCAATTCCCCTCACAGCACTAACGAGAATGGTAATAATGGCTTCAGGTGGCAGCGCGCATTCACCCCGGTGCGCAATTGTCAGCGCAGCTTTGTCGGAGCGCTTTTGTTCTGCGCTCAAATGTTGGTGTACCGAATGGTCCATCCTGTCTGCCCAACAAGTCACACTCATTATTAATTCATGATTAAATTGTCTTTCTTTAGCATTTCTGGAACATAAAACCCTACAAGTCCGCTCGGCACTGTCATAAGAACATAAAACTAGCCTTACTGGGTCAGACCAATGGTCCATCTAGCCCAGTATCCCATCTTCACGGAGGCCAATCCAAGTCACAAGTATCTGGCAAAACCCAAATAGTAGCAGTATCTCATGCCACTGATCCAGGGCAAGCAGTGTCTTTCCCTGTCTGTCTCAACTTTTCCTCCAGGAATTTCTCCAAACCATTTTTAAACCATCTACATTACTACATCCTCTGGCAATGCATTCCAGATCTTAACTATTCTCTGAGTGAAAAAATATTTCCTCCTATTGTTTTAAAAGTATTACTTTGTAACTTCATAGAGTATCCCCTAGTCTTTGTAAATCTTGATGAAGTAAAGAATCGATCCACTAGTACACGTTCTACTCAACTCAGAATGTTGTAGACTTCAATCATATCTTCCCTCAGCCGTCTCTTTTCCAAGCTGAAGAGCCCTAACCTCTTTAGTCTTTCCTCATGAAAGGAGTTCCATCCCCTTTATCATCTTGGTCGCTGTTCTTTGAACCTTCTCTAGTGCCACAATATCTTTTTTGAGATAAGGAGACCAGAACTGAACGGAATACTCAAGGTGAGGTCACACCATTGAGCGATGAGGCATTAATTCTTAGTCTTGTTTACCATCCCTTTTCTAATAATTCCTAGCATCATTAGGTGGATGGTTTCAGCATATTGTCCATGATGACACCCAGATCTTTTTCTTGAGCGATGACCCCTGAGGTGGACCCTAGCATCCGGTAACTATGATTTGGACTATTCTTCCCAATGTGCATCACTTTGCATTTGTCCACATTAAATTTCATCTGCCATTTTGACGCCCAGTCTTCCAATTTCCTAAGGTCTTACTGTGGTTTTTCACAGTCCACATGTGTTTTAACAACCTTGAACAGTTTAGTGACATCTGTCCTTAGGTTCCTACTCCTGGAGTTGCTGTTGAAGCCCACTCCAGCCTATCCAAATCTTCCTGTCATTTGCAGACACAAGACTATAAATCCCTGCCCAGCCAAATGAGTGGAGTTTCTGTCAAAGCCCTCTCCAGCCCATCCTAAACGGAATAGAACATACACATGAAAATGACTTTATAAAAAATTACACCCAAAAGGATGCCTCTCCCAGGAATAAATCCTAAGGGAAACGCCTGAAGGAGCCTAAAGGAGTACCTGTCCTCTTAAAGGTGACTGGGGTTAGCTGTAAATCATTACCGCCTTATTCTTTAGCAGAGCCGGTGGGTATTTTTAAAAATCCTTTATATTCATTCCTATCAGCTATTCTGCTTTTCAAGCATTTAACAAGAATCTGCAGCAGACATTCTTAGCAAACTTTAAAATACAGCCTCTCAACATTGTTACAATTAAGTCACTCTAACAATGTCATGAAAAGCTATCTAGTCCCATTAAAATCTTCACACTCTCATTAAAAAAGCACTTACAGACTTGAAAATGTTCCTAATACGTTATTTAAAGACATAAGGGGGTAAATTTCCAAAGTCTTAGTTGGGAAGTAAGCGCAGACACATACAAGAGTATATAGGTGTCATCCCATGTGCATAAGTAGACTTTCAGCTACCTAAACATAGAATAGAAATTCATAATGCTACAAGTATGACTGCATAGAAAAGAGGCTTTTGGGGTTGGGGGGATCTCTGCCTTTTCAAGAGCATCTTGTCAAATTTTCCATATACGGTAACTAGTTTTTTTTAATATGCTTGTATAGCTAACATGTCAATCACAAATCAAACTTTATAGCATATTGGGAAGTCTAAAGCTGTGTATATATAGAATAACAAGCTCCTCTTCAAATGCAACATATACGAAGGGGTGCTGAAAAGTCAATCAACAAACTTCCGCAATTCTGAATGTTATTTTGCCACTGTAGCTGAAAAGAATGCTCTTATTTCGTTAAGTGCCAATTTGCAAAAACGAAATTCTATGTTTTGACATTGCTTCAGATCACTGATTGAAGGAAAAGATAGTGAAATTCTTAGGATCTAATTGATTACAAGACCCAAGGCAACATGAGTTTACTAAAGATAAATCGTGCCAAACGAATCTGATTGAATTCTTTGATTGGGTGACCAGAAAACTGGATTAGAGAATGACACGGTGACAAAATTCATCACCGTTCCCGTCCCCGTCCCCACGGATAACCGCGGGAAACCATCTTCATGTCATTCTTTAAGGAGAGAGGGAAGAATCAGAGTATGAATGGCCACAACCACTGACCCGCAAGCTTTGCTTTGAAGAATGCTGGTGTAGAAGGACTGAGGTTGAGATAGACACTGAAGAATGACTGTCTCTGGTATCCAGAGCAGATATTGTGATGTCATAATGCCTCATTCCACTAGTGCCTAAGAACCAATCACATCAGTGATGTCACAATGGCTTCATTATCATTGGCTCACATAAGAATCAGAGTATGAATGGCCTCAACCACTGACCCGCAAGCTTTGCTTTGAAGAATGCTGGTGTAGAAGGACTGAGGTTGAAATAGACACTAGAAAATGACATGGGATTATTTCCCACGGTTATCCGCGGGGATGGGAACGGTGATGAATTTTGTCACCGTGTCATTCTCTAAACTGGATCAAGGATATGCACTAGATGTAATTTACTTAGATTTCAGCAAAATCTTTGACATGGTTCCTCATAGGAAGCTCTTAAATAAACTCTATGGGCTGAAGTTAGGGCCCAAAGTAGTGAACTGGATTAGAAACTGGTTGACAGAGAGAGAGACCTTGGGGTGACTGTGTCTGAGGATCTAAAGGCATTTAAACAATGTGATAAGGCGGTGGCTGTAGCCAGAAGGATGCTAGACTGTATAGAAAGAGGAGTAACCAGCAGAAAAAGGGAGGTGTTGATGCTCGGTCATTGGTGACGCCACGCTTTGTGTTCAGTTTTAGGGGCTGTATCTAGTGAAGGATATAAAAAGACTTGAAGCGGTCCAGAGGAAGATGACAAAAATGGTAAGGGGTCTGAACAAAAAGAAGTATGAGAAGAGACTGGAAGACCTCAATATGTATCCTCTGGAGGCAAAGAGGGACAGGGGAGATATGATACAGACATTTAAATACTTGAAAGGTATTAATATAGAGCCAAATCTTTTCTATATCAGAGAAAATGGTAAATCTAGAGGGCATAATTTAAAGTTGCAGGGAAGAAGACTTGAACGTGCTGTTCACTGCCGTTGCCTGGACTTCCTCTCATCCCTTGATATTCTGGATCCACTTGAGTCAGGCTTTTGCCCGCTGCATTCCACAGAATCTGCCCTTACTAAAGTTTCTTGTGCCCTGTTCTTGGCCAGATCCAAGGGCTTATACTCTATCCTCATCCTTCTCGATCTGTCTACCCGCCTTTGATACTGTTGATCATCACCTACTCCTTGATAAATTAAACTAAACTAAGCCTTAGGTTTATATACCGCATCTTCTCCACTGAAGTGGAGCTCAACACGGTTTACAGAGTTTAAAAAATATGGGAAGAGAGAAGAGAAAGAGTTTACAAAGCATAAAAAGAAGGGATGTAATCAGGAGAAGAGATTATTATATGCTAGAGAAAAGCCAGGTTTTCAGTTGTTTTCGGAATAGTTGGAGAGAGTCCAGGTTCCGCAGCGGGACAGTGAGGTCGTTCCAGAGGCCGGTGATTTTGGAGAGGAGGGATCTACCCAGTTTACCTGCGTGGAGGATGCCGTGTAGAGAGGGGAAGGAAAGTTTATGTCTGTGGGCAGATCTGGTGGTAGTTGGTGTCGGGGCGAGGAAGGATGGAGGGATTAGGGGCGGAAGGATGCCGTGAATGATCTTGAAAGCCAGGCAGGAGCATTTGAAATGAATTCTGGAAAGTACTGGGAGCCAGTGAAGATTGGTAAGTAGAGGGGAGACGTGGTCATATTTGTGTTTAGCAAAAATCAGCTTAGCCGCAGTGTTCTGGATAAGCTGGAGTCTACAAAGACTTTTTTTTGGTTAGGCCTAAGTAGATGGCGTTACAATAATCGAGTTTGGATAGGATGATGGATTGTACAAGGACGGTGAAATGCTTTTGGTGAAAATAGGATCTAACTTTCCTCAGCATGTGGAGGCTGAAAAAACAAGATTTTGCCAGGGAATTCAGGTGATCGTTGAGGGAAAGGGAGGAGTCGATAGTGATGCCAAGGACCTTGCTTGAGAACTCAAGGTGTAGAGCAGGGCCTGTGGGTAGGGTGAAGAGGGCGGGCAGGTGAGCTAATTTTGGGCCGAGCCAGAGTAATTTTGTTTTTGATTCATTTAATTTCATCTGTACTGAGAGGGACCAGGCGTGAAGTCTCATTATGCATGATGTGATGTTCTCTTGGAGGTTTGTAAGGTTTGGATCTGTTTCGAGGAGGATGAGGATATCGTCTGCATATGTGTAAATTGTTTCAAGGGGGGATAGTTTAAGGAGCTTCAGGGAGATCATATATATGTTGAAGAGAATAGGGGATAGGGGAGAGCCCTGTGGAACACCACAGGATGGTGTCCATGAAGCGGATTTGGAGCCGTTTGTGTTGACAATGTAGGAACGATCGCGAAGGAAGTTTGAGAACCACTTTAGGACAGAAGAGTCTATCCCAATCTCGGAAAGTTGGTAGATTAGTATGTCGTGATGCACGACGTCGAAAGCCGCGGAGAGATCAAACTGTAGGAGAACAGCAAATTTGTTTTGGGCGTTTAGTTGTTGCACCTTTGAGATTAGGGAAACTAGGAGGGACTCGATGCTGAAATTGGGCCTAAATCCGTATTGGTAGTGTTGGAGAATGGAGAATCTCTCTAGGTAAGAGGAGAGCTGAGTGGCGACTATGGTCTCTAGAAGTTTTGTTAAAAGAGGGATGTTTGCTATGGGGCGATAGTTCGATGGTGAGGAAGGGTCAAGATCGGGTTTTTTCAGAAGAGGAGATAAGGCAATGTGTCCCATTTTGGTGGAGAACAGGCCCGATAGTAAGACTTTGTTTATGAGGTTAGTAAGGGAAGAGATGGCCTGTGTAGGGATTTTTTCATAAAGGTAGGATGGGAAGGGATCTAGGATGCACTTGCTGTCCTTGTTGGGATTCCAGGGTTCTGTCCACTCCTGGTTTTCTTCCTATCTCTCCCACCGCACCTTCAGTGTATGCAATGGTGATTCCTCCTCCACAGCTTCTCGCTATCGATTGGTGTACCTTAAGGTTCTGTCCTGGGACTGCTCCTTTTCTCAATCTACATTTGCTCACTTGGAGCGCTGATATCCTCCCACGGCTTCCAGTATCACCTCTATGCTGACAACTCCCAGATCTATCTTTCTGCACCATATATCTCTACTGAAACCCAGACCAGAGTCTCAGCCTGCTTGTCCGACATTGCCATCTGGAAGTCTCACCACCATCTGAAAATGAATATGGCTAAAACAGAGCTGTTCATCTTCCCATCTAAACCCACATCTCCACTTCCCTCATTCTCCATCTCTGTGTACAACACTCTCATGCTTCCTGTTTTGTCTGCTCGTAAACTTTGGGGCATCTTTGACTCCTCTCTTTCCTTCACCACCCAGATACAGCATATCACTAAAACCTGCTGCGTCTTCCTCTATAATACTACCCTTCCAATCTAAGCACACTACCAAAACACTTATCCATGCCCTCATCTCCTTACACTTAAACTACTGCAACTTGCTACTCTCAGGTATTCCACTTAGTCATCTCGCTCCCCTCAGGGGTCTGTGCTGGCACCATCGCTTTTTAACATATTCATCAATGATCTAGAGATAGGAATAAATAGTGAGATAATTAAATTTGCTGATGACATAAAGTTGTTAAATCACAAGAGGACTGTGAAAAATTGCAAGAGGACCTTGTGAGACTGGGAGAGTGGGCATCAAAATGGCAGATTTTTAATGTGAACAAGTGCAAAGTGATGCATGTGGGAAAGAGGAACCTGAACTATAGCTACGTGATACAGGATTCCACGTTAGAAGTCACCACCCAGGAAAAGGATCTAGGAGTTATCGATAAAGATACACTGAAACCCTCAACTTAAATGTGTAGCAGTGGCTAAGAAAGCAAATGGAATGTTAGGAATTATCAGGAAAAGAAAGGAACACAAAGATGAAAATGTTATCATGCCTTTGTAACACTCTAATAATAATAATAATAATAATAATAACTTTATTCTTCTATACCGCCTAGTCAGATGACTTCTAATGGTGCAGCCATACCTCAAATAGTATGCAGTTCTGCTAGCTGCATCTCAAAAAAAGATATAACGGAATTAGAAAAGGTACAGAGAATGACAGAAATGATTAAAGAAATGGACGACTCTCCTGTGAGGAAAGACTAAGTGGCTAGGGCTCGTCAGCCTGGAAAAGAGGCAGCTTCTGGGAGATATGATAGAGTTCTATAAAATAGTGAGTGGAGTGGAAAGAGTAGATATGAATTGCTTGTTTACCGCCTCCAAAAACACTAGGTCTAGGGGGCATGCGATGAAGCTACTAAATGCTAAATATGTCTTCACTCAATGGATAAACTCTGAAATTTGTTGTCAGAGAATGTAGTGAATGTAGTTAGCTTAGCAGGGTTTAAAAAAAAGCTTTGGGGAAATCCACTGCTTATTCCTAGGATAAGCAGCATAATCTCTTTTTCTCCTTGGGATCTCACCAGGTACTTGTGACCTGGGTTGGTCACTATTGGAAGCAGGATGGATCTTGTTGGATCTTCGGTCTGTCCCAGAATGGCAACTCTTATGTTCTTATGCACGTGTATGTGCCATTTGCTGGCTTAGATTCTAGCACTTACATGCAGGAATGTTCTTTTTTAAGAAGAAAGAGTTATCAGCAAATGACAACCCATCCCTAGGGCCTAGCTCCAGGCCAGTATTTCCAGTTTAGGAAAACTGAGTTTCCTAAACAACCTGAAGAGGGTAGCTGGAAATACGGGGCCAGCCTTAATATAAAAATTAAAAAAGCAGCAGCAGCAGCCAGTCTTCAGGTGAAATTTAAGACGGACACAGGCTCTAACTGCCAGAGAATCCCCAGCAAATGGCGAAGAACTGTTACTGTTTGCTGATGAAATTTGTTTTTATATAACCCTGCAGTAGGCTGGTGTTGATTTCTGATCTGGGAAGGGTCCAAGAGAAACAAGGAGCCTGAATTAAAAGGCTGCAAGTGTGGTGTCAGGGAAGCTGCCTGGAAGATGAACTGAGACTGTGATTTAAACCCTGCTTACAAGACTGCAAATAGGGTTTCATTTGAGACTGTGATCTAAAACCCTGCTTAAGGGACTAAAGAAAATGGTTAAACTGAAACTGTGATTTAAACCCTGCTGCAGGGATTATAACAAGTGTTTGCTAAATGGCAGCTATCCCCGCTGGAGAGAATGCAGCAAACCTTAAGGGAAGTCAGATTTAAGATGGAATAATAATTGCAAGATGTATATAAGCAGATTGTTGTCTCATGACAAGAGTGTGAGATTAAGAGGTCAACATTATTTTGGAAATCCCTGGTTGCAGAGCAAAGATAATTCTGAACTACAAAAGAGCAAAAGTGGAGCTGCAGACAGCAAGGCAAGAGCAATAAAGAGAGGGAGAGAGTGGGAAGAGATTGTGCCCGCCAGAATGTCACCCAAGCACCCGACGTGTGACAGTCAGACAGCGGAACAATGAATCCCCGGTGCACTGATTCAAGCCTAAGAGACCATCCTACATAACCATCTACTAAAGAAGTGTCCTGCAAACTTTTTGACGCCGTGGCACATTAAATTCAGTGCTGTGGCTAGCGCATCCAGAAGTGCGTAGACATCGACGCAATGACATCATGCACATGTGTGACATCATCACATCCGCACATGCAGAGGCCCTCCAGCTGCAGCCCTGGATCTATTTCTAAGCTGGTAAGGGTTACTGCCGGAGGAGAGGTGCAGGGAGAGGAGGAGAAACACCGGTGTCAGCTGACAGCCTACAGGACGCAGCTCTCATTGCGAGAAGCATGTCCTGTAAGCAGCCTCTCCTCCTCACCGGTGTCTCATGGCACACCAGGTATCTGCCATGGCACACAGTATGCAATACAATGTACTAAAGAATGCAAGTTTCTAATGTCCATTTTAAACTGGTATTGGACCATAAAAAGAAATAAGCAGTAAAATTCATGTAACATGTATATACTTGGTGTCATAGATCTCCTGTTTTGTTTTTATGTCTACAAGAGACAGGATATGATTAAGGAAGCACACATAAATACAAAAATTTAGATGAAGCAGGTTAAACGTGTCTGAGTGCCAATCTGCCAGCAGTGTTTTTAAGTAAACGAAAAACAGATGTCAATTTTGCAGGAAACCAGAGCACTCTCTCAAAAAGTACAAAGACTAGGGGACACTGAATGAAATAACATGGAAATACTTATAAAACAAATTGGAGGAAATATTTTTTTCACTCAGTGAATAGTTAAGCTCTGGAACTCTTTGCCAGAGGATGTGGTAACAGTGGTTAGCGTATATGGGTTAAAAAAAAAAGGTTTGGACAAGTTCCTGGAGGAAAAATCCATAGTCTGCTATTGAGACAGACTTGGGGAGAGCCACTGTTTGCCTGAGATAGCATGGAACGTTGATACTATTTGGGTTTCAGTCAGGTACTTATGATCTGGATTGGCTACTGTTGGAACAGGATACTGGGCTTGATGGTTATTGGTCTAACCAAGTATAGCTATTCTTATGTTCTTAAGATTATAATAGTGGTTGAGAGATTAAGGCATCTGAAATAATTAACCGGAAGATTGTCTATTACTAGACCTAAAATACGAGGTGACCAGACACCAATGTCCTCTATAACAGGATAATTTTGCCTTCTGTTCATTCTGTATGGAATCATCTACAGTAGTTATCTGCTCCTAAACTAAACTAAACTAAACTAAACCTTAAGTTTATATACCGCATCATCTCCATGAGAATGGAGCTCGACACGGTTTACAAGAACTTAAAATAGTGAGTAGAGAAGAAGAAAAAGGATTACATGAACTTATGTGTAGAAGGGGGGAGAGAAAGGGGGGAAGGATAGAGCTACAATTTGCTGAAAAGCCAGGTTTTCAGTTTTTTGCGGAATAACTGAAGGGAGCTCAGGTTCCGCAGCGGGGTGGTGAGGTCGTTCCAAAGACCTGTGATTTTGAAGAGAAGGGATTTTCCCAGTTTGCCTGAATAGTGGATGCCGCGTGGAGAGGGGAAGGCTAGTTTAAGCCTTTGGGCAGTTCTGGAGGAGTCGGGACTGGAGGAGTTGAATATAATTACATATGAAATACAGCCAAAACAGTGGGGAGGGGAAGGGATTTAGGATGTAGCTGATACCTTTTTCAGTAGTAACTCAAGGTGATTTGCATGTATATTAAGTATTTTCATGTTCCTGGAGGACTTATAATCTAAAGCTGGCTTTTTACAAAGCCGCGGTACAGGTTTAGTAATAATAATAATCAGTTCTATGTGGTTTACAATAGTTAAAAAAGAAGTTGAATAGAACTAAAAAGTTAAAAGCCAATAATCAGAGACACTAAATTGATCAATATAGTGCATAATAATTTTTTTTTACGAAATAGCTGCCTAAATACTTCAAAAACTGATGTTTTTAGATGTCTCCTAAATTCCCCATAAGTGTCAGTAAGCAAAAGCAATTGTTCTAAATCCTTACCCCATAACGCTGCTTGATATGAAAAAAAATTTGGATGATGTTTTTTAAGTTTACATCCTCTAACAGGCAGAAAAACAAAATTCAGATGTGAGTTTCTCTTATGCCCGTTGGTTGCAAAAGAGAAAAGCTCAATTATATATTTGGGAGCTAAACCAAACAAAGCCTTAAAACAGAAGCCACCAAACTTAAATTTCACCCGGGCCTCCATTGGCAGCCAATGCAGTACTCGATAGGAGGGTGTTATGTGAACGTATTTCAACCTAAAAATCAGCCTGACTGCTCCATCGCTCATAGAATTCCTTGTTGACCCAGAGTAGAAACATCTACCCCAGCTTTGTAAAAGGAGCCCTAAGTTTACTTCTGAGGCAATCCGAGGGGGGATATTGCTTATTAGTTTAAAAGAAAATGAGATTCACTATGTAAAATCTAGAATATCTATTTTTTCAATTGCCGGTAAGAATCTCTCGATCAGATTCATATGGAAAGCAAAGAAATTTGACCATGTTTCACCACTCCTCAAAAAATCTCATTGGCTCCTAGTGACACATCGAATAACCTACAAGATATGTCTACTAAGCCTCAAATCAATACTTTATAAAACTCCTTCCTAGAGTCTTAATGCTGGTTGTTCCCTCTCTCAAATTCATCAATACACGGAGACAATATATTTTCTCAGTTGTCGTTCCGCAACTGTTGAATTCCCTCCCAATACACATAAGAGAAAAACGTCTCATCGACAGGTTTAAAAGCAAGTTAAAATGCTTTCTTTTTAAAGATGTCTTTTATAGTAATGGTCACACTTTTTAATTCCAGCCTTTAATCTTTTTTTTTTTTTTAAATCCCTCTCTATTGTTACATCCCTTATTCGTCTCATTTACTATCATACATTATATTTCTTCCCCCACTTCTTTTTCAGTCTTATGTTATGTGATTTGTCTATGTTATTTGTATTGACTCCTCGAATATGGTGATGTATTATTTTTTAGATTTTTTCATCGCTTTGTATTAAGATTAAGCAATTCATCAAATTTTTAATAAAACTTGGAACTTGAAAACTTGTACGTCTTTCAAGAAATTGTTAAAAACACAATTTTTGGTGGATGCCTTTCACTAACTCTGTGGTTATTTGTCTCAGATTTTAATAATTCTGTATTGGGGAAATTTTGTGGGGGAGATTAATTTATTTGTTTACTGCATTTTATATGTTTCTTTGTATTTGAAACTGTGGATATAAATGTTTAGATTTAAGCAATTCAATTTTTTTTAAAAATAAATAAATAAATTATTATTATTGGCCAATATTAATTAATTAGATCATCGACTTCATATACTGCTTTTCTGTGGTACAACCAAAGTGGCATGCATATTCAATGTGGTGCTATGTTTTTGTACCTGGTGCAATGGAGGATTAAGTGTGTGCCGCGAGATGCCGGTGAAGAGGCGAGGCATCGGCGCCAGCTGATTGATTTCAGGACGTGCCTCTTGTGGCAACAATACTACCGTATTTTCACTCATATACCGCGCACCCGTGTAAAACGCGCACACGGGTATAGCGCGCGGGAAACTAATTTATGTAAAGAAATTTTTATATACCGCGCACACCTGTATACCGCGCATGCCGCCCCGACTCTCCTTTCGCCCGCCCCGACTCTCCTTTGGCCACCCCGACTCTCCTTTCGCCCACCCCGACTCTCCTTTCGCCCGCCCCGACTCTCCTTTGGCCACCCCGACTCTCCTTTCGCCCGCCCCGACTCTCCTCTGGCTGCCCTGACTCTCCTCTGGCCCGCCCTGACTCTCCTCTGGCCCGCCCTGACTCTCCTCTGGCTGCCCCGACTCTCCTCTGGCCCGCCCCGACTCTCCTCTCCCCCTTGAAGTCCTGTCCCCATCCTGAAAGCCTGATGCCCCCCCCGACATCCGATTCACTCCCCCCGCAGGACCACTCGCACTCCTACCCCGAAGGACCGCTCGCACCCCCACCCCGAAGGACCGCTCGCACCCCCACAGCCTCCCCACCCCCCCCATCATGGAGAAGCTCCTACCGTTCTCCTGCTGCTTCCTCTGCCGGCGGTCCCGGCCCTTCTGTGAGCCCTGCGTCTGAAATGCTTCCTCTTCCGGCGGTCCCGGCCCTTCTGTGAGCCCTGCGTCTGCGCTGCTTCCTCTTCCAGTGGTCTCGCCCTTTCTCTGACACCGCTGGAAGAGGAAGCAGCGCAGACGCAGGGCTCACAGAAGGGCCGGGACCGCCGGAAGAGGAAGCAGCAGGAGAATGGTAGGAGCTTCTCCATGATGGGGGGGGTGAGGAGGCTGTGGGGGTGCGAAAAGTCCTTTGGGGTGGGGGTGCGAGCGGTCCTGCGGGTGGGGGTGAATCGGACATCAGGGGGGGGTGCGAGCGGTCCTGCGGGGTGAATCGGACGTCGGAGGGGGGAACTATGTAAAAAACACATTGTAAAACGCGCTCACGCGTATAACGTGCAAGGTTATGCACGGTTTGTAAAAATCGTGTATAACGCGCGCGTTATATGCGTGAAAATACGGTACTTAGGAAACAACTAGTATTTACCACAAAATCGAGAACAGCCACTAACGATGAAAGTGAGGAAGAAAGCCTCAGAACCCTACTGTACATGAGGTGATCACTGGCATTTTTTTAAAAAAAACTCTTTCACTTACATAATTTCAGTGGCTAAACAGCACTAATCACACAAAAAGGCAATGCAAGTAATTACAAAGTTATTTATAAACAAATGGAAGAGCTTATCTACGAGTAGGGATCTACCACACCGACGTCAGCCAGCATTTCGCTATTAGAGCTGTCTCCAGGTGCGAAAAAGAAGATCCATCTTGGATAAAATTGCATCAAATCTCACACATTAATCTACTCCTCAATTCCCGTGTCCTACCCACTTCTATAGATACTTTGAAAATTAAGCTGGATGAAATCTAGGCCTTTAAAGAAGTACGAGACATTCAGATTTGTAGCAATGTTAGATACTTGGCACATTCCAGGGGAATATTCCTGTCACCTTCTTGGGGAATCTGATTATTTGATATGAACTTAAGTCCTTGAAGTTCCACAGCTTTCTATTTTGTTGGTTCAAATATGGCCATTCCAAAACACAGCGAACCTTTTGGATGGTCTTTCTCTAAACAAACTATAATTTCTTATAAAAGACAACAGTGGAATTCAGCGGATGGGTCTGTCTTCAGCGAATCAAGGTCTGTAATACAATGAGACACCTTGAGGGATACAGAGAAAAGTGAACAGCACCCAGCTGAGATATTAATATAACAGGTTTGACTATGCGTGAAAAACGTGGCGGCTCCACCAGACAGGAAAAAAGAAACTGATTCATGCAAATAGATTAACCTTTCTAGGGCACAACAGTTTGAAAAGCATTCAACATAAAGAAGCACATTTTAATAACTCATTAATATACATAATTTAACATATCTCAACAGAAAGAAATCCTAGCTCAGTTCGGGTAAATTTAAACCTACATAGGCCCCCTTTCGCCAAACCACGGTAGAGCTTTTTTATCACAGGCTAGCGAGATAAATGCTCCAATGTTCATAAGAACTGAATGAGTGTTAAGAGTGGTTGCCTTGCTGGCCCATGGTAAAAAGCTCTACTGCAGTTTGATAAAAAGGGCCCATAATTTTGCTGCTAGATTCTACATCTTACAAAAGTTGCAAACCTGTATGAAAATAAATAAAAATAAAAAGTATGTTATTTGGCATCTAGCCAGTAACTTAAGAGTTGATGAATCACTATTGCACAATAACAAATGCACTAATGTACAAAGTCTAAGGGGTAATGAGAAATTAGAAAAGAATGGGGTACATTAATACACTTCCCCCTCCGTATTCGCGGGGGTTAGGGGCAGAGCCGGCCCACGAATATGGAAAAACCGCGAATAATATTTGGGCCAGTTCTGCCCTTATCCCCAGCTTCCCATGGCTATTTTTAGCCCTGTAAGCCCCCCCCCCCTCTTAAGCCTTACCTGGTGGTCTAGCGCAGTGGTTCCCAACCCTGTCCTGGAGGACCACCAGGCCAATCGGGTTTTCAGGTTAGCCCTAATGAATATGCATGAGAGAGATTTGCATATAATGGAAGTTACAGGCCTGCAAATCTCCTCCATGCATATTCATTAGGGCTATCCTGAAAACCCGATTGGCCTGGTGGTCCTCCAGGACAGGGTTGGGGGGGGGGGGGCTTACAAGGTTAAAAAAAAGCCCCAAAAATTAAAATTTATTTTTTGGCCAAAAATTGCAAATAACCGAATCTGTAGATAAGGAATTTGCGAATACAGAGGCACCTTATATTGTGTGTGCAAATTGGTGTGCACAAATGATGAGTGCACAATTTAATTGTTTTACAAGTCCAATCAGCGTTGATAATTGACGATTAACAGCTCATAATTGATTCTATTTGACCATGGACTTTTTCCTCCAGGAACTTCTTCAAACCTTTTATAAACCCAGCTACATTAACTGCTCTTACCACATTCTCTGGAAAGCAGATCCAGAGTTTAACTATTCTCTGAGTGAAAAAATATTTCCTCCTATTGGTTCTAAAAGTATTTCCCTGTAATTTTGAGTGTCCCCTAGTCTTTGTAAATTTTTTATGGAGTAAAAAAAAAAAAAAAAAAGCAATCCACTTGCACCACTTAGGATTTTGTAGACCTCAATCATATTCCCCCTCAGCCATCTCTTTTTCAAGCTAAAGAACCCCAACCTCTTTAGTCTTTCCTCATCTTGGTCACTCTTCTTTGAACCTTTTCTAGTTCCACTATATCTTTTTTGAGATAAAGTGACCAGAATTGAATGCAATACTCAAGGTGAGGTTGAACCATGGAGCGATACAGAGACATTATTGCATTCTTTGTCTATATTTACCATTCTTTTTCTAATAATTGCTAGCATTTTGTTTCCATGGCTCAAATGGATACTCTTAGAAGTTATGACATGCGCCTAATTCTGTAAGATGCGCTGATATTTTGGGTGCTGTATGCCCTACGTGCCATATGGCCCATAAGTATAAAATGGGCTGTGCAGTATTTAACACAAGCTAATGGCCCCAATATTTTTCAGCGTTTATTCTTGTGGAGGATAATTTTATACAATTTTTTTTATCCATACAAAACCTATTTATGTCTAGAAAAGTGTTTTTGTAAAATTAACAGCAAAGAAAGGACAAGTGACGGCTGTCAACCAATCCAACAAACAAATCAAAACATTAGCACTAAATCAAAAATTTAAAAAAAAGATTTTACTTACAGGAGACAGAAGACTTCAGAAATATTCATACCATGACTAACTCTGGGCCTCTTTTATCAAGCCAAAAAGATTGAATGGGCTTCGGTGCATTTGCCACGTGGCACTCACTACCACGGCTCGATAAAAAAAGGCCTCTACTCTTGTAGACTGAACTGTTGTTAGAAATCATGGTCAAGACACCCCCTCCTCTCTTTTATAGTGCTCAAAATTTAAATATAGTGAAAAATGTTTTTAAAAATCTCAAAAAGTCCAACTTACCTTTTATACTGAGGCCAATGAGTTTTATTTATTTAGATTTATTAACAGCTTTTTCATGAAGAGATTCATCCAAAGCTGTTTTAAACAGCAGGACAAATCTAGAAAGTATTAACCCCCCTCCCCCCTTTCAAAGGCATGGTAGCAGCTACCATGCGGCAAAAACTCCCAATGCCCATTGAATTCCTATGGGCATTGAGGCAATTACCAAGGCCCGCTGCAATAATTGCCTTTGTAAAAGGCTGCAAATATTTCTTAGGCTTTTTTTCCTTCTATAAGTAAATCTTTTCACATTTGGTGCTTTTACAAAATTATGCTTTCTTATATGTGCACATTGGTACACATGCCAACAAGATGGTGAACCTGGTAAATTTAAACAAAATCTTTGCACAATGCAATGTATATTTTGCAACGAGGAACAGAGCCCAAGGCCTTAAGAGGTTCTGTCACAAGGAGGAACTTAATAGAAGGGAGTAGGTGAACTTCTCTTCAAGAACTGGGGGATGAGAGCATAAGGTAGAATGTGAGTGAGTGTTCCAGGAGACATAGAGGTCCAATCCCTGAGCCAGAGCTGAGATTAAGGTGTGATCCAGAAGAGTAAAAACAGGAAACACTGTCTACACTAAGAAAGGTTGGGGAGGAGTTTAAGAATAGGGTTACCAGATTTTACTTTAGTAAAATCCAGACCCCCCTCGACCCGCCCCAGGCCCGCCCAGTTCTACCCATCCCACCCTGTTACACCTCAGTCCCACCCCGCCCCCCACTGCCTGCTCTCATTGGGCAGAAGGGCATCCGTGGATGTAAAGCGATTACATCACACACAAGCGTGAAGTCATCACGTGACATCCACACATGTATGGATGCCCTCATGCCCGACACGATTTCGAGGAAGCTTTTCAAAACCCGGAAAAAGTGCCAGGTTTTGAAAAGCTGGACATGTCCGGGGAAATCCAGACATCTGGTAACCCTACCTAAGAAGTACCCTAACTGGGGAGGAAATGAGTTAGGTCTCAGGATTGGTTATAGGTCAACACTTAGGGTGGGTTAATATCTTGGAGTCCCTTGAAATCTCTCAAGAGGCATAGAGAGAAGTAGCCACATACACAGCCATGGGTCTGGAAAAGAGCCTATCTGTGAAAATCTGGCATGAAAGGACTGGCAAAGGAGCCAAACATGGACATTTAGAAAAGAACAAGATACCTTTGATGCTTTGAACAATGGAGTTTTGGAGTTGAATCACGATTTTTCCTGGAGCTAAGAAGAACTGCCAGAAGTGGAAGATAAGACTGTAAAATTATGGCAAGTTGGGTCCTTTCCAGGGAGAATGGGATTTGATACACCACCTTTCTGTAGTTATAAACAAAGCGGTATACAGGTACCTGGGGCAATGGAAGAGTGACTTGTCCAGAGTCACAACGAGCTACAGTGGGAATTTAACCCAGTTCCCCTGGTTCTCTAGGTACTGTACTCACCATTAGGCTACTCCTTGAAACTAAATGAGGCTGTTGAACTGAAATGCCAAATATTTACTTAAAAGGAGTCAGTCTATTTAATAAAAGAAAAGATTTTGAGGGAAACTGATACCATTTAAAACCCCCAGATGGTGTGAAAAGCTGAGTTTCATTTGCATATGATTATTCACCGCTCATGGTGAAATGAAGTTAATTTGTATAAATGCACTGCCTGCTGGGAACTTGTTTACATATCATTAAAAGATAGATGATTCAAATGTTAAATGTTTAAGTTATATGCAGAGGAGCTGAGGTGACTGTTTAATGTTCTGTATCAGTGTAAGAAAATTTGGACTTGCCTTCCTCACCCTAAATGTATGAGGCACGGAGAAGAGTGACCTAGTTACTTGGTATGCATTTCTACACTGATTTAGGCACTGTGAAGGTTTTTTGAGTTATTGCTAGAAACAGAACCCTGATTTCAGGACCATACTGGAAGTTTTGATATGACAAAATACATAATTTGGTAGGTGTATTTCTGCTTACTCCAGACCAAGTATAAGCATACATATTTGACTACCGCTTGATCACCTTTCAAGTGTATGCTTAAGATCAGTGTTATTGTTTTAGCAGAATTTTACATATAGGTCACAAGAAAACAAAATCTGTATTTTTAAGGGGTGCTGATGTCGACATTTAAAATTGCACTTTCCTTTTCTTCTTTCATACTGCTGAAGCACTCTGTGGCCACACTTATTCTGGCTTCTGTTTCTGTAGTAGCTCTCGTGGTTCCAAAAGACACAGAAGAGACTTTTCAAAAAAGAAGTCACAAAGAAGCCTTCATATGAGGAAAGACTAAAGAGGTTGGGGCTATTCAGCTTGGAGATGGCTGATGGGAGATAAGATAAAGGTCTACAAAATCCTGAATAGAGAGGAATGGGTGAATACAGTAGGAACTGATTGTGTACCCTTTCAAGAAGTACAAAGACTTGGGGACACACCATGAAGTTACACAGTGGCACATTTAAAAACAAACAGGAGAAATTATTTTACCATTCAAAATTTAGCTTGATGGAACAGGTGGTAAAAACAGTAAACGTAACTGGGTTTATAAATGGTTCAGTGAATTTCTGCAAGAAAACTCGATAACTCCATGTTCACCTTTCTAGGAGTAAAAACTTGGAATGACCTTACAGAAACGACCAGAACAGAACCTAATCACACCATATTCCAGAAGAAACTGAAAACTCATCTATCTGACACTTAGGGCTCCTTTTACTAAGGTGCACTAGCGTTTTTAGCGCACGCAGGAAATTACCGCACGCTACGCTTCCAGAACTAACGCCAGCTCAATGCTGGCATTAAGGTCTAGCGCGCGCTATTCCGTGCGTTAAAGTCGTAATGCGGCTTAGTAAAAGGAGCCCTTAATCACCATACCCTCTCCTCTCCCCTCCACACCCCCCCCTCCTTCCTACCTCTTCTCTTCTTCCTTTCCCCTCCTCCTCCCTACTCCATCCATGCCCCTCTCAATAAGTTGCCTTGAGCCTGCCTAGGTATGAGTGGCGCAGAAATATAAGATTAGATTAAACAATTAAGGATTGCTTAGGGAATACTACAGTTTATCCCCAGGGGGTACGCAGCATGGAATCTTGCTACTTTCTGAAATTCTGGAAGTACTTGTGAACTGGAAACAAGATACTAACTCCCTTTTTACGAAGCCATTTTTTTTTTTTTTTTTTTAGTCAATGTTTATTTATTGAATTTTTACAATATTACAAAGTATGGAATAAAATAATCCATAATAGTGGAAAACAAAAGATATGCCAATGAATGGAATCAACAAAAACAGTGTTTATTGCCAGACGCAGCGGTAAAAGCTCCAACGCTCATACAATTCCTATGAGTATCAGAACTTTTACTGCTGTGGCTAGCGATTAAAAAAAAAAAACCGTTAACGTGGCTTCATAAAAGGGGGGATAAACTAGATGACCCCTGGCCTGAACCTGTAGGGTAACTTATGTTCTTATGAGCCCAGTGGCTGCACTGCCTGAGGGGGAGGGGGGTAGGGAATATCACATAGTTCAAATAGGTTGTAGGTCGGTGACAAAAGATTCTTGGCAGAAGATCACCACTGGTCTCCTACCCTGACAATACACAAAAGACTAGAATGCAAAACTTTCTGCCAAATTACGATAGGACACTAATCCAGCTCCCTTTTCACATTTCCTTAGTTCAGCAAAACCAGTAACTAGATTTATGCACAGCTCAGGTTAGCGTCAGTGGTCAGACCTGTCAAGCTTCCGCTGAAAGAAGAAGATAGGCTAACAACAGCCACATAACAACCATGTCTGACTGCAGCAAAAATTACTTGTTTTCATTCTAGCTGAAGACAAAGTAGTGTGGTCGCTGTGTTAGTCTGCTTGAATGCACGGAAATAAAGGTCAAGAAAGATCAACTCAAAGGTGATACCATTTTATTGGACTAACAATGCATTCCTTGAATGGCTTTCAGGTCTGACACTCCCTCCACCGGGTTAAAATAGCATCTCTACAGGTATAACAAAAAGTTTCTGACCCCCCTAGAACTGTGCATTTTCTGTAGTACAAGTTTCAAGTTTCAAGTTTAATACAGATTTGATTAATCGCTTCATCTAAATTCGAAGCGATGTACATTCTGATAAAAATTACAATGTAAAAACAAAATCATAGAAAATAATACTATAATATAACATTGTGCTTATTGACTACGTAACCAGAAGTTCAACGCGGTTTACAAAAAGTTAGAAAAGTAAACATGTTACACGAAATAAGATGATTCATTAAACAGTCAAATATTTAGAAAAAAGATAGGTCTTCAATGGTTTTCCAAAATGGCCATAGGAATGGGTAGTAAGCAACAATATTCGGAATTCGTTGTCATGAAGAGCTCAAAGTATGATTAAGAAATTTCTTACTCCTGCAACCCTGGACAGATGGAAAATTAAACATAGTTCTTCTACTATGTCTGTATGATGCTAAAGAAAATCTATTGACTTAGTAAGAAGAAGCTGTACCAGAAACAGCCTAGTTTAAACAATTCCAGGGCCTCCATTGGCAGCCAATGTAATTCGCGATAAAAGGGTGTCACATGATCAAATTTCTACAGGCCATAAATCATTCTGACCGCTGTATTCTGTATTATTGGAAGTCTTGCTAATTTTTTCTTGGTGACTGTCAGATATTACAATAATCGAGAAGACTCAGTAGTAACGACTGAACCAGTAATCTCAAAGCAGTAAATTCCAAAATAAGATCTAATTGTTCGCAATTTCCATAATGTGAAGTGGCATTTACGCACTACAGCATCTATCTGAGCATTAATTGTAAGATGCTGGTCTAAAATAATTCCCAAAATTTTAATCATTGGATGAATTATATACTGAGTTGAATTTATACTAATAGAAGGCTCAGAAGAAATATTACTAGCAGTTGCCACAAAAAAAACTTTGTTTTTGCCAGAGTTTAATTTGAGTTTAAATTTTTTGCATCCAAAAATCCATCTGTTTCATTACAATTTCAACTTTAGTGGCAATCTATAAGAAAACAGATCCAAAATTCTACATTTTAGTAACGAATACTGTTTATTAATAAAATTGTCTTTCAGTATTTGGTGGATTGTCCCTCTGCTGACACACAGTCAGTGATTCTGTGAGGGGAAGCTAGGCCTGATGGGCCGCCGCAGGAGCGGACCGCTGAGCACGATGGACCTCTGGTCTGACTCAGCGGGAGCAACTTCTTATGTTCTACTAACGCATAACCGTCTTCTTGCGTGGAAGAATCCCATTCTTTGCCGACAGGTCGGATCAAATCATCCCTGGTTCTGGGTCGTGAATTGCATAGGACACTATCCTGGAG
Source organism: Geotrypetes seraphini (assembly GCF_902459505.1). Classification (NCBI taxonomy): domain Eukaryota; kingdom Metazoa; phylum Chordata; class Amphibia; order Gymnophiona; family Dermophiidae; genus Geotrypetes; species Geotrypetes seraphini. Next base: position 57,847,780 of record NC_047098.1, on the reverse strand, counting down.
CGTTGCCCACAGATGCTCAATTGGATTGAGATCAGAATTCCCAGGCCAATCAGTCCATACTGCAGGAAATAGTTCCTTGATCTTTCACATTGTAATCCTGGAAGTGTGCTGGAGCTCCATCCTGCATCAGAACAAGGTGTTTTTGGTTTTTTTTTGCTTTGTTTTGTCTTTTTTTATCTAATATAATAAAACGCTAGGCCGCGCATGCGCACTTCCTATGTGTGTGCCGGTTTTCCGTGAGCTGTAGCAACATATAGCAAGTGCGCATGCGCGGCTTACAGTGCTCCATTACAGTAATTTTGCCATTGCCGCCTCTCCGCTCTCTCTCTTCCTCCCCCCCCCCCCCCCCGAGACGGATGTCGGCCGCGGCGGCACAAGAATGCAGGGTGCAAGAGGCGCTGGGTCTCCCTTACACTAACTTTGCCGTCGCCGCCTCTCCGCTCTCTCTCTTCCTCCTCCCCCCCCCCCCGAGGTGGATGGCCAGCGGCTTACGCGCATGCACTGGCTTGGCGCACCAGAGGGCAGGATGAAGGGGGTGCGGAGCAGCGCTGGCGGCGGCAGTGTCCGGTAGGGAACACGTCCACGAGTCCCCCCTCCCGCATCAACTGCTGCTGCTCCTGTTTGAAGCGGCCTGCTGAGGTTTGCAGCCGGCTGTAGCGAACCTCGCAGGCCGCTCTCCACATGGAGCACGTTCCCTCTGACGCGATTGCGGCAGAGGGAACATGCTACCATATGGAGAGCGGCCTGCGAGGTTCACTACAGCCGTTCGTGAACCTAAGCAGGCCGCTTTGAACAGGAGCGGCAGCGGCGGAAGCAACCATGGGTGGATGGAGGGAGGGGAAGAACGGGAGGGGAAGCGAAAAAGTAGGGCTATGGAGTAGACAAGAAAGAGGGCTGCTTTGGGGGGAGGGGTATGCTGGGGCCAGACAGCAATCGGGGGGAGGAACAGATGGGGGGCCATGAAGCAGGCAGCCATTGCACAACAGGGGGAAAGGGAGCTGCTTTGGGGGGAGAGTTGTGCTGGGGGCAGATAGCAATCGGGGGAGGGAGGAACAGAAGGGGGGCCAAGAAGCAGGCAGGCATTGCACAACAGGGGAAGAGGTGAAAGGGGGCTGCTTTGGCAAGCAGGGGGGGCCAGGGAGACAGACAGAAAGAAAGACGCACAGACAGGGGACCTGGGAGAGACACAGACACAAAGAATGACAGACAGACAGCGTCCAGGGAGAGAGACAAATAAAAAAAACAACAACACACCATACATACAGACATCTACTCTAGCACCCGTTAATGTAACGGGCTTAAAGACTAGTGTGAAAATCATCTTTATAAATGCACTCAGGAGCAATACAAAACAAGGCAAAAACAAGAGCACCACAAGGAAATATTCTTGGATTTTTTTGTGGTTGCAGCATAAGCTACAATTGGCTTTAATAGTGGATATGAGAAGAACTTTAAATCTACTTTGTCCATCAGGTATCAATAAATGGAAACTTTTTAAGTATGGGCTGCTGTGAAGATTTCACAGGACTATTTACTATTAAAAGTATATTAGACTTTGTGCTACTTACTTTTTTTAGGTGGTTCTTTAGGGTTATGAGGGTGTATAGGTGTGTTATTTGTATAAAAATAAACTTATTTTATGTATAGTAAAGTTGAATGATTAAGTTAATGGCTCCATTATTGTAAACGGTGTTACAATTTGGAGCATGTTATCTTTTATAACTCCCAATATTTGGTTTATGCAACATAAGCTGGTAATATTGTTTCCCTGTAGTAGTCTCCATGATTTTTATTCCAAACTTGGATCATCTTATGGAAGGGATATCTTTGGGCTTGCTGGTTCGGATTCTTCTGTTTTGTTTCTTAGGGAAAGGAACGAGTTCTATAGGAGATTCATCTGTGAACAGTATGAGGGGCATAATCGAAAGGGGCGTCTAAGTCCGTTTACGTCCATCTCACAAGTCGTCCAAAGTAAAAAACAGCTTAAGACACATTTTCGAAAGATACGTCCAACTTTTTTTTCGTTTCGAAAATTGTCTAATTATACGTCCTGCCGATCTGATCGTCCAAGCCACTAAATCGTCTATCTTTATACTACATTTTCGTCCAACTTTCCGTACAAATCCAAAACGCCTAGAACAAGCCCTGTTGGGCGTGGGAGGGGTCTGCAAAGTGATGGACTGCATACCCAGACATGCCACCTAAATAGTGGGATACCTTACAGTGCACTGCTGTGAACTTCACAAAAAGGGTGCCATGTCTTCTCCTCCCTACAGCTCCCTTATAGGTTACAGTGAGCCCCCCCAAAAAACAAACACCTCAAGAATCCCCTAGACCGGGGGTCGGCAACCTGCGGCTCCAGAGCCGCATGCGGCTCTTTTCCACCTTTGCTGCGGCTCCGGTAGTGTGTCACGCAGGTATGCACCTTACAAGTCCAGCGTCGCGGCGGGAAAAAGCCATGCTGAGCAGTGAGCTCAGCACATACACAGATGAAAGCCTTGCTTGCTGATTGGTCCGGCGGCCCCGCCCCGCCGTGCCGCCGGACCAATCAGCAAGCAAGGCTTTCATCTGTGTAGTGCTGAGCTCACTGCTCAGCATGGCTATTTCCCGCCGCGACGCTGGACTTGTAAGGTGCCTGAAAAAGAAATCATCCTGGCCGGGGTCGGTGTCATGCTCCGGAGATCTACAGCCTTCCTATCTCCCTCTCCCTTCTACCTGCTTCCGGCCACATCCCCTGCTCCGCGGCTCTCTTCGGCAACTCAGCAGCAGCTTCTGACGTCGGGGCCTACCCTCTGCGAGTCCCGCTTGTTTCAACTTCCTTTTTCCACAAAGGCGGGACTCGTAGAGGGAAGGCCTCGATGTCGGCAGCTTGTCTTGATCACCGCTGCTGACGAGTTGCTGAAGAGAGCCGCGGAGCAGGGGGGTGTTGCCAGGTGCAGGTAGAAGGGAGAGGGCCAGATGCAGGACTCGTGGGTGAGGGAGCAGAAGAGAGAGAGAAAGAGAGAGGGGAGGGAAACAAAAGGAAATCTTTCATACTGGGCTGGGCCGGAGTGGAGGGAGGGTGGAAAGATTCTAGCTACAGGGTGCATTAACAAAGGAAAAGGGGGGGAAAGCTGAAAATGGAGATAGTGACACAAAGAAGAGAAAGGGTAAGCAGGACCTACTGAATAAGGATAGAGATACAGAGGGGACATGAAGAGGAGGTGAAATAGAGACATAGAAGTAATGCTGAAAAAGTGGGGGGGGGGAGATAAAGACATTGAAAGGGCAAATGGTGAACATGGCGTAAAGATAAGGACAGAGACAAATGAAGATTCTGAAAAAGTGGTGAGATAGGGATATAGGTGAGATGGACACAAAGAAGGTGATGCTGGAAAATAGGTGGAATGGTAATTCTGACAGACACAGAAGGGAAATGCTGGATCAAGGAGAGATGGGGCTCAGGCTGGATGGAATGAGGAGAAATGCCTTGTTGGCCCGGAACTTCCTCTCCTACGTCAGAATTGACGTCAGGGAGCGGAATGCTGGTCAGCGCAACACTTCTGCAGGGAAAGCTTGGGACGGCGGTGGCTTGGGGGCTGTTCCCCGATTGCGGTGGCAGCAAACCGAGTGGCTTGGGGGAGGGCACGGAGACAGAAAGAAGGGGGAACAGGGAGACAGAAAGAAAAAGTTGGGGGAGAGAATGAGGTCTGGAGGAGAGGAAACATACAGGAGGCTGAAAGAAAGGAAGAAAGATTGGATGCACAGTCAGAAGAAGAAAGTGCAACCAGAGACTCATGAAATCACCAAATAGCAAAGGTAGGAAAAATGATTTTATTTTCAATTTAGAGATCCTGTATATAGCATTAAGATAAGAAACAATATATGCAGTGTTAGATTTGTTTTATAATGGTTTTGCGGCTCCAAGTTTTTTTTTCTTTTCGAAAACGGGTCCAAGTGGCTCTTTATGTCTTAAAGGTTGCAGACCCCTGCCCTAGACCCACTTATCTACCACCCCAATAGCCCCACCCCCAAGACGACTTAAGCTGCCTCTGGGCTGGACGACTAGGCTTTCCTATACCAGGCAGCCAGGTGACGATGGTCTGGAGGCTGAATTTTAAAGTTATGATTAAAATTTTTATGGGGGTTGGGGGGGTAATCACTGGGGTAGTGTGTGGGGGTCTGTTTTATGTGTTTGCAGTGCTTATCTGGTGACTTTAGGTGGGCTTTGGTGACTTAGACCATGTTCCGTCTAGGCTCTGTTGTAAAACTTTCAGTTATACATGCTGTACGACTTAAGTCTAAGCCGGCCCACATCCCGCCCTCGACACGCCTTCCGAAACGCCCCGTTTAGCTTGGGTCGTTCAGCGGCACCATGAAGGCCTAGGTTTTTATTATCGGCACTTAGACGTTTTTGAGAAATATTCGTCCAAGTGCCGACTTAGGCCGGTTTTTGGACGTTTTTCCTTTCGATTATGAGCCCCTATGTGTGCATGCTTAATTTTGCTTGCAGGTGTGTCATCAGCAAAGCCTTCATTTTTCATTCTCAAGTAGAATGCCAAGCGGTCAGCCACATTCTTTTCAGTTAGAGGGGGAAAAAAAATGCAAATATGTAAAACAAAAAAAAAAAATAGACTTGCACAAAGTTGATGAACACTGTGGTAACGATGATCTTGATAGAACACTTTATTATGAAAAAGTCTTCACAAGTAAAAGCGGTGTTTATACTTGAGAAATCCAAGTAGTATACAGTATCAGATCTGTGGTATGGACCCGACGCGGTCCGTGTTTCGGTATTAAACAACCTTCTTCTGGGGTCCGTTCTTATTAAACCACATAATAGAAACGCTTGAAAGCATCCAAAATACTGTGTGATGAAAGTCGGAGCACTACTAACACGGTCTGAGTACAGCAAGTGGTGATCCTGTTACATAAGTAAATATCTTATGATTCAAAACGGTCATGAAAACCATGAAGAAATAGCTGGAATAAAATAATTTATAGCACTAACAAAAATGTCTGCACTAAAGACACACTAGCGAGACTTAGGGCTCCTTTTACTAAGGTGTGCTAGCGTTTTTAGCGCACACAGGATATTACTACGCACTATGCGGCTAGAACTAACACCAGCTCAATGCTGGCGTTAAGGTATAGCGCGCATGGCAATTCAGCGCGCGCTATTCCACGCAGTTTAGTAAAAGGAGTTTAGTAAAAGGAGCCCTTAGACCAGGGATAGGGAACGCCGGTCCTCGAGAGCCGTATTCCAGTCGGGTTTTCAGGATTTCCCCAATGAATATGCATGAGATCTATTTGCATGCACTGCTTCAATGCATATTATATTGGGGAAATCCTGAAAACCCGACTGGAATACGGCTCTCGAGGACCGGAGTTCCCTGCTCCTGCCTTAGACTATTCAAATGTCAACATTTACCATACACAAAATTGTGCAGTACCACTGAAATTTAATGCACAACATTTTTATAAGAAAAGGCCTAAACACGGTATCAAATTATCTCACCTTCAAAGAGCTGGTATATGTAAATCATTTACTGTATTTGAACAAGTTCCAATCTATTTCATGCTTTTTTAGTTTGTACATAACCACAAGATATAACTGGAAGAGTATGAAATGCTAATGACATTAAACTTGCAGCAAAATTTTAGGAAGCAAGCAAGGTCATATACCAATGTTATCATAGGAGTCAGATACTTTTGTTTCACCCTGTAGGTAAAGCGAGACTACTGTGCTCTGACCAAACACATTTTTTAGTAGATTTACTACATTTATCAAGCATTCAACACTATAAACCCAGTGGCGTAGTAAGGGTGTGTGGTGCCCCTCTGCCACCTTCTGCTGCGCACAGGCCCCCTTCCCTTGCCCCTTAACTTTTTAATTTCTCTGGCATGAGCAGCAAGCCTACGTCGGTGTCCGCTCACACTTTGACTTCACTTCCTAAGCACGGGTCCCGGAAGTGACATCAGAGAGAGCGCCGATGCCGACACGGGCAGCAACCCCGCATCGGGGAAGTAAAAGAGATCCGGGAGAAGGCAAGGAGAGGAGCAGAGGGGCAGAGAGAAGGAGGGGTGACATGCCCTTAGGAAGACCACCACACCCCCCTTACCCACATTAAAGGCCTAAAGACTTCCTGGATATGCTTTATTATACAACTCTGTCATTCAGCACGCCATAAAGAGATAGATGCTGAGGCTACCACTGCGCCACTCTAGAAATTAAAATGTAGTAAAAGTGAGCCAAGTAAAGGACAGTGAAGCCATTATGACATCACTGATGAGGTTGGCTCTTAGGCATTGGTGGAATGAGGCATTGTGACATCACTGATGAGGTTGGCTCTTAGGCATTGGTGGAATGAGGCATTGTGATGTCACAATACCAGCTCTGGTTATCAGAGACTGAAACTTTTCACGCTATTTATTTATTCAATTTTCTATCGTGTTCTCCCAGGAGAGCTCAAAACAGTTTACATGAATTTTTCAAGTATTCAAACATTTTCCCCTGTCTGTCCTGGTGGGCTCACAATCTATCTAATGTACCTGGGGCAATGGGGGGGGGGGATTAGGTGACTTGCTCAGAGTCACAAGGAGTGTGGGTTTGAACCCACAACCTCAGGGTCTGAGGCTGTAGCTTTAACCACTGCCACCACACACAGGTGCAATTCTGTAAAGTGTGCCTAAGCATGATTGACACACGATAGGCACCTATATTATAGGCACCTATCTTTGTAGATACCATTTACAGAATTTCCCCCAAGTGCTTCCACATTAAGACAGTACTATCCAGTTATCGCACATGAATGGGAATGCGCCAGCTGGATAATGCTTCCATGCCCATTCTCTGCCCATCACATGCCCCTCTCCCCAAAAGCATTTTCGAAAATAAATAGAATGCAATTAGCACATGCCAACAGGCAAATTACCTTAAGTGCATGGAGCTTAACGACTTGCATATTGTAAAACACCTTAACGCATTTGGGGTGTAGTTGTCTTCCCATCTTAAGCGCACTTTAGCACTTAACACGATTTAGTGAACAAACCCCTTAGAGGGCTTTACATGAATAAGAAGAAAAGCTTGCTTTCAATGTGTTCTTAACCCTTTCAGGACCAAGGGACATATTTGTCCCATAACTTTAAAATCCTATCAATTTTGATTGGGATAGTCTACAGTTCTAAATTTGATATGTACGGATTCCATATGATACTGCCTTTATGTAAACAAACTGGTTCCGACATTCATTCATTAGCGTCGTTGCCAGATTGACGAGAAGATTCACTTCCACACTGTCCATAAGCCAGAAGTTTGATTTTTAAAAAAAATAATAATGATATTTCACAAAAAAAAAAATCAATTTTTTGGCATCTGCAAACCCTTTTTACCATAAAAATGTCGTCAAAACCACAAAAATTGGCCTACGATCCTTATGGTCCTGAAAGGGTTAATCAGGGGGTTTATAAAGCTCCTCTTAAATGCTTTAGAATTCCTTTTACTAAGGTACAAAAACAAATACCCTTAAGTGAGCCCTTACGTGCTTCATTCCCGCATGCTAAGGCCACTTTAGCATGTCCCGCAGTAGGCTATTTTGGCTGTGCTAGGTAGACGTTAGTGACTATTGCAGATTAATAAATGGAGCCCCTTAAATTTTTACGAGTCAATATTTAGACTCTGTGGTTGGCATCTCATTTAAACAGAGGCCACAATGTTTGAAGTCACAGCCACATATTTAACGCTGGCAGATATCCAGTTATTGAGGCTAAATAGCTAGGTATAACGGGCAGTAGTGGCATAGTGAAGGGGCGGACGTGGGGGGGGGGGCACACTACCCTGGAAGCCATATTGGCAGGGGCACCAACACCCTTTCTCCTCTTAAAATGTTCGCCGGCACAAGCAGCATTTTCCACCACCTGCTCACGCTGGTCCCGGCTCCCTTATGACATCACTTCCTGATCACAGGTCCAGAATGTGACGTCAGAAGGGAGCCAAGGCCAGCGTGAGCAGGAGGTAGAAGATGCTGATTGTGCTGGTGAACACTTCAAGAGGTATATTTGGGGGGGGGGGTACTCAAATAGCAGGGAATAATTGGGGGTGCACAGCACGGTGATGCCAGGTGCCATCATTCTGGGCACTTCCTTCTCTCACTACGCCACTGACGGACAGAGAGGTGATTACCCAAATATTGACAATATACAGTACCGTTAACTAAATAATCCTTGCCTAAAGCAGTACAACATTTTTGCTGCCCTGAGTTATGCATATGTTTATTCAGATAGTGGTGCTGACAACTCATCCTTTATTTTAGCAGAACCCTACCACTTCCCTCCCTTTTTGTTTTATTTTCTCTATTACAATGTATTTAATCATTTCCCTCCCATTTCATGTACGTCAGTGCGTCAATGCTTCCCTCCTTTTTAGCTTAGACATAATTTTAATTTTTAATTATATTTTATTGTTAACCATTTAGCCACCTGTATGATAAACAGTATATCAAACGTAAAGAAACTTGGAATGCTGTCTCCAGGCCAACTCGTAGCTCCACCCATGCTCGGTCACCAGACCGCCTGGATAGTGTTGGAAAGGTCTGCAGAGACATTATAGGGAAGTTCTAAGCATCTAGCGTTACTTATTTCCCAGTCCGCCTGTATTTTCCTCCATCTGCTTTTTTTTTTTTTTTTCTTAGTCTTTATTATTTTGAACCCATTGCTTTTAACTTTATTAACCGCCTTGATTTGACAATAATTGTTAAGAAAAGCGGTATATCAAATAATCTGACTATAATTCCGAGGGCATTGCGCTCTGAGGGGAAAATGAAATTGGTAGCATTAACAGCTGATAATGTAAGATATGTGGCAACTCAACTTCAAATATTTTCCATTAATATCATATTAGAACAAGCTTACTGGGCAACTAAGATTATGTGAAGACCACTACAGCTTTAAGAAAATGTTGAAAAACCCAGCTGTTTGTAGACACATACTTTTTTGATCTAGAGGAGACATGATAGAAACCTTCAAGATCATGAAGGGCATAGAAAAAATAGACAGGGACAGATTTTTCAAATTAAGGGGATCAACAAGTACAAGGGGGCACTCAGAGAAATTGAAAGGGGAGAAGTTTAGAACAAACGCTAGGAAGTTCTTTTTCACACAGAGGGTGGTGGATACATGGAACGCGCTACCGGAGGATGTGATAAACAGGAGCACGCTACAGGGGTTCAAAGAAGCTTTGGATAGGTAAAGGGATTGAGGGGTACAGATAAGAGTAGAGGTAGATTATAGGGATGGGATTAGAGGTAAATTATAAAATTAATCAGGGATCACTGTTCAGGCACTAGGCATGATGGGCCACCGCGGGAGCGGACCGCTGAGCAAGATGGACCTCTGGTCTGACTCAGCGGGGGCAACTTCTTATGTTCTTATGTCTTTCCTAACATTGTTTGGGCATGTTTGCAACATTTTTTAATACATTACTGAAGAATCTGGAGGTTTTGTTTTCACGTGTTGATATTATTTTGAAGAATAGTTTGCACTGTTCATGTTTTTTGCTTTTGATCTATGTGTGTTTATTTGGAAACCGCTGTGACTCCAAGTTTCACCACCCCTATTCTCCACCCCTAACCATGCCCACTTTTCAAGTAGGCGTCGGTAGGCGCGGTGCTGAATTCCACGCACAACTTCAGTTAATGTTAAATTAATGCTTTTTTAAATAACTTAATGGTGTTTTCAATTAAAACGCCAATGAAAGTCAATTTAAAAATTTGGAGTTGCACATGGAATTCGGCTAGGTGTCACTGACGTAGGTGCCTACCAGCGCCTAGCCCAGGCACCATTTATAGTACCAGGCCCTATCTGCATGATGTCACTAAATTCTAGGTATCGTTACTTAGATTAAGTACCACTGAGGATTAGGCCGCTAACATTTAAGCAGTGTTGACCAGTTTTTCACCCTGTGACAACACTATCTATATGTTTAAGATCAAACTTGATATACCCAGGGCTGTGGAGTCGGAGGAAATTTCGGGTACCTGGAGTCGGAGTCAGAAGTACAAAAAACTGAGGAGTCGGAGTCGGAACATTTATCTACCGACTCCATTTTTGAACCTGGCATACCAATCACGAGCGATTCTTTCAGCTATAGCACCCACTATATACACAGCACAAATGTTGCGAGCAGCTTCTGCGGCCTTAGAACCTTGATTAAAAGCAAAAAGAAGGTGGTGTCGAAAATGCTCATTTCTCTCAACTTGACATTCCATTTTAACGATCTGAAAATTAACCAGTGCTGTGGAGTCGGAGTCGGAGGAAATTTTGGGTACCTGGAGTCGGAGTCGGAGTCTGAAGTACAAAAAACTGAGGAGTCGGAGTCGGAACATTTATCTACCGACTCCACAGCCCTGGATATACCGTCTTTTCTGTCACACAGGTCAAAGAGGTTTACAATTTCAATACAAAATAATAAGAAAGGAAGACCAAATGAATAAAAAGAAAAGGCAGTCCAGACATTCATATATAACTCATCAGTAGAGAATTCTTCTTAACATACACACTGTGTGCATTAAAAAGACTATCTTGAGTGAGCAGGACCCCCAGCCACAGAATCAGCACAGAAGCAGAAGATACGGTCCTAATAAACTGTCATTTCTGTGTGTCAATTTAACATCCCTGAGCCAACATTTGATGCTTTTATGTTGCGCTACATCACAAAGAGCAACCCGGCCACATTTTGTCTTTGGTCTTCTAGCGACAGAGCACGACAAATCATGTTATCTGTGGCAGAAGGTACCCCTCGCGCTCTGCTACAAACAAGTGTAAATTATTTGGCTGCTTCTCCGTCAAGCGCAGCAGTTGCAGTCAAGAACAAATGCTTTTGGCTAAAGTTGAATCATTCAAGTAAAATGATAAAACTGCACTTTGTCACGTTTAAAGCATTAACTCCTTTGTAATGCAGGAACATTTAGCAGATTATGAATACAAACCACAGCTAGATCTGCTCCTTTTCAAGCTCAGTTGTTCATTCCTGAGAGATCTTTGGGCTTCCACTTCACTGGTTAACGCCTCACCTTTCCTAAGAGCTAAAGGGTAGAGAATGACAGAGGGATAAATTTGTCCCTATCCCTGCCCCTTCCTGTAAGCTCTGCCTTAACCGCACAAGCTTCGAACACATGATTTTAAAGTGTTTGAGGCTTGTGCAGATAAGGCCGGAGCTTGCAGGAATGGGGCAGGGACAGGAAAAGAACTTACGGGGACTGGATGGAAAAATGAGTTCCAGTGGGGACGGGGAAAAATTTGTCTCCGTGTCATTCTGTACTAAAGGGCCCTTTTACTTAACCTTAGCATACACTAATGGAATTAGTACATCGCTAATAATAAAACCCTAAGCGCGCATGCGCACTTAGGGTTTCGTGTTCCCTGCCGCCATGTTTTCTGATCCGTGGCTGGATTCTATTTTAGAACCGGGGATCAGGGAACACTCTGGCCACTCCCCTCCTCCCGCCCTGCCTCACCGCCAGAGAAACACACGCCTAATGCACAAAAAAATGGAGTGCCATGTCTTTGTTTTAACTTTTGTACTTCCCCTTTTTATTATTGTATATCGCCTAGAATCCAGGATAGGCGATCAATCAAATTTTAAATAAAACTTGATATGCTCAGGCATCCTATGGCAACTTTGAGATTTGCATGTACTAACCCCTAGATCCCATAGGCTGCGACCAAGTTGAGCATGCAAATCTGTGCACATTGCCGATTTGTTGCATGCAACTTAATTAATGAACCAATAAGCACTGATAATTGCATGCTGTTATAGAATATGCCCAGTCCCCGAAGGCTGGACGAGTGCTATGCGTGGACAGGTGCTATGCATATTCTATAAACCATGCCTAACTCCAGAGGAGGTTTATAGAATAGCACTAAGCAGATTTTTTTTGGCGCCGATGTTTTAGGTGACATATTTAGAATTTGGTCCTAACCAGACAATGCAGCACCATTATCTGGATAAAGATAACACAGGGCAGTTTTGTGGGGTTTTTGCCATTCTAATTTAGCAATAGATCTGGGAAACCGGATCTGAATATCGCAATCTCTTAATAACTCCCAGCTCCGCCACCTGGCTGAGCTGGCACTCTCCGGATATCACCGGGGTGGTCTGAGGAGAATTTCAGTGGCATTCTCTAGATAAATGCTGCTTAATATCTTTTGGTAAGATTTTACTTAATAAATGATTTGTTTCGTGGAACTGGCAGGCCTAGTCCAGATATATTTATGGTTTTTATTTTTTTTTATACAATTCTATCAGCCAAGCCCATCATTGTACAGAGTGGACAAGTGATAGATTATAGGCCTCTGTAGAAAGTGGGGAGTTAAAATAAGAAAACAGCTCTTCCTCCCAGTCAGAATTGGTGGCTTTATGTGAATAAAAAATAAGATACCAAGTGAAGCGAAAACATAGCTTTGAAAGATTGACAAGTAATGGGTACACAGAAAACAGTCACTTCATTTAAAGATTTCACGGAAGTCACCAGGCCCTCAGCTAGACTCTAATTCACTGAACTGCGAGGGGAATGCCAGTGGGAACAGATTTAAGGCTGAATTACTCTCCTTGATTTTCAGATTTCTCTCAAACACTGCTCAAAAAAGGACGATTTTGTGTCGGAAATGAGTTTGGTATCTTTTACTCATCTCTAACATAATTCTGAGGTTCTTTACTATAAGAAAATCTTGCCCTTTCTGGATCGGATTTCTTTCATACAAGTGTCAGGCCCGATATTCAGCCAGTGGTGATCAGCATTTTGCAGACTGCCACAGGCATTATCCCTGGAAATTCAAATCAAAGCCACTGAATATCTGGGTATATGGAACCAGTAAAAACATAACTGATTAACCCCCACTTTTACTAAGCCATGATAGGTTTTTACCGCGGCCTGAAGTGCTAAATGCTGCAAAGCTCCTCAAACGCTCAGATTTCCTGTGAGCGTTGGAGCATTCAGCGCCCTGGGCTGCGGTAAAGACCTCTATCGTGGCTTAGTAAAAGAGGGCCTAAGTGTATTATTTAGCACTTAACAGGCTATGGCAAACTACTTAAAGATAGGATTGACTGTTAAGTAGTCCTATTTATACAGTTATTTTGGCCAATTAAGTGCTGAATGTCAGCACTTAACCAGTCAAGTGTTGACTCTGTCCTGGAACACCCCTCAAAATAGTTGGTCTTGAGTTGGACCCTAACTGGACATTTTCAGTGGCACTATCCAGTTAAGTGTCTCAGAATATGACTGATTAGTCCTAAACCAAGTGATTTAACCAGCCGGAGCAATTGCTTTGAATTTCCAGGGATAATGCCTGTGGCAGTCAGCAAATTGCTGAAAACCATGATTTAGTGTGGGCACGAGACCAAAGTGGGTGGGCCAAAAATGTAATTCCCGCCCCCCAAGAAAACCCAAATTTAATATCTGCTCTTCTCCTTCTCCCCCATGACTCCCGTAATCGCATAACCTGTGCTGGTGAACACCTCAAACCCTGCCAGCCAAAGACCTCCTCTCCACCAAAAGAATTTACATGTTGGGCGGCTGCGGCACTGTCCCGGAGCCACTGTCACCATCCTCCCCAACCATATGCTAAGTTCCACGTGAGCATGAAAACTAAGCAAGCATGTGAGAGAGGGAAGAGGCGGCCTACGTTTGGGTGGCAGCAGTGGTAGCTCTAGGAGTGTTGGCAGCCACTCAACATGCAAATTCTTTCAGTAGGGAGGATGTCTTCGGCAGGTAGGGCTTGGGAATCCCTGCCAGACACACCAAAGGAGATGAAATTTTGGGTGAGCCCAGGCCCACCCATGGCTATGCCACACACTTTTCCTAAGATAACCCAGCTTAGACTGGTGCTTCTCTAAATTTTATACAAGTGGCCCCAAATGGTGATGAAAACATAGTCTGCCCTTCCCCTTCCCAATCCACCTCCTTCCGTCCCATGTAATTAAGCATGAAGGCAGCAGCAGCAGCAGTCAGCACAGGCAGACATAAAAATAGCCCAATCCAAAGCTAGAGATTTACCACTGCAATGCTGGAAATTTAAGGCCAATGAGCAAACTTTTTCTCTTGGATCCTTGCCAAGTCTTAAATCAGCTCTGGCATACATTCCCAAAAAACTGAGTTATTCTAATCCAATCTGTAATGATAAAAGGAAGCAAGTGCCCTTTTTTTTTTACTGAACAACTTTCTTTTGCCTTGTCCAATGTAACTTTTCTGTGTCCCTCTGCCATCTGCACCCTAATATGCCAGCATCTCTCTCTCCCCTCCTTCTGCACTTCCCCTTTCCAGGGGAATAGCAAATGTTCTTCTCTCTTCCCTTGCCCCTGTTCCATCTTTTGGAGGTCTAGTACTTCTTCCTCTTTCTTCTTTCCCTACTCTCTTATTTCTCCCTCCCCCTTTACCATCCTGGCATCTTTCTGTCTCATCCCCCCCCCACCCCCTCACTATATTGGCATCTCTTTCTCTCTGGCTATCCACCCTCACCATTTTGGCATCTTTCTCTCTCCCTCCCCTCTACCATCCTGGCATTTCTTCCTTCACCTCTCCATGACACTCTCTCCCTTTCCACCCCTTGTTTCTCAGCAGCCCAGCCGGCATCTCTCACTTTCCTGGCTCCTGTGGTTTGCTGAACTTGCTGGAGGCCACCACCCATAGCGCTGGACAGACATTGCTTCCAGTCAACACAGAGCCTTTCTTCTATTACTATTTCTTCCAGAAGCATCACCAAAAAAAGACGGAAGCGGTAGAAGAAAGGTCCCACTTTGGATGGAGGCAGCATCTGTTCAGCATTATGAATAATGGCTTCAAGCAAGTTTGGCAGACCAAAGGAGCCAGGAAAGTAGGAAATGACAGTCCAGGCTGCAGGAGTAGAGGTAGGACAGGTAAAGAGATTGGCTATATACAAGACTGGCATAGTTATGCATGTGAGCTAGAGAAGGGGCCCGGATTAGTGCTGCCTGAGTTCCGATTCGAATCGATTCACTGATTCACTTCCGGTGAATTGATTCGAATCGATTCCTTTTTTTCTTTTTTAAATTGGTCTCCCCATGCCTTCATGTAATTTTAAATTTGTAAGTCTGATGTTATTTTGTTGGTTTTCATAACTATGTTTTTAGAAAGTTGTACATCGCTTAGCAAATTGAATAAGCGATTCATCAAAACAGTCCTGTTTCTGTGAACCCATCTACTGATGCGGGGGCTCTATTTGGGGTCCAAACCTATAGTTTGGGCACCACTGGCTTACATAGATTCTCAGCAGTTTGGAGGGTTTTTTCAGATTTTTTCTGAGCCTCTCTCTTCAACCTATCTCTGCCTCCGCTAGAATAACTCTCTTCACAACCCTTTTTCCAAGTATGCTGAAGAAGGTGACAGAAGTGTATAAAAAGGTTATAAACATTTAATGATTCCATAATTGATCATATCGTAGGAATCACTGTTCTGTAATTAACTTCCTTTCTCGCTTGTTCAGTGTGATATTTTCAGCGCTCTTTAATAGATTCTCTCGACAATCCATGTTCCTTAGAACCTCATAAATTGAAATCTTTTGAAGCAGGTAAAAAGCAATGACACCATTAATCACAGCCCCGACGCTGGTTCACTCAGGACAGTCCAAGCCATCATCACAAGCAGGATTTCCCTAACACTTTGCATCGTTTGTTTTAAACCTAAAACCACAACACCTATCTTGCACTAGAAGTATTACAAAACTGTTCAGAGTGAATATGACAATTCAATTGCCATGTTTACTTGTTAAGTATACTATTTTCTACCATTAGCCAGGGGCTTTTAGTCACAATAGAAGTTATTTAGCCTCAAAAAGCTAGAGGAAAAATATCTCCCAGAGCAAACGAGAACATGCAAGGAGCAGCTGGTTTGCTGTGAGTGAGGGGTAGCGGTTAGACCAACAGGATATAAGCCTGGGTAGACCAGGGTTCAAATTCTACTGCTACTCCTTGCGTCCTTTAGCAAGTTACTTACCTCCATATTCTAAACATGGAGAGCCATTTTCGATAGGACGTCTAAGTCTGAGTGTTGGCGATTTGGGAAAGACGTCTAGAAATCCAGTAGAGGAAATGTCCATTCTCGAAACAGCAAGAAGTCTTATTTTTTTACTTTTTTTTTTTTTTTTAGAATGACCTATGTAGATATTTTGGTCCTTAGTATGTTTATCTTTTTTGGCCATTCTCAAATATAAAGACGCCCACATGAAAAATGCACAAAAGCCAGTTTTTCGGATGTTCAAGCAGATAGCATTCTTAGCAAACTGTTCACAGACAGCAGATAATGTCATATTAAAAGTTACATAAGAACTGCCGCTGCTGAGTCAGACCAGTGGTCCATCATGCCCACGCAGCGGTCCTTAGGTCAAAGACCAGTGCCCTATTAGAGTCTAGCCTTACCTGCGTATGTTCTGTACCAATAGGAACATATCCAACCATCTCCAGATGGTCTGCGCATGCGTTGGGATCACTATTCAGCAATCCCTTCAGTCGGTTGGGGGCGTGATTCCAATCGCCCTTATTTGCATGAGGGTGATTCGTGAATCAGCGCCCTGGACACGGATCCGATCCGTGCCCTTAGTGAATCTAGCCCTAAGACACTTTTACTAAGTTGCAGTAGAGGTTTCTACCATGGCCTGGAACACTAAATGCTTGATGCTGCGCCAACGCTCATAGAAATCAGAGCAGTATCGGGGCATTTAGCACTCCGGGCCATGGTAGAAACCTTTAACATGGTTTAGTAAAAGGGAGGGAGGAGTGTTATGGAGGATCAACGCTGGATTTTCCACATGAATACTACATCCTAATGGCTTAAATCAGGTGGAATGGTATGCCTTTCTGTAATCAAGGTATTACTTCATAACACACTGTATTTAAGAAGTGCTTTTGTTTTATCTTGTTTCTGTTTTATTTGGGGGGATGGGGTTTCTCTATCATTTAACATCACTGCTATCATCATCTTTATCTTCGTTTTGATGGCGCTTTCATGGAGCGTCTTTCATTCACTTTGAAGCAACTGTTAAAGCAAAAGGTACTATCCGTAGCATCATTGCTTTTCGTGATTTTTATTATTTTCTGAGAATTTATTTGTTTGACGAACTCCGTGTGACAAAGTTTGACCTTTTAATATTTATTTTTGATAGCAGGAATTCCATTTATGAAATTTGATTTTGCTCCAGCTTCCTGAAGTAGCTATTGCAAAACACGATCTGTGTCAACGCCAGAGTTTGCAGTCTTATTCATAAGAAAAGGTAAGGGCATGATTGATAATATTTACAAGCATATGATCTAGAAGATAAGTACAGTATTTGCTTTTATCAGTGACAAACATTTTTCTTTTTGACACATTGGGGAGTTACCGTATTTTCTCGCCTATAACGCGCGCGTTATACGTGGTTTTTACATACCGCGCATACCCTTGCGCGTTATACGCGTGAGCGCGTTGTACAAAAATTTTTTTACATAGTTTCCCCCCCCTCCCCGACGCCCGATTCATCACCCGGAAGGAGCGCTCGTACTCCCACCCCGAAGGACCGCTCGCACCCCCACCCGAAGGACCGCGTGCACCACCGCGTGCACCCCCACAGCCTCCCCCCCTCCCCCATGGAGAAGCTGTCTACCTTGTTTCCAGATGCCAGCCCAGCTGCTTCCTCTGCCGGCGGTCCTGCCCCTTCTCAGAGCCCTGTGCTGCGCTGCTTCCTCTTCAGGCGGTCCCGCCCTTTCTCTGACATCAGAGAAAGGGCGGGACTGCCAGAAGAAAAAGCAGCGCAGCAGGGCTCAGAGAAGGGGCGGGACCGCCGGCAGAGGAAACAGCTGGGCTCGCTGGCATCCGGAAACAAGGTAGACAGCTTCTCCATGGGGGAGGGGGGGGAGGCTGTGGAAGTGCGAGCGGTCCTTCGGGTGGGGGTGCGAGCGGTCCTTTGGGGTGGGAGTGCGAGCGCTCCTTCGGGGTGGGGGTGCGAGCGGTCCTTCAGGGTGGGGGTGCGTGCGAGCGGTCCTTCGGGGTGGGGGTGCGAGCGGTCCTGCGGGGGGGAGTGAATCGGACGTCGGGAGGGGGGCATCAGGCTTTCAGGGTAGGGACAGGACTTCAAGGGGGAAAGGAGAGTCGGGGCGGGCGAAAAGAGAGTCGGGGTCTCCAGAGGATAGTCGGGGCGGGCGAAAGGAGAGTCGGGCAGCATGCACGGTATACGGGTGTGCACGGTATATAAAAATTTCTGTACATAAATTTGTGTTTTTCGCGCGCTATACCCGTGTGCGCGTTTTACATGGGTGCGCGTTATCTATGTGAAAATACGGTATATATTTTGTGGAGCCTTTTGTGCTATGATTAGAACAGAACGTGAACCATTAGTTTTTGCTCCTGTGAACAGCAGATCTATGAGCACATCAAGACATTTACAAAATGTGGCGATTACTATTTTATTGAAATTTTGGTTTAATATTGCAAATGCCTATGGGATTTTTTTTAATGTGCAGTGATTCTATCATTTTCCTTCAGTGAGACGGATTCTCAGTTGGCGCAATATTTGTCCCACATAGCATAAAACCACAAGGACAAATTAACAAATAGATGATCGCACCATGGAGTGATACAGAGGCATTATAACAGTCTTTTATTTATTTATTCATTTGCTCAATTATTTAGCCCGTCCTCCCAAAGGAGCCCAGAATCGAGACAGGACAAAGATTACATAGTTTACAATATAGACATGACAAAAAACATATCCTAGTCTTGTTAGCCATCCCTTTTTAATAATTCTTAGCATCTTGTTAGCTTTTTTTGCCGCCGCCACACATTGGGCACAAGGTTTCATCATATTGTCTACAATGACACTCAGATCTTTTCTTGGGCACTAACTCCCAAGGTGGACCCTAGCATCTGGTAACTGATTTGAGTCATTCTTTCCAATGTGCATCACTTTGCATTTGTCCATATTAAATTTCATCTGCCACTTGGATGCCCAGTCTTCCAATTTCCTAAGGTCTTCCTGCAGTTTTTCACAGTCTGCATGCATTTTAATAACTTTGAACAGTTTAAATTTGCAGATGACACTAATCACCTCACTCGTCGTTCCAACTTCCAGATCATTTATAAATAAGTTAAATAGCACTGGTCACAGTACAGACCCATGCAGCACTCCACTGTTTATTCTCCTCCATTGAGAAAAATGATCATTAATTCTATCCTCCGTTTTCTATCCGATAACCAATTCCTAATCCACAACTGAACTTTGCCACCTATCCCATGACTCTAATTTTCTCAAGAGCATCTCATGAGGAATTTTTTCAAAAGCTCTCTCAAAATCTAGATATACTATGTCAACCGGCTCACCTTTATCCACTTGTTTATTCACACCTTCAAAGAAGTCAAGCAAATTTGTGAGGTAAGATCTCCCTTGGCTGAACCCATGCTGACTCTGTCTCATTAAATCATGTTTGTCTATGAGTTCTATAATTATTATTTTTTTTTTATAATTGTTTCCACCATTTTACCCGGCACTGAAGTCAGGCTTACCAGTCTGTAATTTCCCAGATCTCCCCTGGAACCCTTTTTAAAAATTGGCGTAAATTGGCCACCCTCCAATCTTCAGGTACTACAGACGATTTTAGCGACAGGTTTACAGCTCACTAACAGCAGGTCAGCAATTTCATGTTTGAGATCTTTTAGTGATTTATCACTTTTCAATTTGTCGATTTGTCTTAGAACATCCTCCAGATTCACCGAGATTTCTTTCAGTTCCTCTGCATCATCACCCTTGAAAACCATTTCCAGTTCAGGTAGATCTCTTACATCTTCTTCCATAAAGACTAAAGCAAAGAATTCATTCAGTCTCTCTACTATGGCCTTATCATCCCTGAGCGCCCCCTTTGCTCCTTGATCATCCAACAGTCCCACGAATTCCCTCATAGGTTATCTGCTTCTGATGTACCTAAAAATAAGTTTTTACCTCTTTGACAAGTTTCTCTTCATATTCTTTCTTAGCTTTCTTTATCAATGCTTTGCATCTAACTTGTCAGTGCTTGTGTCTCTTATTTTCTTCATTTGGATCCTTTTCCCATTCTTTAAAGAATGTTTTTTTTTGGCTCTAATAGCCTCTTTCACTTCACCTTTAACCTCTTGTTTCCTCCTCTTTCCACCTTTGTTAATATGTGGAACACATCTGGTCTGGGCTTCCACAATGGTATTTTTAAATAACATCCACACCTAGTTTATAGTCCTAACCTTTGCAACTGATCCTTTTAGCTTCTTTTTAACCATTTTCCTCATTTTATCACAGTTGCCCTTTTGAAAATTAAATGCCTCTACAGTAGATTTCTTTAGCAATGTCTCTCCAGTACTACGCCTTGCATTCCACTAAGACAAATCTAAAATAACTCCCCCTCTTGTCGGTTCCTGGACCAGTTGCTCCAAGAAGCAGTCATTTATGACGTCTAGGAATTTTACCTCCCCAGCACTCCCTGATGTAACATTTAACCAGTCAATGTTGGGGTAATTGAAATCAATCAAGTAAGGTGCTAGCAGCCATGTTTATTCTCTCTCTAATTTCTCCCCTGATGATGCTTCTGCTTTCTGTAGGGAGTGGTAATGCCAGTGTGGCTATTTTTGTGATTGATGGCTGTGATGCGGAAAATGTGTGGTGTTTGAAGACAATTTTTTGCTGCGAGTGAGACGCCACTGTGGGAACCTGCACAGCGGGAGGAACGTTGCTGGTGGATTACTGCTGAGACACAGAAGGAGCTATGCGCTTTGGATACAGAGGATTGGACTGCATTGGACAGTTTAAGTTTTCTTGATGTTTTTGTGCCCTTTTGGGATTGTTCTGTATTTATGCAGTTGGAGTTTTTCTTGCGCTGATACTGTGGGACTCAAAGTTGAATTGCTCCAATTTTTTTAATACGATATTAACCCCGGATTGTTTTTGCTGCAGCTGTTGGTGTGTCCTTCTATGCCACTTCTTTTCCAGTTTAAAACAGAAAAACATTGCCACACTGGTATTTTTCTGGAGAGATTGTGATTTAAATGAGCATTTTTCCTGAAGAGAGTTTGTATCTCTGCTTTTTGACAGTACAGTGGTGCCTCGCATAACGGACGCCTCGTACAGCGAACGCTGCGCATAACGAACTTTTTGTCTTGCTCCCTATAACGAACTTCGTTTCACACAACGAAGTCGCCCGAGGGGCCCGGGGGGGGGGGGGGCGGAACTACTCTCGCCGCTTTCTAATGTGAGCCGGGAACAGCAGCACCCTCCTGTCTGAATGCAGTGTTCCATCATCTCCCTCCACCTTACCTTAAAAACCGAGTTTTCCGGCTTTCTTTTTCGGCCAGCCACACACTTTCAAAGAGCAGCACATGCGCGCATGCTCTGTTGTTCAATCTTCTCCTCTGACGCAACCGGAAACCGGAAGTTGCAGGAGAGAGAACATTGATCAACTCCAGCAGCTGCGCGTGCACAGCTTTTTGAGATCGTGCGGCTGGGTGAGGGAGAAGGCTGGCAGGCTCTGCATGTGAGGTGAGGTGGAGGGAGGGAAATGTAGGGCTGCAGAACGAATTATTTTGTTTTACAGGTATTCTTATGGGACAACAGGGCTGCAGAACGAATTATTTTGTTTTACAGGTATTCTTATGGGAAAACGCGTTTCACACAACGAACGTTTCACATAACAAACTTGCTCCTGGAACGGATTAAGTTCGTTGTGTGAGGCACCACTGTATATTTAAAATGTTATAGAGGAGGGTTTTGGGCCTGTGATTGAGGTGTGCATGCTTGACTATTTCAGCTTTGTTTGAATTGAGCATTGCACTATATACACCGAGGTCTTTTTCTCCACTTTTTGTTAATGCATGAGGTAGAGATTTGAACTCCTTCAGAAGAGAGTATAGGTTTAAATTTGATGATTGATTGTGTTCCTGCTCTTGCCCTTGGGTAAATTTTTCTGTGTGTGGAAGGTAATTGAAATCACCCATTTGTATACTGCTGCCCAATTTGCCAGCTTTCCTAATCTCTGAAAACATTTCATCTGTCTGCTCATTCTGTCCCAGGGGATGGTAGTATAAACCTATCTCTATATTCCTGCCCTTCACACATGGTATTTCTATCCATATAGATTGAATACTACTATCTATGTCAAGCAGAATGTTTATTTTATTTGATTCAATTCCCTCTTTAACATATTGCACCCCCCCCCCTCCAATTTGATCTACTCTATCCTTACGATATAATTTGTACCCAGGTAATAGTGTCCTATTGATTATACTCCTTCCACCAAGTCTCTGAGATGCCTATTATATCTACCTCAAAATGAACAAATAACCCGCGGTTATCAAGAATCAAATACTCATATCAAAAAAAAAACCCATGGATAGCATAACAGAAAAGTAAGCTGTTATGCTATCCACGTAGGTTTTTGGGATACGAGTATTATATCTACCTCATCATTCAGTGCTATATACTCTGTTGTTGGGTGGCATCGGCTTGTGCTCAAGTCCTAGCAACTTGATTAATTGCGGATCTAAAATGAAATCGGGTTTGTGCTAGTCCAGAAAGGTCCTCCAGTGTCATCTATGTTATTTTTTAGGGTTCTAGCATTTGTGGAACCTTGGTTTACGAGCATAATTCGTTCCAGAAGCATGCTCGTAAATCAAGTTACTCGTATATCAAAGCGAGTTTCCCCATAGGAATGAATGGAAACTCGCTTTGATTCGCTCCACCAAACCACCCCCCCCCCCACCCGAGGCTACCGGCGCTGCTCTATCACCCCTCCCCCCCACTCTAACCGGCATCGCACCCCTGAACTAGCATCGCAACCCCCCCTCCGCGAACACCCCCCCCCCCGTGAGAACCGCATCGCACCCCCATGCTGAAAGCAGCATCCGCCCGCCCTTCCTTTCAAACACGCTCCTTACCCCTTCTGCTGGTTGTGAAAGTGAAAGCAAGCTCCCGCCTCTTGCCTGGGCCGGGCCTTGAGCACGCGCAGATGCTCAAGGCCCGGCCCAGGCAAGAGGAGAGAGCTTGCTTTCACTCTCACAACCAGCAGAAGGGATAAGGAGCGTGTTTGAGAAGAAGGGCGGGCGGATGCCGCTTTCAGCACGGGGGTGCAATGCGGTTCTCGCGGGGGGGGGGTGTTCGCGGGGAGGGGGGGTTGCGATGCCGGTTAGAGCAGGGGGGAGGTGCTCGCATATCGGAATATGCTCAGTTTGCGAGGCAAAAGTTTGCTGAGTGTTTTGCTCGTCTTTCAAAACACTCGCAAACCGAGGTTCCACTGTACTTCAAATTGTGTTTTTTCTTGAGAGGGATAATTTGACATCTTTACTCTGCTTTCCTCTTAAGCACTCTTGGCTTTCTTTCACCATTTTTTGAAACTTCTATTGGGACTCCCTAAATGTTCCGATTCAACAGTATCCTTCAAGGATACTCCACACTGAAGCATCTGCTCCTGGGTGACTGTTGGCTTCCCCCCATTTCGTTTAAAAGCTGCTCTCTCTCTCTCCTTTTTAAACATATGCGCCGACATCCTGGTTCCATCCCAGTTAAGGTGGAGTCTATTCTTTTGGAATAGGCTCCCCCTTTCCCAGAAAGGTAGCCAAGTTCCTAACAAATCTAAATTCCTCATCCCTGTACCATCATCTCAACCATGCACTGAGACTTCGGAGTGCTGCCTGCCTTTTGGGTCCTGAGCGTGGAACTGGGAGCCTTTCTGAAAATGCTACCCTGGAGGATCTGGATTACAGGTTTATACCTAAGAGCCTAAATTTGGCTTCTAGAACCTCCCTCCCACATTTTCCTATTTCATTGGTAAGACAGCTGGATCCTCCCCAGCACTATCTAAAATCCTATCTAAGTGATGCATGAGGTCTGCCACCTTTGCACCAGGCAGGCAGGCATGCCCACCAGCCACCCAGCTTTCTAGATGCCTAATGATCAAATCACCAACTATAACAGCTGTCCTAACCCCTCCCTCCTGAGCAGAAGCCCTTGGAGACACATCCTCGGTGCAAGAGGATATTGCATCCCCTGGTGGGCAAGTCCTGGCTACACTATACTCTCATTCTAGGGGCGCAGGAGCTACCAGACTGTAGGTGGGACTTCTCTACATTTTGTAGGTCTCCTCTATGTACTTCTCTGTCTCCCTCAGCTCCTCTAAGTTTGCTACTTTAGCCTCAAAGAAACATACTCATTTTCTGAGAGCTAGGAGTTCTTTGCAGGGAGCACACATATAACTTCTCACCAACCAGCTGAATTGCTTAACAAATAGTTCTGTTCTGTGTTCGCAGCTGAAGTGCCAGGAGCCTAACCACAGAAAAACACAAATAGGGCTGGAGGTGTGGTAGACCCCGATTGATTTTTAGAGGACTGTGTTCATGAGGAGCTAGCTAAACTAAACATGAACAAAGCGATGGGGCCGGATAGTGTACATCCGAGGGTACTGAAGGAAATTAGGGAAGTTCTTACAGATTCACTGGCTGACCTTTTCAATGCTTCTCTGGAGTCAGGAATGGTACCAGAAGACTGGAGATGGGCAGATGTGGCCTCTCTCCACAAAAGTAGAAGTAAAGAAGAAGTAGAAAACTACAGGCCAATAAGTCTGTAAATTAATGGAAACACTTTTAAAACAGAGAATAGTGAAGTTTCTGGAATCCAGAGGAATACATAGATTCACTAGAGGCAGGTCTTGTCAGACAAATCTGAACAATTTCTTTGAATGAATGAGTGACTAGAGAATTGGAGAGAGGAAAAGCACTAGATATGATTTATTTAGATTTTAGCAAAGCATTTGATAGTGTTACATACAGGTGTCTAATAAAAAACTGAGTAAACTCGGTTTGGTCCCAAAATGATGAACTGGGTGAGTGGAAGGCAACAGACTAGTTGTAAGTGGAGATTGCTTAGAGGAAAGGGATGTTACCAGTGGTGTACCTCAAGGTTTGGTTTTTGGGCCTATTCTTTTTAACATTTTTATAAATGATATTGCCGAAGGGCTGTCAAGTAAGATTTGCCTCATTGCAGTTGATACCAAAATGTGCAATAGAGCAGAAACCTTTGATTGTGTGGATAACATAAGGAAGGATCTAGCAAAGCTTGAAGAATGGTCTGAAATTTGGTAGCTAAAATTTAATGCTAAGAAATGCAAGGTCATGCATTTGGGTTGTAAAAACCCGAGGGAATGGTACAGTTTAGGGGGTGAAGAACTTTTGTACATGAAAGAGGAGGACTTGGGTGTGTTAGTATGTGATGATCTTAAGGTGGCCAAACAGGTTAAAAAGGTGATGGCAAAAGCTAGAAGGATGTTTGGGTGCATTGGGAGAGGTACGGCCAGTAAAAAGGAGATAGTGATGTCCCAGACTCTGGCGAGACCTCATTTAGAATATTGTTTACAATTCTCGAGAGCATACCTTCAAAAAGATATAAACAGGATGGCTGCTAAAATAGTTTGTGGTCTTCTTCATAAGGCATTAGGGGACAGACTTAAAGATCTCAATATGTAAACTTTGGAGGAAAGGAGGGAGAGGGGAGATAAGATACCGACATTTAAATACATATGTGGCATAAACAGGCCTGAGGCCAGTCTCTTTTGATTGAGAGGAAACTCCAGGGTGAAAGGCCATGGGATGAAGTTATGAGATAATAGGCTTAGGTGTAATCTCAGAAAATACTTTTTTTACAAAAAGGGTGGTAGATGTGTGAAATAGTCTCTTGGTAGAGGAGGTAGAGACAAAGACTGTCTGAATTGAAGAAAATGTGGGACAGGCACATGGGATTTCTTAGGGAGAAGAGGAGATAGTGGATGCTATAAATGCTCAGACTGGATGGGCCATTTGGCCTTTATCTGTCATCGTGTTTCTATGTTTCTATAAATACACAATAGATTTCCCTCCCAGTTCAGCCCCTCAAGTCCCACCTCCCCCAATGGTGACCCTCAGAAGATTTCGCTGGTCCACTATTTTTCTTCTCTCCTGACCGAAACTCCCAATTTAATCAGCACTGCAGAAAGCTGAGCAGCACAAAGGTGCAGGCGGTTGCTTTTTTTGTACAGCATTCAGCCTCTAAAGACGCACTCACACTGCAGACCGAGTACCCTGAAACACACTCTGACATATTCATTAATTCCTAATCCCATCTGCCTTGCGCCAAAAAGCTGACTGCAGGCAAACCTCGATTTCTATGTTATCCAAATTGGCATTGCTACATTGCTCCAAAGCTTGCTTTTCAAGGAATTTGACATCATCTCCAGCCTGCCTGCATGAGCACCTTCACGAAGCAGCTTCATTTTCCAAAATGCATAGCCCATGATGTAGCTTCATCTCTCATGCCATTCTGTGTTATGCAAATAAGCCTTCAAGTCACATTTACTGCTGCATACTCCTGTTTCCACCTATCTGACATAGGCCCTCTTTTACTAAGCCACGGTAGAGGTTTGTACCGTGGCCCGGAGCACTAAATGCTGCAATGCTGCTCCAATGCTCATAGGAATTCTATGAGCATTGGAGAAGTGTCTGCTAACCAACACCAATTATTGATTTTTGACACAGATGGAACATACAATCGATGCCTAAACTTTAGTGCCCAACTTTGGACGGCCTGTATAGAATCTGTGGGTTAATGTTCTTCACTTAACACATCCACACAAAAGACTTCTAAACCACCCACCGTAATAAATAAGTTCCTGTAGGTTTTCATCATCTCTGCACTGCAGGGAGGTTGGTTTAATATTATACTTTCAGATTATAAGTGAAGGAGGCAAAAAAAGAAATCTCTAGTCACTAATGGAAAAATAACTGTGGGCTAAGGGAACAGCTTTCTCTTTCACTGTAGCCGTGGAATATTTATTTAACCAATGTTCTGTAACCGAACAGGCCTCTGGTGTGCAGTTTCATCCAGCATCCTCCATTCCGAGCAGAACGATTTCAATCTTGCCACCTGCTTAGTTAGCATTGGAGATCAAAGCTATAAGACAGGGAAAGGAAAATAAAGGGGGGGGGAGGGAGGCACATTTTGGAGTTCTTTCACATCCCCTAAAATTGTAGCCGATGTGGCTCTGCAAAAGAGGAGGGCTGAGGTCACGTAGTCTTGTCGTACGGTAGAGTCTCGATTATCCAACGTAAACGGGGACTGGCCCAATGTCAGGTAAGTGAAAAGTTGCATAGCACGGAACACATTGAAATGGCAGAGAATATGTATATTTCCTGTGCTGCAGTGAAAGCAGGGTCTCATTAGCAAAGCCAAACAGAGGTAGGTGCTGCCCTTCCACGGAATCAGACGCCAGGAAAGCGGGAAGAAAGCCACAGTGTCAGATGGTTGGATTAGCGAAGACTGTATAATCAAGATTGCACTGTATTATAGAACAGGTCATTCTGACACAAAGATTAACAACAGAGTAGACTCGCCAGAGGGAATGGAAAGCCTGAAATATGTTTTACAAAAATTAGAGAGACTTGGGTTAAAGCTTGGAAGCTAAGTTTCAATCCCTTTGTCTTCCAAGTACCTATCCAAAGCTTCTTTGAACCCCTGTAGAGGATGTGATAAACAGGAGCACGCTACAGGGGTTCAAAGAAGCTTTGGATAGGTACTTGGAAGACAAAGGGATTGAGGGGTACAGATAAGAGTAGAGGTAGATTATAGGGATGGGATTAGAGGTAAGTTACAAAATTAATCAGGGACCACTGTTCAGGCACTAGGCCTGATGGACCGCTGAGCAAGATGGACCTTTGGTCTGACTCAGCGGGGGCAACTTCTTATGTTCTTAATGTAGGGTGATGCATTTTGGCTGCAGAAATCCAAAGTTGCTCTGTGCAATTAGAGGGGAGAGGCATGGACCAAGAAAGGGACCCCAAGGTGATAGTGTCTGAGGAGCTAAAAGTGATAAGGCTTGGCCAGGGCAGTGGCAGTAGCCAGGGCAGGGCTTGGCAGCATTGAGAAGAGCATAGCTAGGGTTACCAGATTTTCCTGAAGGAAAATCCGGACCCATGGCTACGCCCCCAAGCCTGCCCAGTCATGCCCCATTCCGCCTGTGTCACAGACGGCATCTGTGCATGTGACACAATGACATCACCGCATTGCATTCACACATGAGCAGAGGCCCTTTCCCGATATGATTTTGAGGGAAGCTTTTCAAAACCCGGGTAAAGTGGCGGGTTTTGAAAAGCCATCCAGACCCCTAGACATGTCCTCGAAAAGGAGGACATGTCCGGAGAAATCCAGACGTCTTGTAACCCTAAGCATAGCCAGCAGAAATTAAAAGGTGATAATGCCCCATTGTGAGTGGTTAATGAAACTGCACTTGGGAGTTTGGGAAGCCATATACAGTATTGCCAAGGACATAAAAAAAAGGCTTGAAGCCATTCAAATGATATGGGGTCTGTACTAGAATATGTATACCGTGGAGGAAACAAGGGACAGGGATGATATGACACAGACATTCAAATACTTGAAAGATAATAAGCAACCTTTTTTCCAAAAATGGAGAGGCCACAGAACTAGAGAGAGTGTAAAATGAAACTGGAATGCAACATCAGGAGATACTTTTTCCCAGAAAGGGTGTTGAATGCCTTGAACGTTCATCTACAGGAGGCAGGAGGGACAAAAGAAGGAACAGAATTCAAAAAGGCATGGGATAAACAAAGAGGACTCCCTACAAGGCAAGAATAGGGTTACTAGATGTCCGGATTTCCCTGGACATGTCTCCTCAAATCGCCCAACAAGAGCAGGCAGTAGGGGGCGGGGCTAGGGTGGGATTATGGTACAGGGCAGGCCTGGTGGCAGGTCTAGGGGTCCGGATTTTCCGATTGGAAAATCTGGCAATCCTAGGCAAGAAGATGGTATACAAAGGAATAAGTATTTCCAATCAAGGTGAAAAAACTTAAATGACTTTCACACGTAAAAATTAAAAAAGGCATAGAGGGGGTAACATGCACAGAGTGGCAGATACAACCCTAAAAACAAACAGGGAGAGAGTAACTTGCACAGAACAGGAATTACATCTCTGGCCACCTTTCTGGGCAGACAGGATGGGTCAGGCTGGTCTTTATCTGCAGTCATTTACTATGTTACTATGTCATACATAACAAGCCAGCAAAACAAAGGAAACCCACATGCCCCGTGTTGACATATAGGACTCGCTCCCAGGAGAACTAAAATACATAAATTCCAAACCTTGCTATGTATTATGTAGTTTTCGACTTAATGCTGTGAAACAAATTGCTAAAATTTAAGGATATTGGTTCAAATTCCACCCAACTTAGTTCATTTCATAGCCACTATATAGAATGCTGCACTAGTTTTAGCCTGCTGTGCAGTGATTAACCAAGAACTTTTTGAGCCCCTTAAAGCCAATCAAGAACCCCACAGACAATTTGCATTCAACAGTTTCAGCAGCAGTGGATATTCATACAGCTAAATCTCAATTGCAGCAGCCTTGATTGCTTTGTTACTCAAGTTAGGATAACTACTGCATAAAAAATAAAAATAAAATTACTTGCCGTTAGTTCTCAAGGACCAATCATGTCAAAGAATGATGCTTGACTGAGCAGCTGCATCCTTATGCACACAGACACTCATAACATTGACAGACGCTTGCATATGCGACGTACGTATCTATTCTAGTGTATGGTGTCAGGTCGAAAGCGCGCCGGGACAAAGGCGCGCCCAGACAATTGAGCACAGCGCGGAGGCGCGCGCTGCTCTAAATTACTGTTTTTAGGGCTCCGACGGGGGTGTGGGGGGGGAACCCCCACACTTTACTTAATAGACATCGCGCCGCATTGTGGGGGCGTTGTGGGGGGTTTGGGGGGTTGTAACCCCCCACATTTTACTGAAAACTTCACTTTTTCCCTGTTTTTAGGGAAAAAGTTAAGTTTACAGTAAAATGTGGAGGGTTACAACCCCCCAAACCTCCCATAACGCCGGCGCGATGTCTATTAAGTAAAGTGGGGGGGTTCCCCCCACGCCCCCACATCAGAGCCCTAAAAACAGTAATTTAGAGCGGCGCGCACCTCCGCGCTGCGCTCAATTGTCCGGGCGCGCCTTTGTCTTTCGCGCCGTTGTCTATGAACCCTAGAGTATACTTATAAAGGGAATCTCTCCTGATATACCCAGAATCTCTTCTTGGCACATTAGCACACTGGTTTGTGCACTAGTTACACGTTTGATTACACACGGGTTAGCCCGGGGATGTTTCACAGACAACACCCTTGTGGGTGTATGCATGTGATAGCTGGTGCATTAGGGGTTAGACCCCACTGTGAGCTGTGTGACTACGGGCTTCCCGTTCACTACAAAAAATTTTAGGAGAGCGTTTTGGTTCGACCTGTCTCTTCCCCTCACCCCTGTTTTAGGGTCAGGGGGATTTATGCTTATGACATTCTTTTCTTTTTTTCCCCGATTAAGGGTCAACAAAGAGAGGTTGAGATGCGATTAAATCACTGTATGACCAAAGTATGTGAATTAATGACTCAACATTGTCTTAAATTGAATGTGAATAAAACAGAATTAAGGATTGTAAGGAGAGCTAGTGAGATGGCTAACATTGGCTATTATAGGTGAATTGATACAGGTAAAGAAGTAAATTAATATCTTGGGAGTTTGCCTAGATATGCCATTGAATATGGGGTAACAAGTTTTGAATATGGTTCAAAAGGGTTATGCTCAGCTTTGTTCATTATACGAGTATAGATTGAAACCTCTCCTAACATAAGACTTCAGAACGGTGATACAATCGCTGTTCTTGAGTAGGTTAGACTACTGTAATTCGGTTCTTCTGGGATTGGCCAAAGTAAAGCAGAGAGCTTTTCAGGTTATGATGAATTCTGCAGCCAGACTGATTAGTGAAGTAACGAGAACATCTCATATTACCCCTGTATTAAGAAGTTTACACTGGTTACCGATCGAACAGAGAATTCATTTCAAAGTACTCTCTCTGGTGCATCAAACCTTGCACCAAACGGTACCATTCTGGTTCCAGTGTCTCTGAGAAATATATAGACTCGATAAAGCCCTACAATCACTTACCAGTATGAAGTTAGTTTGTCAATCATCTATGAACATAAATTATGTGTCTACAGGAATGAAAATGTTTACAACTGCTGGGATGTCTTTATGGAATAAGTTATCTGGTCAAATATGATTATGTGTGGAACATTCCACTTTTTAAAAACTGCTTAAGACTAAGCTATTTGTTGACGCTTATTTCCAATATGACATAATAATTCCTCTGAAACTGTCTTGCTTTCCTTTAATTTAAAGCAGATGAGTATTTGTTGAAAGTTATGTTATGTGTGTGATGATTTTGGATTATGCTTTATGTGTGTATTTTTATGTTTTTATGTATGTTATCTTAGAAACCGCTGAGATTTTTGGCGGGTATAGACATTTTAAAATAAATATGTGGCTATCTCTGGGAAAACATGACTAAAGCCACCAGAAATGTAAAAAAAAAATGAGATTTTAATATATTCTGTTATAGCAAACAATTTGTAATACAACAGTTCAGACCCCATCCTTTTATGTGAAAAATATTAAAAATATATAGAAGTTTAAACATGTGACTGCTTTACCCAGGATATGAAAATCCATGACTTTTAATCATGTTTTCCCAGGGACAGTCACACATATATCTAATTATTTTAAAATATGTCAATAAAACCAAACCAGAACTCCCCAAAGTCCACTAGGCAGAAAAAGGCCATATTCCATATAAATTAACTAAAAACATATCAAAAAGCTGCCAATATTAACAAATCCCTGTAACACCTAATCCTTACCCCTCCTTTACAAAATAGCTGCAATCAGTATCAAAAGTGGCCTTTTTGTCTCCCCTGGAATGAGCAACAGAGAAGTGATCTTCCAGGTACTTCTGAGTAGAGAATGACACGAGAAAAAATTTTTCCCCATTCCCGCAGGAACTCGATTTCCTTGTCCCATCCCCACGTGTTTTGTCACTTAGAAACATAGAAACACAGAAAAATGACGGCAGAAAAGGGCCAAAGCCCATCAAGTCTGCCCACTCCATTGACCCTTCTCTTTGATTTTGCTCACCACCCCCTGCCCTCACCTCATTAGAGATCCCACATGAATATCCCATTTATTTTTGAAATCTGATACGCTGTTGGCCTCAATCACCTGCCGTGGGAGTTCATTCCAATGATCGACCACCCTCTCAGTGAAGAAATACTTTCTGGAGTCTCCATGAAATTTCCCTCCCCTGATTTTCAGCGGATGCCCTCTGGTGGAAGAAGGTCCTATAAGACGGAAGATATCCTCTTCCACCTCGATACGACCCGTGATATATTTAAATGTCACTGTCTCTGCTCCATTGCTGTAAGCTCTGCTTTAACCGCACAAGCCTCAAACTTTTAGGATTTTAAAGTGTTTGAGGCTTGTGCCGAGGACGGAGCTTGCAGGAATGGGGCAGAGACCTGAAAAGAACTCACGGGACAGGACGGGAAAATGAGTTCCGCGGGGACGGGGAAATATTTGTCCACGTGTAACCCAGACTGGCCATTCATCAGAGAAAGGATAGTAGGCTCCACAGCGTGTGGCGCAGTGGTTAAAGCGGTTCATAGACAACGGTGCGAAAGACAAAAGCGCGCGCCGCCGCACCGCTCTAAATTACAGTTTTTAGGGGCTCCGATGGGGGGTTTTGTTGGGGAACCCCCCCCAGTTTACTTAATAGACATCGCGCCGGCGTTATGGGGGGCTTGGGGGGTTGTAACCCTCCAGATTTTACTGTAAACTGAACTTTTTCCCTAAAAACAGGGAAAAAGTGAAGTTTTCAGTAAAATGTGGGGGGTTACAACACCCCACACCCCCACAACGCCCCCACAACGCGGCGCGATGTCTATTAAGTAAAGTGGGTGGGTTCCCCCTACGCCCCCCCCCCCGGTGGAGCACTAAAAACAGTAATTTAGAGTGGCGCTGCGGCGCGCACTGCGCTCAATTGTCTGGGCGCACCTTTGTCCCGGCACGCTTTTGACCTGACACCGGTTAAAGCACCAGCCTCAGCACCCTGGAATTGTGAGTTCAAACTCACGCTACGCCTTATGACCCTGGAAAGTCACTTAATCCCCCCATTGTCCCAAGTACATTAGACAGATTGTGAGCCCACCGGGACAGACAGGGAAAATGCTTGAGTACCTGAATAAATCCATGTAAACCATTCTGAGCTCTTCTGGGAGAACAGTATAGAAAAATAAATAAATAAAAGTTTCAAGTTTCAAGTTTTATTTATATTTGATTAATCGCTTAATTAAAATTGTTTCTAAGCGAATTACAATATATAAAAGTAACATATAAGTAAACATAATATTAAAATAGGAGATAACATATAAGATGTTATAAAACTAGCAATTTATACAATAAATACAATTAAAAAAAGAGAAAAAAAAAAGGGAGAATTTACATAACAAGTATATAATGAGCTAATAAATTTATACAATAATGAAAATGATATCAACATAAAAGATTCAAGAAAAAAGCATGGAAAAGAAGAAGAAAGAGAACGAGAGAGAGCTCAGAAGTAATTTATAAGTTATAAGTTAAAGGCATCCTTGAATAAAAAGCATTTTAAATTCTTTTTAAAATCACTTAAGTCAGCAAAGAATTCTGGAGACTAGAAATGCATTTTTCCAGTCTCCTTACATCCCATTACCCTTAAAAATGAAGCACAGTTTCTGAAGAGGAAAAAAACAGTAAATATAGAAAAGAAAAGGCAGTGAGTATGTACATCTATCCATGTCCCGGCAGAAATAATGTAACACATGGTACTATGTCCAGTCAACCAAAACAGACGAGGCAGCTGGAGAGAAGACCAACCCCACCAGCAGAGAAGCATACGGGACTGGTTAAAATGGAGTGAAGTTGTCAACTGAAGAAAACGTACCACTAGTGCATCTGGAGGGGAACTTAGAAGCGGCTGCTCCAGAATAATGAGCATCACAGCTAGAGAGAAGCCCAAGCCCTGCCAGCCCATGAAGTAGAACAGTTCCCAGGGCTGACTCAGGATAAACAAGTATTAGGTTCCAGAGGAAACCACTGTCTGTGGAGCAAGGCCAAAGGCAGTGGCTGTGATGGCTTGGCTAAATGGAAAGCATTAGAAATGGAATAAGAAGCCAGGGCTAATGATACCCCCAGGAGGGATCAATTTTAATCTTGGCAAAACTCCTTGGGGAGGAAGGAAGAAAAGGGGGTATTACAGTGGGGACAGACAGAGCATTGGAGGACAGGGGTAGGGAATGAAGAATGCAAGACCCTCTCTCTCTCTCTCTCTCATGTATCCCATTCTCACAAATGCATACACACCAGCATCCCACCCTTCACCCATCACTCCAGACCTACCAGCCATTTAGCCCCAGGTGGAAACACACCGGTGGGGTGAAGAAGCCCCATTGGATGTCTTTAATGGGAGGAGTCTGTGGAGGATTTAGTAGGATAAATTAAGAGGAGACAGAGTCAGAACCAATGCTAGGAAGTTCTTCTTCACCCAAAGGGTGGTGGACACCTGGAATGCGCTTCCGGAGGGTGTGATAGGACAGAGTACAGTATTGGGGTTCAAGAAGGGATTAGATAATTTCCTGAAGGAAAAGGGGATAGAAGGGGATAGATAGAGGATTACTATACAGGTCCTGCACCTGATGGGCCGATGCGTGAGCGGACTGCTGAGCGTGATGGACCTCTGGTCTGACCCAGCAGAGGCACTGCTTATGTTCTTATAGGAAAGGGAGTACACAGGAGACTGGAGTTTAACCACAATCACCAAAGAGTCCTGCCATGTAATCTGTAGAAAAAACTAAAAATGTTTTAAAACTACCGGAGACCAAAAAGGGAAACAATTCTCAGTTCTGTTAATTTTGGCCTAATTAATGCCTTTTTAATATAGACAGAAAATGAAGGCAAAAACAAGACCATTCCATCTACTATCTCTTCCTCTCTGTCAGAGATCTTATGTGTCTGTCCTGTGCCTTCTTGAATTCAGATACAGTCTTTGTCCCCACCACAGAGGCGGATCCAAGCATTTATCACCTTTTCAGTAAAGTACTATTTCCTTACACCTGACTGTCCTCTTTCATCTTCTTTATATGTCCCTTTATTTCCGAGTTTCCTTTCAGTTAGGAGACTCATCTCCTGTGTATTTATGTCAATAGGATACAAGTCGTATTCATCTGAAGGGGGGGGGGTCTGTTCACCAGAAGAAACTCTGTAGCCCATCTAAAGTCCCATGAATTATTTTTTTCTTTTTGCTATAAATGACAATTATGACAGAGGTGCTCTTGTTCTCAAGAGCAACTGTGAGCAAATCCAGTGCAAATTCACTTTATTCTTAGAGCACGTGAATCAAATATATCCAATACATTCTTATTGCTGAGGTGTCCTGCTCTGTGATGTTTCTGCCAATAGCTGCATGCAGCACACAGAGGTATGCAGTTAAATCCCAGAAGTAACATTATAATTCAGGTATGGCTTAGGCCAGTGGTCTCAAACTCGCAGCCCACCAGTAACTATTTTGAGGCCCTCAGTATGTTACCATTGTTCTGGAACGTTGCCCGCCTCACTGCTGTAACTTAATGCACTTTCCTGTGTTTGTACGCAATTGTGAGGTAGAGTGGAGAGGGCAATCACGTGCAGACGCAGGAAAGCGCTTGCGTGAGGTTACAGCAGTGAGGCGGGCAACATTCCAGAACGCAAGCTAATCATTGAAGGCAGTGCAGGTTGTGCGTGTGTACATAATCTCGTGAACTCTCACGAAATTCGGCACCTCTCCTGGCGGTGACTGCTTGATGTAAGATGGCGGTTGTGTCCGGTGCTGGGGGAGGTGAGAGCTGAAGGCGGTTGCGGACACTTAAGGCAACAGAGAGTAGTGATCAATGGAAATTGCTCTGAGGAAAGGGATGTTACCACTGGTGTGCCTCAAGGTTCGGTTCTTGGGCCTGTTCTTTTTAACATTTTTATAAATGATATTGCTGAAGGGTTGCCGGGTAAGATTTGCCTCTTTGCAGATGATACCAAAGTCTGCAATAGAGTAGACACGCCGGATGGTATGAATTACAGGAAGAAAGATCTGGCGAAGCTTGAAGAATGGTCTGAAATTTGGGAGCTAAAATTGAATGCTAAGAAATGCAAGGTCATACATTTGAGCTGCAAAAACCCGAGGGAAAGGTATAATTTAGGGGGTGAAGAACTTATGTGCACAATGGAAGAATGGGACTTGGGTGTGATTGTATGTGATGATCTTAAGGTGGCCAAACAGGTTGAAAAGGTGACGGCAAAAGCTAGAAGGATGCTAGGTTGCACAGTAGGAAAAAGGATGTATTGATGCCTCTGTATAAGACTCTGGTGAGACCTCATTCAGAATATTGTGTACAATTCTGGAAGCCGCACCTTCAAAAAGATATAAAAAGGATGGAATCGGTCCAAAGGAAGGCTACTAAAATGGTGTGTGGTCTTCATGATAAGGTGTATGGGGATAGACTTAAAGATCTCAATCTGTATACATTGGAGGAAAGGCAGGAGAGGGGAGATACAATAGAGACGTTTAAATACCTACGTAATATAAATGTACATGAGTCGAGTCTCTTTCATTTGAAAGGAAACTCTGCAATGAGAAGGTATAGGATGAAGTTAAGAGGCGACAGGCTCTGGCGTAATCTGAGGAAATACTTTTTTACGGAAAGGGTGGTAGATGCGTGGAACAGTCTTCCGGAAGAGGTGGTGGAAACCGAGACTGTGTCTGAATTCAAGAGGGCCTGGGAAAGGCACATGGGATCTTTCAGAGAGAGAAAGAGATAATGGTTACTGCGAATGGGAAGACTAGGTAGGCCATTTGGCCTTTATCTGCTGTCATGTTTCTATGTTTAAGGCACAAGTTTTCCAGGCATAAATCAGATATTCTACTTCTATTCCCTCTCTCTACTCTTTCCAACCTTCCAAAGTCTTCCCTACCCTTCATCTAACCCCTTCCTGTGTAACGTCGCCTAGAGCTTGTACAGGTTATATGCGACTAACAAATGGAAGAAATAAAAATAAATAAAAATATTGATTCGCCCCTCTACAAAAAAGCCCAGAGGACTACACCAAAATCTTGTCTCTTGCAGTTGATACTTTAGAATCTAAATCACAACTTTGTATGAGGTAAATCTCTTTATAAATCTTTCCTTAATTGCTTCTGATAATTTCAGCTATACACAGCTAAAAGCAGTGCAACATGTGGAAAAACTATTTAAACTTCACTTTCTGCATGTTGCACTGCTTTCAGCTGTGCATAGCTGAAATTATCAAGCAATTAAGGATTTATAAACTATAACGAGTTTTACCTCATGCAAAGCTGTCATTTCTTAATAAGACATTAACTATTTTTTCTGCGGCCCTTCAAGTACCTATAAATCCAAAATGTGGCCCTGCAAAGGGTTTGAGTTTGAGACCACTGGCTTAACTGTAACCATGACATCCTGTTTGTCTTTGGGAAGCAGAGCTGAGCTTGTGATATCATAATGCTTCATTCCACCAATAAGAGCCAACCTCATCAGTGATGTCACAATGGTTTGATTGTCCTGTTCTCCCCTCTGCCCTCCAACCCAGCCAGCTGATTAACCATTCCCCTTAACTCAGTGGTCTCAAACTCTTTAATAAGACATTAACTATTTTTTCTGCGGCCCTCCAAGTACCTAGAAACCCAAAATGTGGCCCTGCAAAGGGTTTGAGTTTGAGACCACTGGCTTAACTGTAACCATGACATCCTGTTTGTCTTTGGGAAGCAGAGCTGAGCTTGTGATGTCATAATGCCTCATTCCACCAATAAGAGCCAACCTCATCAGTGATGTCACAATGGCTTGATTGTCCTGTTCTCCTCTCTGCCCTCCAACCCAGCCAGCTGATTAACCATTCCCCTTAACTCAGTGGTCTCAAACTCTTTAATAAGACATTAACTATTTTTTCTGCGGCCCTTCAAGTACCTACAAATCCAAAATGTGGCCCTGCAAAGGGTCACTCTAACTGCGCTAGGGAAACAGGATTTGTAGAAGCTGTGAGGGACTGCTTCATGGAGCAACTAGTCAGGGAACCGACGCGAGGGAGTGCTACTCTTGACCTCATCCTAAACGGATTAGGGGGGCCTGCAAGAGGGATAGAAGTGGGAGGTCCACTAGGCAACAGTGACCACAATGCGATCAGATTCACATTAGAAAGGGGGACACCCACAGTAAGGAGGACCGCAACAACTGCGCTCAACTTCTGGAAAGGGAACTATGCTGCTATGAGGGAAATGGTGGGGAGGAAGCTCAGAAACATCCTTAGGATGGAGACTGTAGGAAGCGCCTGGACCCTATTCAGGGACACCCTGCAGGAAGCACAAAGAATGTACGTCCCCAGTTTCAGGAAAGGCGGCAAGAACAAGCAATCAAATGACCTGGTTTGGATCTCAACAGAAGCAAAGAGGGCAATAAATGACAAAAAAGTATCCTTCCGGAGATGGAAAAAGGACCCAACGGAGGAAAATCACCAGGCGCACAGGAAAATGCCAAAAGGAATGCCATCGGGAGGTTAGAAAAGCAAAAGGGAACTACGAAGAGGGGCTGGCCAGGGAGGCGAAGAACTTCAAGGCATTCTTCAGTTACGTAAAGGGGAAGCGACCAGCGAGAGAGGAGGTGGGGCCGTTGGACGATGGGGATAGGAAGGGAGTGATTAAGGAGGATAAAGAGGTAGCTGAGAGGGTGAACACGTTCTTCTCGTCGGTTTTCACGAGAGAAGACACATCTAACAAACCGGATTCAGAGGAGCTCATAAGTGGGGAACAGGCTGAAAAATTGGAACACATAGAGGTAAGTAAGGAGGATGTCCTCAAACAGATAGACAGGTTAAAATGCGGCAAATCGCCAGGCCCAGACGGGATCCACCCAAGGGT
Source organism: Geotrypetes seraphini (assembly GCF_902459505.1). Classification (NCBI taxonomy): domain Eukaryota; kingdom Metazoa; phylum Chordata; class Amphibia; order Gymnophiona; family Dermophiidae; genus Geotrypetes; species Geotrypetes seraphini. The sequence goes on along the minus strand of NC_047098.1, from coordinate 57,808,887 downwards.
TCTGAAGGAACTAAGACAAGAAATAGCGGGCACAATCCAGCATGTTTGCAACCTATCCTTGAAAACTGGAGAGGTACCAGAGGACTGGAAACTGGCGAATGTCACACCTATCTTCAAGAAGGGATCGAGGGGTGACCCCGGGAACTACAGGCCGGTGAGCCTGACTTCAATTATAGGGAAGATGGTGGAAGCTATGATCAAGGATGGTATTTGCGAGCACATCGAGAAAAATGGCCTACTGAGAACAAGCCAGCACGGATTCTGTAAGGGAAGGTCATGCTTAACGAACCTTTTGTACTTCTTTGAGGGAATAAGCAGTCGGGTGGACAATGGGGAACCCATAGACATCATTTACCTCGATTTTCAAAAGGCTTTCGACAAGGTGCCACATGAAAGGCTGCTTAGGAAGCTGTGGAACCACGGGGTGGGAGGGGATGTGCACAGATGGATCGAGCACTGGTTGTCGGGTAGACTGCAGAGGGTCGGAGTAAAGGGACAATATTCTGACTGGCGGGGAGTCACGAGCGGTGTGCCACAGGGATTGGTGCTGGGGCCGTTACTCTTCAACATATTTTTCAATGACCTGGAAAAGGAGGCAAAGTGCGAGGTTATAAAATTTGCAGACGATACCAAACTGTGCGGCAGAGTTAGATCCAGGGAGGAGTGTGAGGACCTGCAAAGGGACCTGGACAAGCTGGAAGACTGGGCAAACAAATGGCAAATGCGCTTTAACGTGGAAAAATGCAAGGTCATGCATATAGGGAAAAAGAACCCGTTGTTCAACTACAAATTGGGGGGAGCCATTGCTGGGAGACAGCAGTTTAGAGAGAGACTTGGGTGTGCTGGTGGATGCATCACTGAAGCCATCTGCGCAGTGCACAGCAGCCTCGAAAAAAGCCAACAGGATGCTGGGCATCATAAAGAGGGGCATAACAACCAGGACGCGGGAAGTCATCATGCCATTGTATCGAGCGATGGTGCGTCCGCATCTGGAATACTGCGTTCAATATTGGTCGCCGTACCTCAAGAAGGACATGGCGGTACTTGAGAGAGTCCAAAGGAGAGCAACGAAACTGGTAAGAGGGCTGGAACACTGCCCATACGCCGAGAGGTTGGATAGGCTGGGGCTCTTCTCTCTGGAAAAAAGGAGGCTCAGGGGAGATATGATAGAGACCTTCAGGATCATGAGGGGCATAGAGAGGGTGGATAGGGACAGATTCTTCAGGCTGAAGGGGACAACAGGTACGAGGGGGCATTCGGAGAAACTGAAGGGAGATAGGTTCAAAACAAATGCAAGGAAGTTTTTTTTCACACAAAGGGTCGTGGACACTTGGAATGCGCTACCGGAGGAAGTGATCAGGCAGAGTACGGTACAGGGATTCAAACAGGGATTGGACGGATTCCTGAGGGATAAAGGGATCGTGGGATACTGAGGGAGGAGCTGGGATGTAACACAAATATAGAAAGCTAACCAGGTAATAAGTATACAAACCCAACCAGGTCGTGCATGTGCAAGACCGGAGGGTTAGGACTTCGATGGGAAGATAGGACTAAATGGGAAACCAAGGTGGCAAGGGAGCCCCTTCTGGTGATTCAGACAGGTCGTGACCTGTTTGGGCCGCCGCGGGAGCGGACTGCTGGGCAGGATGGACCTATGGTCTGACCCGGCGGAGGCACTGCTTATGTTCTTATGTTTGAGTTTGAGACCGCTGGCTTAGGCTGTTACCAGGGCTTATTTGCCTTCATAACAAGTGGCACAAGGCTCACGCTTACAAGATTTATCCACTTAAAAGAGCTGGACAAGGACTATCAAGTACCAAGTCCTTGATTTTAAATGGTTGCAAAATCAAAACTTTATAAATAAAATAAGATGACAGCAAATATAAGTCCCAAAAAGCACGGTTAGCAAGATCTTACACAATCACTGGCACTTTCATCCTTATAAGCTGCAATTGGTGCAGGAGTTACAACCTTCAGACAATGCAATGTGGCAAAATGACCAAGCGTTCCTCAAGTGGCCCCCGAGATCACCGGACATTACTGTTTGTGACTTTTTCCTTTGGGGGTACGTGAAAGACAGAGTGTATGTACCTCCACTACCCGCAACTATGGATGATCTGCAGGAACGCTTCACTGAAACTATAAACATGATCACGCCGGATATGCTTCCGAGAGTGTGATCCGAGCTCGATTATCACATTGATGTTTGCCAAGTAACAGGTAGGGGCCGCACATCGAGTGTATATAATCAAAAGATACCATATGAAACTTTATGAGTTGATGAAACTGTAGCCTCAAAGGTGAAAGAATATTCCTATCAATTTTGGTTTTGCACCCTGTACTGTATATTAAGGACTACAGTTTTGTGGTGAAAAAGAATGAGCTTCCGAAAGAGTCACTGCCTTGTGGCAGGGTTCCGGGAGGGGTATGAATACAGCTACTCAGGGTGGTGTTAGGCACTATATCGGTTAGCGTACCTTAATAAAAGGATCCCTAAGTATCTTAATAAAAAAATTCAGCCCGTGACTTAGCCTATCAAGTTTATCAAGTTTATTAACAAAATTTGATTAATCGCCTATTATAATCACTAAGCGATGTACATAACAATAATACAATAAAGTAAAAAGGGATTCACAATTTAACAAAAAAACATTTAACTTGAACAAACATACAGTTGGGAAGGAAAAGATAAAAGTTACAATTTTTGTTTGGGGTAGAATAAAGGAAATGACAATAGGTAAAGGGGAGTAAAAAACCTCAGCAATTATGAATATGCTATGCTTTAAACATTAAAAGCATCTCTAAATAAATAAGATTTTAAAAGTTTTTTAAATATTAAAATATCTTTTTTAGATTTCAGCCCCTTATGTGATTGAGACTGACACCCCTGAGTTAGGGGATGGCAAGCAAAGCAGCTGCCCTGGAACCCATAGCACAAGGGGCTCCACGCCCTCTCAAAGCTGAAGGGTGCTCAATCTTAGGGTCCCCTTCCAAGTTTCTGCCCTGAGCCCCAATGACTAGCACTGGCCCTATAGTGAATGGTTTCCAAGGTACAAGCGGGAGCTGTTCGCTCACCTACAGCATTGGCCTACCTAGGCAACTGACATTCAAACGCATGCTACCTGCTGCAAACAGTGATCCATTCTTTTAATGCTGCAAATTCATCTTTTTTTTCCCCAGTGGCAGTTTAATTCCTTTACAAGCAGAGGACACGCAATGAAATTACATGGGAATACTTTTAAAACAAAGGAGGAGGAAATATATATATATATATATTTTTTTTTTAATTCAAAGAATAGAGGAGGTGGTTACAGCAGTTAACGTAGCTGGGTTTAAGAACTGTTTGGAAAAGTTCCTGGAGGAAAAGTCCACAGTCTGCTATTGAGACAGACATGGGGGGAGCCACTGCTTGCCCTGGTTTGGTAGCATGGAATGTTTCTACTGCTGTCTTTGGGTATCAGCCAGGTACTGTGCCTTGAATTGGCCACTGTGCAAACAAGATATTGGGCTAGATCAGGGGTAGGGAACTCCGGTCCTCGAGAGCCATATTCCAGTCGGGTTTTCAGGATTTCCCCAATGAATATGCATTGAAAGCAGTGCATGCAAATAGATCTCCTGCATATTCATTGGGGGAAATTCTGAACACCCGACTGGAATACGGCTCTCGAGGACCGGAGTTCCCTACCCCTGGGCTAGATGGACCATTGGTCTGACCCAGTATGGCTTTTCTTACGTTAAGTCTATTTGCTTTCCAATATCACTGGGGCTGGTAGCCAGCTTGCAGGCTTACTGTATTTAAAGACAGAAGCAATACTGTCACAACATGTCATTGTGAAGAATACTATATGCAGCAGTAACCTTGTACATTGGCTCAGACGGCCCCCTAGTTCATGAAAATAATTTTCAACTCTGCTTCAGCAGCTTGTGCTGCGTTTATCTTCCCCAGTCCTAGGTAGGTTTTCCCCAAACAAGATACCATTGTGGCCAGGGCAAACCCGAGAAAGCCAGAGAGCAGACGTGGAAATGCGCAAAAAAGGCACGCGAAAGCCATTTTGCTTTGCAGCACAATATGGCCAGTGCCAAAGCAGCCTTCCTCTGAGGCGATTTGCAATCTAATGCAGCCCTCTCCAAGGAGAGGCTGCTCAAAGCAAAGTATTTCCCGTTTGCCAGACAGCGGACGCACAAAAGGCTCCGACGAGACCTCATTTAGCAAGCAGTTGATGCAAGAGTGAACCCGGGCCGCTGTTGCCAGAGCAGAGCAGTGTAATAAGTAAGCGAGCGAGAGAAATTTGACTTGAAAATTAACGGCTAGATTTGCTAATGCACAGAAACATTAGCAATGTGTTAATAAATAGAACACACTGCAGAAAGGGAGTAAATTTACAAAGCTTTTTCCACATGAAAAGAATGTTTTTTTTAACACATAGAGAAGAGCTTTGATGTCTAAAATCAAGAAGCAGTGAATGAAAAAGTGTGCCTGTTTATACAGATCACACACAGGCATTCCTGGGGCACAGCTGAGAAAGCGTTGTGATGTAATTGTGTGTGTACTTTGCTTGTGTATGTACATTTTTATAACACACACATATTCAACTGCCTCAGAACAGATAACTGCATTTGTGTACAAGGGGCGTAGGCACAGGCCCGACCCACCCATCCAGCAGCCACAGACTGCCGGCAACTGTTTCTATATGCTGCCAGCAGCTGACCCATTAGTCTTCCCTCTGATGCGTACTCAAGCAACCAGCACGCTCACCCAAACATTTAAAAAAAAAAAAAATCATCCCCGAAGCAGCAGTAACAGCGGTCCTGAGCTGTGAACCCCCCCCCCCTTGTCTCTCCCTCTCTTACCCAAAGCAGCAATGGCAGCCGGTCTGCAGAGGCAGCACTGAAAGCAGACTGCTTGCGGCCAGCCCCAGCAGGGCCTTTTCTCTGATGCATCACTTCTGACAAGACAGAGGAAAGGCCCTGCCGCTGTTGGCCGCGAGCAGCCTGCTTACAGCACTGCCTCTGCTGACTGGCTGTCAATGCTGCTTCAGTAAGTGAAGGGGGGAGGGGGCCAGGAGGCCAGATGGGGCTTGGGGGGCTAGGTAAACCAGAAGGGGGGAGGGATAATCCATCAGGGTGCATGGGAGGGGAGATGGATAGATGCTGGACCCATAAGTGGGAGAAGAGAAGGTGGGAGAGAAAGTGGCCCAGAAAGAAGGAGAGAATAGATGCTGAACCTACAAGTGTGTGTGTGAGGGTGGGGGGGGGGAGGAAGAGTGAGGTGATAAGGGAGGCAAAACTATTTTTATAGTAACTCTCAAACAACCAAAAACTAGTTTTCCAGCATCCACCAATCCCCATAGGTGCCAGATAACTGAGAGTCTACTGTACTGCAACTGAACCACTGAGAGATGTTTCCATCCCCACCCATCTAAAAATATATTAAAATTGTATACTTTGATATTTGTATTTAAAGTTGTACAATTCTGTCTATTTATTGCAATTTTAACTATTTCACCATTCAAATATAAGCCACCTAGGAGTAGAGAAGTAACCTAATAACCAAGGGCAGTGTGCTGAAAACCTGGGTTCATTTCCCACTGCAGCTCCCTGTGACTCAGGGCAAGTCACTTCGTCCTTCATTGCTCCAACAACTTAGATTGTGTGATCCCACTAGAGAAAAACTGCACACAATATATGTAAGCCCGTTTGGTTGTACCACAGAAAGGCGGTATATCAAATCCATGACCTTTTATACCCTATACCTTGGAAAATCTAACTTTTAAACTCTCTCAGATCTGAACTATCAACTTATGGGAAGCAAGGCTCAATAACTGATGCTATTATTTATCAGTTACAAGGTGCTAATTCACTGCCATGGAACACGTTTTCATTGTTCTTTTGTGCAAAACTGGGAACATTTTGCCAGATGGATTGCAAAATACAATAGCCGAAAGCAAAGCCCGTGTCCCTGACAATATGTGTGGTCAACCAAACTAAACCAAGAAACCAAGTGCACAGAAGAGGAAATGGCCGTGATTCTGTAATTTTTTCATGTCATCACTGTTCCAAACAGAAAGCATTCATTTCTGTTTATCTACCTGCCCCTGACTTGTGCAGAGGCATGTTATAAAGGAATCTCTGCACCACATGTGCAGTAAGCCAACCTGCTAATTAATGCACTGTCCTTTCATGTTGCTTCAAAATAAGGGCCTAGCCATTGCCCGATAATTCTAATAGAAGCCATAGCTCTTAAAACCTAGAAGAATATTATGTCACGCTTCAAATCCTGCTTTTCTCACTGATGCAACTTGCAACTCCCACCTGGACAAATCACATCACCCTCCATTGTAACTCACAGGTACTCAACTTCACTCCCACTCACTCCCTATCAAATACCAATTTTTGGAGGCAAGAACATGGCCACAGCTTTATTAATTTTGTAACATACCAACAGCACATATCAAACATCAAAATTACAAACATTAACTATCATAAATAATTTCATATCCTTTGTCATTCTCCAGCTAGCTGGTGTCATACTAGCTCTTAGGGTCCTCGACTCCCTCTAGGCCTGGGGGCATCACAGAACCTGAAAAACCAAATTGCTCGAGGAGGTGTTTGTAACCTGCCCTAATCTTGGATTTAGAAAAGGCGCGTACAGCATTTTTACACATATAAGGCAGCCATGCATATAACATGCACAAATTTTGCATCTATAAAAAAATAAATTTATATAACAAACCCATGCATTTAGATTAAATGGCACCCAAATTTGGACACTGAAAGAATAGTGTTTAGAACCAATTTTTGAGTCATGTGATGAAGCCTAGCTGAGCGGAGGCTCACTGCCCGTGTTCCGCAGCTTCCCTGCTCATTCTGCATATTTTCGCACTCCCAGTAGCTCTTTGAGACCGGATTTCACAGTGCATTCGGTTTACTATCAGTTGGAGAGCCTCCCGATCGCGTTTTGGTGGCTATTCCTGTAGGTCGGCGCTGGGTTATGCCCTCCAAGCCTGTGAGGCCGGCGAAGCTCAAACAGACCACGCTGTCTCCAAAGATGGCACATCTACGCGCACCAAGGTAACCCTCCGAGGAGACCATGAGGAAGTTAACTAAATATCTGTCTGCCCTAATCGACAACAAATTAACAAAATTTCAAGCATTGGTTAATGACCTTAAAGACTGCATGGAGCGGCAGGGGGCAGAGCGTTTCGTGGAGACGCCAGGAAGTACTTCTTCACGGAGAGAGTGATTGAGCATTGGAACAAGCTTCCAGTGCAGGTGGTCGAGGCACGCAGCATCCTAGACTTCAAGAACAAATGGGATACCTATGTGGGATCCCTACGAGGTCATGCTAAGGGATAGGGTCACTAGGACTTGAATGAGCGGGTCAGTAGAGTGACAGTATAATTACAATTATACTTTAGGGGGTCAGTAGACTTAAGAGGGTGGGTAAATAGTGTGGGCAGACTTGATGGGCTATAGCCCTTATCTGCCGTCATCTTTCTATGTTTCTATGTTTCACCTGGAGAATTGGAGCATGATGCAGCCTGTATTCAAGTGCTGGAAACACAGTGTCAATCCCTGAAGACCGGTTGGAGGACTAAAAAAAATCAGGGCCGTAGTAATAATCTCCAAATCGTGGGCCTTCCCGAGACTCTGCATGATGCTGATCTCTGGCCCTTGGTGGAGCAGTGGCTGTCTTGCAAGGTGGGGCTGGATTTGGCGGGGAGAGAGTGCACCAGGTGGGCCCTCAGCATGCGGGGGATACCCAGCTCTGACCTGTGATTTCCAGATACCTAAATGCCACCCTCAAGGATAAAATTCTGGCGCTGTACCGGCGCGCGGGAGTGCTGGAACACTAAGGCTCGCGGATCATCCTCTTCAATGATTACTCCCCAGCGGTGGCGGCCAGTTGGCAAGCGCTCATGCCCTACTGCTCTGAGCTGCGTAACAGGGACCTGAGATTTGCGGTGTTGTTTCCTGCGAGGATACAAGTACACACCGAGGCCGGCCCTTGCCTCTGCGACAGCTTGTAGCAGCTCAAGAGCTTCCTGGAGGAGAGAAGACCCCCGCACAGTGAGGAACATCTGGGGCAGTGTTTGCAGCGCTTGGGACTTTGGAATATTGATGCAAACCCTGGGTCTCCCTTTGTTTTTACTGTGGGGGGACCGAGGCAGTATGAGAGACCGTTCTTGGAGCCACAGCTCTGCACTGTTTGATGGCTGACAGCTACCGGAGTGAGCCAGGTATCCTGACATGGCCTGAGCACCCTGGGTCAGGGTCTGGCTCTATCACACTGACTGGGGCTTTGTTGTTCCTGCTGCTGGGACACGCCAGGACCGCTAAAACAGGCCGCTGGGTCCAAAGGGCATCTACGAGTTGACAGTCTGCTCTATTGTCAACTGTCTGTTTTCTACTTGGCTTTAGACTTTGTGTAGAGCTGCTGAGCCTTTCTGGAGAGTTCACTGTTTTCTTTTTTGGAATGAGTGGGGAAGCAGGTGGGGAGGGGGGAGACGGGCTATGGGAATGTTTTTTTATCTGTCTTGGCAGGGGGGGTGAGGGATGGGGCTGCTGTGGGTGTTTGGGGGGAGGAGTGATTGATGCATGGTAGTGGGTTATTAGCTAGTATGATTATGTGTCTGGAGGGGGAGGGAGATCTCCTTCTGTGGTTAGTGCTGTCATGGTAGTTTCTGGTTTGGTGGGACCTGGCTGGGGGGGGGTCGCATGAAGCCGTTCTCTATTGCTGCATATCCTGTTTGGTTGTCTTTTGCACTCTCTGGACACTGGCTGATATCACTTTTCTCTCCTTGAATGTAGCGGGTATTAATTCACCAATAAAGTGGTCCAAAATATTCTCTTGTCTGAAAAAGGAGCACGCCCAAGTAGTCTTCTTACAGGAAACTCACCTCACGGCAGCTGAGCATTGTAAATTCAAAAGACACTGGGTCGGGGACATTGCTTATACTTCTTATAATTCCTGTCAAAGGGGGGGTGGCGATTTTAGTGCACAAGGCCTTCGCCTTTGTGATCCACAAAATTGTACAGGATCCCCAGGGGCGGTATGTTCTATTGGCTGGGGAGCAGACTGCTGGGCATAATGGACCTCTGGTCTGACCCAGCAGAGGCACTGCTTATGTTCTTATGTTCTTACAGGGGAAGAAGGGAGTGCTTTGCAATTTATATGCTCCGAACGTGTACTCACTCCTTTTTCTCGTCTTTACTGGCTTCACCTCTTTCTTTCACAGGTTATCAGCTTCTCTTGGCCGGGGACTTCAACATGGTCAGTAATCCTATTGTAGATTGCAAGCCAGCGAGGCCCCTACGCACGGGTTCTGAGTCTACGGGGGTAAATTTCCTCATGCAAGAACTGGACCTTATTGACACCTTGCGCATTTATCACCCTGAAGAGTTGGATTTCACCTTTCACTTCAGGGTTCATAATAGCCTACCTCGCATTGACCCCTCTTGGGTGGGGAGAGTTGAACGGACCTCCATCGTCGATGCGTTTTTTTTTTCTGATCTCTCGGCTGTTGTTGTGAAAGTACACTGGCTGGCGGATTGTCCACACCGGGTGTGGCATCTGAATCCCACTCTATTCCTAGATGGTGACTTTCGGTCTTATCTAGCCGAGGCTTGGCAGGAGTATGTCACTTTGGTCTGCAGAACAATTAGAGCTGCAAATTCCATCTGTAAAAGAGCTGAGGCTAACAATGTCGAGGGATAGTATATTCCATTGTATAGGGCCTAGGGAATGGAACAATCTTCCTTAATACATTCGTCGGCAACAGAATATACAGAATTTTAAAAGATTGTTGAAACGGCATCTTTTTTGCGAGATGAAATACAGGGTATGAGATTGTGTGGTTTATGAGGAAGAGATAACAGCAAGGTGCTGGTCGCCTATATATTTTATTGTTTGTATTTTTGCTTTGTGTTGTTAATAGTGTCTTGTATTGTTTGTGTATTTATTGTCAATTTTGTATGTAATTTTGTAACCTGCCCTGGGTAAGGGCGGGATATAAATAAACCAAACCAAATCTATATGAAAACACACTTTTGCATGTTTTTACAGAATAGCACCTATTTTTTTGTGCACAGATCTGAAAAGGGGGTGGAATAATGAGAGGGGCAGTCCCATAGATGTGTACTGTGATCTATTGCTGTACCTGATGGTTGATGTATATTTTCTGTTGTATTTTATGGAAAAACTTTACAATAAAAAATTAAATTAAAAAAAAAAAAAAAAAAGATGTGTACTGTGTTACAGAACAGTGTGGATCTATGTCCAACTTGCGCACCGGGCTTTACAGTTCCAGTTGCTGTAAATCCTTAAGCACAAAGTTGAGAGTTGAGTGCAGATCCCAGCACCATGTGCTACTCTATAAAGGGTGCCCATCAAGGAACACCTATTATAGAACAACGTTCAGCACTGATTTATTTAATTAAAATATTTATTATTCACCTAAAAACCCAGGCAACTTACAGTAAAAACATCCACAATAATTAAACATTTGCAATAATCTTCAGGAACCTTAGATTCAGGATAATAAGAGAAATATTCTAAAATAAAAAAACAATTTCATTGAAATACCTAAATAATAAAAAAAATTAAGGGCTCTTTTTACAAAGCCTATTAAGGCTTTTTTCATCACCAGCCATGGTGTTATGAGCTCATATTCTCATAGAATTCTTATGAGAATTGGCGTCAATATCAATGCAACCGGCGATAAAAAAGCCTAATGTGACTTCAAAAAAAAAGGAGGGAGAGGGTAAGTTTTTAATAGCTTCCTAAATCTCAGTGCATTCTAACAGAAATAAAGTTCTAGAGATACCATTCCACAAGATAGGACCTGCCACTGAAAAGGACTTTGCTGTATGTACGTAGTGTATTTCCCCTCTCATTCCTACGTCCAGCAGCATACAATATTTTTCGGATTATTTACTGAATCCAGTCCTATGTGCCAAAAATCCCACTCAAGGCACCCAGCTGCTTGTCTTTGAGAGTTTAGTTCTGAGGAAACTATTGCGATTGCTGCATTAGTCCACTTGCATATGTGGACATAAGGGTGAACCAAGGAGTTGTAGATACCTTTTTATTGGAGTAACTGGTAGGATGTTGAGATCTGAGGAAGCCATGAGACTAACAGTGATTAAGGAAAGATGGGTACGATATGCACTTTCAAAAACAAGAATGTTTTGTATTACTGGAGTACATTTGTGGAATAATTTACCTGGACATCTAAGATTATGAACGAATTGTGCTAACTTTAAGAAGTTACCAAAGACACAACTGTTTGTTGATGCCCACATGTAATGAGAATATAATTTCTTCAATTGCCTTGACATACCATCACCATATAAAATGGAATAATAGAGATTGTTGTTTTATGTTAATATGTTTTACGGTTAATTTTATGAATGTTTGCTGCTGGAAACTGCTTAGATATTAAGCAGTCCATAAATAACACAGTAACATAGTAGATGACGGCAGATAAAGACCCGAATGGTCCATCCAGTCTGCCCAACCTTCTTCTTAGCTATTTCTGGGCAAGAATCCAAAGCTCTACCCGGTACTGTGCTTGGGTTCCTACTGCCGTTAAAACCTACTCCAGCCCATCTATACCCTCCCAGACATTGAAGCCCATCCTCCACCAAATGGCCATATACAGACACAGACCGTGCAAGTCTGCCCAGTACTGGCCTTAGTTCAATTTTTAATATTATTGTCCGATGTTTTAAATAAATAAACAAACTTAACAAATTTATGCTAGAGTATGTTTTCCTCACTTCATGAGCAGGATCTAAACCAGCAGTTAAGGAGGGGGGAAAGTTCAACAACATTCATTTATAAGCAAAGTGATCAAGTATAGCGATGACAGCCATTAAGGGGGATTGAAAATGAACACAGGATGTAAGGGGGAGATGGGACAGGAGGGATAAAGTCACTTGGAATCAAGCTTACAGAGGCTGTCCATCTTCGTTAAGAGAATTAGACCCGACTGAAAGATTCATCACATCTGTCCCTCACAGCTGTAGCAGAGCGACATTAATCAATGCTATTATTTATCACTTTCTGCTCATGGCTCGACAGGAATCTCAGATTGATAAATTCTATGGCAGGCACAAACCAAAACAACGCTAGATAAAAAGTGAATAAATAAATCGAGATTTCAGCCAACCATACATTCAAAGAAATTTGTCAATGTCTCATATTTGCATATTTGGCAACCTCTCCTTGATCATGCATACATAAAGTACACCAATCAAGTTTATTAGTTTCCATTCTTTTCTCATCCAGGGGTGTCTATTTACTTCCTCTCTTTTTTACATCTATCTGAAAAGCTGTTATAGCTTCAGGAATCTCTTATGGAACCTCAATTTGTAAACATTACAGTTAAAGAAGAATGTCCATCATAAATCACAAGCTGAGAGATCATAAAATTTTTTATACTATATATATAAAATACTAGTGTTTTAGCCCGTTACATTCGTTACACTAACGGGTGCTAGAATAGCCCCACCTATACCCTGACCCTGACTCTGACCCCACCCATGCCCCGCCTCTATCATGCCCAGACCCTGCCTCCCACTGATCCCAGTCCCACCACCTCACCTTTCACCATTTCCTTTGTACCCTTTTGGCCCTTCTGACAGGGTCTTTACTTACCCGAGGCGGCAGCAGCAGTCCTGACGTACCAACCTTTCCTCCCTCAGTGCCCCAAAGCAGCAGTGGTCCTACCATTTCCATCTTTCCCTTTGACCCTTTCACACCCTCTACCATCTCTCTCTGACCCTGTTTCACCTCTTTTGCCATCTTTCCCTTTCCTGTCCCCCCTCTGTCTTTCCCCAAGACCATCTCTCTCTCCTGCCCCTCCACACTCCCTGAAGTCTATCTCTCCCTATCCCCTACCATCTCTCCTGGACCCCTAGTAGCCCCTCTGTCCTTCTCATCCATATGTCTCTGTCTCTCTCTCCTCACCTCCTGCCTCTGCGGAGCTCTCGCAGCTCCTCCTCGTCCTCCTCCAGCCAGGCTTCAGCCATCTGCCGCCGCGGCCAACAGCCGCCTCGGGGGATTCTCGAGCATGCGCACTCCTACCTGCGGTGCCCTACAGCGCACGGAAAATGGGAGCACGCAGGTGGGAGTGCGCATGCTCGCTTAGGGCTTTATTATATTAGATATTTTATATATCTATAAATACATACACATACATACATACAATAAGACAGTGGTTCCCAACCCTGTCCTGGAGGACCACCAGGCCAATCGGGTTTTCAGGCTAGCGCTAATGAATATGCACGGAGCAGATTTGCATGCCTCTCACTTCCATTATATGCAAATCTCTCTCATGCATATTCATTAGGGCTAGCCTGAAAACCCGATTGGCATGGTGGTCCTCCAGGACAGGGTTGGGGGGATCACTGCAATAAGAGACCTGACTATGAAGATGACTTCCCAAAATAAAAGTCTCACCTCCCAATCATTATATATATATTATTTTGCTTTTCATTTTTTTTGAAAAAATTAATGGAGAGACTTCAAAAACTCTTGTACTTTAAAAATGTTAAACAAAACTTGATTTGAGGGTCCCAACATGGACCATGTTTTGTTTCTTCCTCAGGGAACCCAATTGTAAAGAGCAGTGCTTGTGTCAAATCTGGGTCTCTGTAAGTCTTTCAGCGTGCTTTCTCTGCATGTGATTCCAAACAGCTAAATTTAATTTAACCAGTGGCGTACCTAGGGGAGGGCGGGGGGGGGCGGGCCGCCCCGGGTACCAGCCCTAAGGGGGTGTTCCCGGCCTTGCCGTTCAGTCCCCCGCCACCCCCGAAGGACCGCTCGCCCCCCTGGCCTCCCCGCACCACCTATGAACAGCCGCAGCAGGATCGCGAAGTCAGCGTCAGCATCCCTGCGCTGCTTCCTACGACGCGATCCCGCCCCTCCTCTGACGTCAGAGGAGGGGCGGGACCGTGGCGCAGGAAGCAGCAGGGATCGCTGACGCTGACTTCGCGATCCTGCTGCGGCTGTTCATAGGTGGTGCGGGGAGGCCAGGGGGGCGAGCGGTCCTTCGGGGGTGGCGGGGGACTGAACGGCAAGGCCGGGAACACCCCCTTAGGGCTGGTACCCGACGCTGACTTCGCGATCCTGCTGCGGCTGTTCATAGGTGGTGCGGGGAGGCCAGGGGGGCGAGCGGTCCTTCGGGGTGGGTCGGGGCATCAGGCCTTCAGGGTGGGGCGGGCGGGCAGGCAAGCAGGCTTTCAAGGGGGAGGGGGTGACAGGCAGGCAGGCAGGCCTTCAAGGGGGGACAGGCCTTCGGGGGGGGGTGCAGACATTCAAGGGGTGCAGGCCTTCAAGGGGGGCAGGCAGGCCTTCAGGGGGGTGCAGACCTTCGGGGGGGGGGTGTAGGCCTTTGGGGGGGTGCAGACCTTCAAGGGGGTGCAGGCCTTCAAGGGGGGAAAGGCAGGCAGGCCTTCAAGGGGGGGACAGGCCTACAAGGGGGGGGGGACAGGCCTACAAGGGGGGGGGACAGGCCTACAAGGGGGGGTGCAGGCCTTCAAGGGGGGTGCAGGCCTTCAAGGGGGAGACAGGCCTTCAAGGGGGGGAAAGGCAGGCAGGCAGGCCTTAAAGGGGGGACAGGCCTACAAGGGGGTGGGACAGGCCTTCAAGGGGGGGACAGGCCTTCGGGGGGGTGCAGACCTTCAAGGGGGGAAAGGCAGGCAGGCCTTCAAGGGGGGGACAGGCCTACAAGGGGGGGGGGACAGGCCTACAAGGGGGGGGGACAGGCCTACAAGGGGGGGGACAGGCCTTCAAGGGGGGGTGCAGGCCTTCAAGGGGGGTGCAGGCCTTCAAGGGGGAGACAGGCCTTCAAGGGGGGGAAAGGCAGGCAGGCAGGCCTTAAAGGGGGGACAGGCCTACAAGGGGGTGGGACAGGCCTTCAAGGGGGGGACAGGCCTTCGGGGGGGTGCAGACCTTCAAGGGAGTGCAGGCCTTCGGGGGGGGGGGGGTGCAGTCCTTCAGGGGTGGGGTTTAGGCCTTCAGAGGGGGACAGACCTTCGGGTGGGAGGTAAAGTCCTTCGGGGGGTGCAGGTCTTCAGGGGTGGGGTGTAGCCCTTCGGAGGGGGGACAGACCTTCGGGGGAGGGGGGTCCTGGTGTAAAAGTACACAGAGGGAGAGAGGGAAGGGGGGGTTCAAAGATACATGCATATGCCAGACTTTGGGGGTTAGAAATAATGGGTCTAAAAACAGAGGAGTGGGAGAGAGATGGTGCATAATGGGATTTAGGGAGGGAAGGAACAGAAAGGGAGAGAACTTGGAAACAGGGGATGGTGTGGAGGGGGGATAGAGATACTGGATAGGAGGATAGTTGGGAACAGAAAGGGAGAGATGGTGGATCCTGGGGTGGTGGGGAGTTGAGAAAAGGTGAATCTGTGGATGGAGACAAAAAAAAGGAAAGATGCCAGATCTCCGGGAGAGGGAAGGGAAACGGAAGGGGAGAACAGAGATGGCAGACGGATGGTTAGCACGGAGAAAGGAGACCCTGGCAAGCAAGACAACAAGAGCCTGGGACCAACAAGATTTGAATATTGATCAGAGAACAAAAGGTAGAAAAAATAATTTTATTTTCTGTTTTGTGATTACAATATGTTAGATTTGAAAAGTGTACATGAGACAGCTTGAAATGGGAACTTTTCTATTTTTGTGAATGGCAAGGCTGAGTTCAGTTAAAATATATGCTTTATAAGAAAATATAATAATGTGTTTTATAAAGTTTATAAGCATTGCTGGCATACTCGGTGAGGTGTTCCTAGTGTTGGTGGTGGTGGTAGCATGTCAGTGTGTTGAGAGGAAGAGGTAGTCTGGGAAATTCTGCTGAGCAAACTCTGGGCCCATTTCCACCCCCAGTTAGTCCACTCCACTCAACTGGTTCACACACTGAGTGGGTCTTTGGGTGTTATTTCTGGGTAGTTGTTTTAGAATCTCTTCCAGTGGTTTGTCAGTATCTCCTTCTGGTCCAAGGAAGGAAACTTTGTCAACCTTAGCATTGACCTTCAGAATATGTTTGTAACAGCGCTGCTTGTGTGGCATTAGGCTATGTAGTGATCGAAAGAAAAAAACAGACCTTTGCACATTTTTGCACTATATGGTGGGTGTATGAGGAGATTCATTTCCTGCACAGTTAAGTCCATTTTTTCTACTGAATAATAGTATAGGTACAATGAAAGTAAATAGCAAAAATGTTTGAGTAGATAATTAAGGAAATCTTTTTCATATTGCTTGCTTATGGACTGGGAAAAAAGACTGTTCAAGCAAATGTCTCCAGAACTGCTTTAATGGAAAAATGTGATTTTTTTTTTTTTAAGTACTTTGTGAAATTTATTGTTGTTGTGAAATTTATTGTTATACTTTGTTTAAACTTAAAAAGCGGTGTCATTAACAGTGAATCTAATCGAAAAATCGATTCAACAGGGTGAATCGGATCGAATGAAATATTTTTCTCTGAATCGGGCAGCACTATTGGCTACCATGAGAATGGGCTACTGGGCATGATGGACCATTGGTGTGACCCAGTTAGGCTATTCTTATGTTATGTTCTCATCTGTAGGGGCCTTTGTTTTCACTTCTTATTTTAATGTATTTTTTTCCTGGGAACTTATCAGTGTTTTTTTATAATGGGAACAAAAATGGAAGAGAATTAATGTGTGTGGAATGGGGGGGGGGGTAACTAATTTCTTCAGCTAAATAATTCAATCCACTTCAAACAGACATAGGAGAACTCACGCACCATTCACACACCCTCCAACCAAAAACGTCAAAAGAAAAAAACTGTTCGACAACCTCCTAGCCATTCGAGCTGCAACACTTGACCCCCAACTCTACAACCTATTGACCTCGACCACAAACTACAAAACCTTAAAAAAAGAAATAAAAACCCTTCTATTAAAAAAACACATAAAACCAAACTAACATAATCAGAACTGTCCCAAGCATCACCTGCAACTACTCCATATGTACTTCTGATGTCATGACAATTCAGACATAATTTATGTTATGTTATGTTTGGAATAATGGTTACATAAATGAGGTTCAATAAAAGAAAATTTTCTGTGGGAGCATTTGTTGGAACTTCTGTTATCCTGATTTCTTCTATCTGTGGGCTTTCTTTAGCTAACCTACTTATCTGGGGCTTTCCACTTCTGCAGCTGCCCTTTTCACGGTCCACTTTGCGCTTGCACTCTCTGGGGAGGGGGGGTTGGGTCTGGGCTTGGTGGGGTAGGTGTGTCTGGTAGTTTTGTCTGGGTGGTGGCTGGGTGTTTCTTGGGTGCTTGTTGTGCGGATTGGTGTGTCTGGTGAGCGGTCTGGGTGTTGTTGCTTGTGGGGGTTTTTTTCATTATAAAATATGGCTGAGGGTCTAGTCCGGCTTATTATTCTTGTGGGTTCTGGGGTGGGATTTGTTTGCTTGCCCCAAGTTTTGGCCTTTTGTTGTGTATTGCTATGCCTCTCATTGGCAATTTTCTCTTGGGAGAGGCTTGTTCATGCTTGTTGTTGCTGTTACTCTCATTCTGTGTTCTTTTTGATAATGTATAAGTTTCTGTACAGACCATGGTTGCTTGTCTGGACCTTTTGCCATTCTCAATAAAAATACTTTGGAAAAAAAAAAAAAAAAAAAAAAGAAAATTTTCACTGCCTGTTTCTATTCTGACCATTTATTCCATTTCATGGTTATTGCAAAAAAAAAAAAAAAAAAATTTTACATGAGGGGGGGGGGGGGTGTCAAAAAATGATGGGCCCCGGGTGCCACATACCCTAGGTACGCCACTGAATTTAACATCTTGTTTTTAAAGTACAAGTTTAAGTCTATCCATTGTTTCAAAAAACACAAAATATATGCAATGATTGGGAGGTGAGACATTTTGGGGAGTAATCCTTATGTGGTCTCTGGGTCTCTGAGCATATATAAAAATATATATACACATTTTTTAAAAATTTTGTATAAACTTTATTAGTATAAGTAAGAATTGCATACAAGATCACAATTGCCTAATTGAATCATGCTATCATTTTTTTTCCTGTTTAGTGTGAAGTTTCACCCCACATAATATATTTGACATTGTAAGCTAAGAGATCAAACATTTCATAGTGTAGTATACCAGAGCTGTCAAAGGAGCTGACCCACTCAACAGGAGATTCAGGGTCAAACCCCTCCCCCATCCTGCCCCACCCATTACTCCATCTCAACCTGCCCACTGCTCTGCCCAGACTGTCCATCACTTTCCCCACCCATTGCTGTGCCCAGCCCTGCCCATCACTCCGCCCCTGGCATAGCTGATAGGTGGCCAGAGGCAAGAGAAGTTGCCTCCCCATGCCGTAGAGCAGGAAAGGATTTCACAAAAACTCATCTCAGAGCATACTTAACAGAACACAGATTTTTTTTCTAGTGTCGATTTTTTAGTGCCATTTATAGAGTTAAACCCCACGCTTCTAAAATTAACTCATTTGGGGAATCAGGATGAAGTCTGACTAGATCTTCGGAGCCCACTGGAACCCTTGATTTGATGAATTTCCATGAGGATTCAAGATGAAACTGCAGGGAAATACTTTTAAAACCAATAGGAGGAAATATTTTTTTCACTCAGAGAATAGTTAAGCTCCAGAACGTGTTGCTAAAGGTTGTGGTAAAAGCGGATAGCGTAGCTGGTTTTAAGAAAGGTTTGGACAAATTCATGGAGGAAAAGTCCATAGTCTGTTATTAAGACATGGGGGAAGCCTTTGCTTGCCCTGGATTGGTAGCATGGAATGTTGCTACTCTTTGGGTTTTGGCCAGGTACTAGGGATCTGGATTGGCCACTGTGAGAATGGGCTACTGGACTTGATGGACCATTGGTCTGACCCAGTAATGCTATTCTTATGTTCTTATGTTACCATCTGGTCTATGGTCACCCTTTTGACCTCCTCCACACAGTCTGAAGAGGAGTGTTGAAGAGTATTGAGTTTACATTGGTTACCAATTCAATGGAGGATTGAATACAAAATTTTGACAATAGTTCATCAGGTTCATCAATAGTTCATCATATGGAGACTCCTTTGTATCTAAGACAGCTTTTGAAGCAGTATATGCCCACTAGAAATCTGAGATCACAATCTGCAATGAAGTTATCGATTGATGTATTAGGTGAAACACATTATATAAAGACGCAAGCAACAGCCATTTCGGTGGTTGGTTCACATTTGTGGAACACTTTGCCAGGGTGCTTACGATTAAGAAGCAATTGAAAACACTTTTATTTGTGTAAGCTTTTTGTTAGCTCTGTATAACATGATATTTTACGGTTCATTAAGGGTAAACAATTTTATTAGCATTTGTTAGTTTTAGTGAGTATATGTGGAAGTGTTATGCTAGTTTTAGCTATTATCTACGGAAAAATAGGATAGTATATATATATCATATGGAAATATAAGATAAGACGTATATGTTGTAAGATGTTAGAATATGCCATGAATATGTATGTTTTCTACTGTAACCCGCTTAGGAGGTAAGCGGGGAAGAAATTTTTAAAATAAATAAATAAAATTTTTCTTAGGTTGAAGCATGTTCTGTTCTATGGTCAAAGGGTTTCTGCTTTTCCCGATGTGTCACGTTCTACCCAGATTCACCATAAAACATTTTTTTTTTTTTTTTTTTCATTTAAAGAGTACTGTTACAGGCAGAGACAACTTTTATATGTTCCCTGTGAGTACTGTAGTGCAATACTAGGGCTGCACGTACACTTCATTGATTCTATACATTTAGAATAATCTCCAACTAATAAGGGTAAAGTCTCAGGTAGTAGGATACAAAGATTGGTTGAAATAATGATTATATAGATTCTCTCTGATTTCCTTATTTATATTTCTTCTTGATTGTACAGTATGATCTCGTTATAACGGACTTCAAGGGACCTGGAAAAACAGTTTGTTATATCCAGAGTTGCAATTTTTTTAAAACTTTATTTAGGTCAGCTTGAAACAACATACAATCAATAAACAACAGTCACTGCACAAGCATATCAGCAATATCAATAACAAAACTCAGCAAAACATTAGTATGGCATGAAATGATTGCAAAACCAGAATACTAAAAGATGTTCTAAAGTCCGTTATGTGCAAGCCCGCTATATACGATGATTTTCTATATGTTTATAAAGGCGCACTGCCGGGACCAGCGGACCTCGTCCGCTATAGGCGAGGTTCCATTATAAGCAAGTCCATTATAACGAGATTATACTGTATTCTCTCTCCCTCCCCTCCCCCCTTAATAGGAGCTAATATGGGAATTCATTGCTTGTTTTGTTTTGTCTGTAATGGCAATGTTTACTTATATTTCTTTGCAAGATGTAAATGGTTTAAATGCAAATTCAAACAGGGCTTCATTTACACAAGGGTTTTTCCCTTCTGGCTACAAAATGGATGAAAGTCTTGTCTGTATTGTTCACTCCTTACATAAAAATCAGGTTCTGCAGCTTTGGCTCTTCCGTTCTCACCAGATAAACACACTGATCTGTCCTTCGGTCAAGGAATGTACAGTAGATTATCCAGTGCTAGGGGTTGGACATTGAAAGCGATGGAAAGGGCAAGAAATATTTTGTGAAAACTAAAAACATGGTTATTTTTGCAGGGTTAAATAGATTATAGATTCAGCGTTTGTTTTTACTTGTTCTCTTAGACTTTCCGCAGCTGGCGTCATGATTGTTGCAATTGTCCGGCTCTCGCCATGCCTAAGTAGGCAGAACCAACATTTCAGCCATCATGCTGTGACTTTCTTCAGGGCGTGAAGGATGGAATGTTGGTTCTACCTAACCAGCCACGGTGAGATCCAGACAACTGCAACAATCGTTAGCTTTTATTGTAAGTCAGGCATTTTACAAAGTATTGTAAGAGGAATTTTATTAGCTTAATGTAGGATAATGAATGAAAGTTAGTTAGCTTCTATTAAAATGTACTGACTTCTGGGCTTAACTTGGGTTCTTCCCATGTACTAAAATCAGATTTAATGCAGCATAATTTAACTCTGTTTTTGGCCTAGTATTCTGCTAGAGGCAGTCAGCATTTTGCTGACTGCCGCCGATATCATATGGAATTTCAATGCCGGGCCATGTCTGGGATCAAGAATTGAATTTCCAGACTTATGGAGCTGGCAAAAAGGTGGTCAATCAAGTGCAATATTCAGCAATAACTGGCAAAGGTGAACGGCATAACAATAAGGGTCCGGACGGCATTCACCCAAGGGTACTCAAGGAACTAAGGAATGAAATAGCTGAGCCACTTCGACAGATATGCAACCTATCCTTAAGAACTGGAGAGATTCCGGAAGACTGGAAAATAGCAAATGTCACGCCCATCTTCAAGAAAGGCTCAAGGGGAGACCCAGGAAACTACAGGCCGGTGAGCTTGACCTCGGTCCCGGGAAAGATGATGGAAGCGCTGATTAAAGACAGCATCTGGGAACACATCGAAAACACTGGGCAGCTAAAGCCGAGCCAGCATGGCTTCTGCAAGGGCAGGTCATGCCTCACAAACTTATTATACTTCTTTGAGGGGGTAAAAAGCCAGGTGGATAAAGGGTAATCTATAGACATCATTTACCTTGACTTCCAAAAAGCCTTCGACAAGGTACCACATGAAAGACTGCTAAGGAAGTTATGGAACCACGGGGTGCAAGGGGAGGTCCACCAATGGATCAAAAACTGGCTGGCGGACAGGAAACAGAGGGTTGGAGTAAAGGGCCATTACTCAGACTGGCAATGGGTCACGAGCGGAGTTCACCAGGGGTCGGTGCTGGGACCGCTCCTGTTCAATATATTTATTAACGATCTGGAGGCGGGAACAAAATGTGAGGTTATCAAATTTGCGGACGACACCAAACTATACAGCAGGGTTGAAAACATGGAGGACTGCAAAGATCTCCAAAAAGATCTGACAGCGCTGGAAGAGTGGGCCAAAAAGTGGCAAATGAGCTTCAACATAGGGAAATGCAAGGTCATGCATGTAGGGAAAAAGAACCCGATGTTCACTTACAAAATGGGGGGATCACCGCTAGGGGTGAGTAACCTTGAAAGAGACCTGGGAGTGATGGTAGACACATCATTGAAGGCGTCGGTGCAGTGCACCACAGCCTCAAGGAAGGCAAACAAAATGTTGGGCATCATTAAGAAGGGTATCACGTCCAGGACGAAGGAAGTCATCCTGCCACTTTACTGTGCAATGGTGCGCCCGCACCTGGAGTACTGTGTCCAGTACTGGTCGCCGTACCTCAAGAAGGACATGGCGGTACTTGAGAGAGTCCAGAGAAGAGCAACTAAGCTAATAAAGGGTATGGAGGACCTCTCATATACTGACAGACTGAAGAAGCTGGGGCTTTTCTCCCTGGAAAAGCGGAGACTTAGAGGAGACATGATAGAAACCTTCAAGATTATGAAGGGCATAGAAAGAGTGGACAGGGACAGATTTTTTAAGTTATGGGGAACCACAAGTACAAGGGGGCACTCGGAGAAATTGAAAGGGGGAAGGTTTAGAACAAACGCCGGGAAGTTCTTTTTCACCCAGAGGGTGATGGATACATGGAACACGCTACCGGAGGATGTGATAAGCAGGAGCACGCTGCAGGGCTTCAAAGAAGGTTTGGATAGGTACCTGGAGGTCAAAGGGATTGAGGGGTACAGGTAGGTCATAGGGAGAGGATTAGAGGCAGTTACGAAATTAGTCAGGGACACTGTTCAGGCAATTAGGCCTGATGGGCCGCCGCGGGTGTGGACCGCTGGGCAAGATGGACCTCTGGTCTGCTTCAGCGGAGGCAACTTCTTATGTTCTTATGTTTATGTGGTCCTATTTATGCCAGTACTGAATATTGGCACTTAACTGACCAAGTGCCAAATTTAAGTAGGGCGCTAACCAGTCATTTTCCTGTAAGCATCAGAGCTGTTACCACCTCGGCCGGTGCTAAAAACCATGCTATGATTTTGTAAAAAGGTGGGGGGTGGGGGGTTTAGTTTTGTGTCTAACTCAAAGATTAATGAGCTTAATTGGCATGGTAATTGACCACGCCATTAAAAGCTCATTTAGAAAAAATTTAAATGATTTTAGAGTTTCATGTAGAACTTGGCACGGCACCTAGTGGTATGTCTACCCACAAAATAGGCATGGTTAGGGATTGAGAATAGGCGCAATATGACTTAATAATAATAACTTTATTTTTCGAAACCGCCATAGTCAAATGACTTCTAGGCGGTTCATATTGAAAGAAGGCTGGACAATCAGCAAATTATAGAATGCATGAAGAAAGATGTTACATAATAAATTGGGGTTACATGGGGAAAGAATACATGAGACAGGTCTTCTGCTTAGGCAAGGAGCTTAGGCGTCTGTGTTAGGTGCCGATAAATTAGGCTACGAAAATACTGGCCTAATATACCAGCACCTAATAGGATTCCTACCGGTGCCTAAGATGGAGTTAGGCACCTGTAGGCACGATTCTATAAATGACGTCTAGAGGTTGATTGACAACGAGTTAGGCACCGCTAAGTGCTATTTATAGAATCTGGCCTTATTTTAATAAGGTTTATTAGAATAGCACATACAGTACATATTATCCCTGCTAAATTTATTTGATTATTTGTACGAGTATATCCCCCACAGTTGTGAAAGTCTACTGAGAAACATAGAACATAAGAACTGCCATCTCCAGATCAGACCTTCGGTCCATCAAGTCCAGCGATCCGCACACGCGGAGACCCAGCCAGGTGTATACCAAGCGTAATTTTAGTCACCCATATCCCTCTATGCCTCTCGTAAGGAGATGTGCATCTAGTTTGCTTTTAAATCATAGAACGGTGGATTCCGCAATAACCTCCTCTGGGAGAGCATTCCAGGTGTCCACCACTCGTTGCGTGAAGCAGAACTTCCTGATATTTGTCCTGGACTTGTCCCCCCTTAGCTTCAGTCCATATCCTCTTGTCCGTGTCACATTGGACATTGTAAATAATTTTTTTTCCTGCTCTATTTTGTCGATTCCTTTCAGTATTTTGAAAGTCTTGATCATATCCCCTCACAGCCTCCTTTTCTCAAGGGAGAACAATCCCAGTCTCTTAAGTCGTTCCTCGTATGTCACTGTACTCTGAAAAAGCAGTACCGTATATACTCAAATATAAACTAACCCGGATATAAACCGAGGTAACCTTTTTTCCCCCCAAAAGGATGAAAAAAGGTTGACTCGAATATAAACCCGGGGGGGGGGGGGGGAGGTTAATATTGAAGTGCAGTGCCTTGCTCTGCTAGGCTAAGCACCCTGTTCCCCCTCCCTGCTCTGCATCCAGTCGCTTCACTCACTCACATCCTCCCCTGTTCTGCCAGTCTCTGCACACAGCCCCACTCCCTCCCTTCCAGGCGCTACACCTTGTCCCCTCACCCTCCTGATGACTTGCAGGCCTCCGCTGGGCCTGCTGTGAGACCTGGTGGTCCAGCGGTGAGAACTCAAGGCAACCAATTTTATTTATTTATTTAGTCGATTTTCTAGCCCATCCTCCCAGAAGAGCACAGAACTGGTTACAATTTTGCATACATAGTGAAAAGATAGCAACAAAGTTACAAATTCACACATAGCAAATATACAGAACAACCGATAAGGCAATATGAGTATAGCAGCTAGAGATACTATACATTCGTCGCATAGGGCAAATACTATCCTTCCACTATGTATTTACTGAATGTAACAAAGTTACAAATTCACACATAGCAGATATGCAGAACAACTTATTGAAAGAATGAACAGTAACAGTGAGATAATTCCTATGTACTGCTTGTAGGACTGAATACGTTAAGGGGATAAGCACAGTAGCAAGGCAATATAAGTATAGCAGCTAGAGATACAATACATTCGATGCATAGGGAAAATACATGTAGTGCAAAGAAGAATTTTAAGACACTCTTGGAGAAGGTACACATAGTGGGAAAACAAGATCTTGTATAGTTTGGAATTGGGTGCGTGTAAGTCAAGTGGGAGAGTACATACAGTGATGTAGTATGATTTTGCTGGAGTAGAATTAGAGGTTAGGGGGGTCTTTGAGAGAGTCAGGTAAAGAGGTGAGTCTTTACCGCCTTCCTGAAGTTTAGTAGACCTGTCAGTAATCTGATGGTTGATGGGATTGTGTTCCATAACTTGGGTAGGAAGTGCGAGTAGGAGCATTTGCAGGCATTTTCCAGAAGGATATAGATTGCTAGTTTTTTTGCCATGTAGGATGGGACCATTCTGTCAAAGAATTTGAAAGCTAGTGTGAGAGCTTTAAAGGTGCAACGTTTCTGGATGGGTAGCCAGTTCACAGCAGAAAGAGCTGGAGAAACGGGGTCACAAATGGTTATGTTCTTCAGGAGGCAAACTGCTACATTTTGCATGCATTGCAATCTCTGTAAGTTAGTTGCAGATAGTCCTACTACTAACTTACAGAGATTGCAATGCATGCAAAATGTAGCAGTTTGCCTCCTGAAGAACATAACCATTTGTGACCCCGTTTCTCCAGCTCTTTCTGCTGTGAACTGGCTACCCATCCAGAAACGTTGCACCTTTAAAGCTCTCACACTAGCTTTCAAATTCTTTGACAGAATGGTCCCATCCTACATGGCAAAAAAACTAGCAATCTATATCCTTCTGGAAAATGCCTGCAAATGCTCCTACTCGCACTTCCTACCCAAGTTATGGAACACAATCCCATCAACCATCAGATTACTGACAGGTCTACTAAACTTCAGGAAGGCGGTAAAGACTCACCTCTTTACCTGACTCTCTCAAAGACCCCCCTAACCTCTAATTCTACTCCAGCAAAATCATACTACATCACTGTATGTACTCTCCCACTTGACTTACACGCACCCAATTCCAAACTATACAAGATCTTGCTTTCCCACTATGTGTACCTTCTCCAAGAGTGTCTTAAAATTCTTCTTTGCACTACATGTATTTTCCCTATGCATCGAATGTATTGTATCTCTAGCTGCTATACTTATATTGCCTTGTCATTTGCCTTGCTACTGTGCTTATCCCCTTAACGTATTCAGTCCTAAAAGCAGTACATAGTAGTGTGTTGCAATAGTCCATTCATGATAAGACGTAGGCGTAAAACAGTTGGGTGAATTCTCTTTCAGAGAAGTACGGATGAATTTTTCAAAGCTGGCGCAGGTAGTAGAAGGAAGTCAATACTACCTGTGAGACATGGCTTGTTAGCGATAGGTCTGCATCTAGGGTGATTCCAAGGATGCAAAATTGATCCTTAGCGCTGAGGGTTGAGTTATCTCAGGAGAAGACTGGGCAAGGGTGGGTGCAACTTTTCTTGCAAATCCAAAGTAGTTTGGTTTTGGATGCATTTAGTTGAAGTTTGCTCATTGTCATCCAGTTTTTGATTTCGGAAAGGCAGCATTGTAGTTTTTGCATTTGGGTGTTGAATATCTCTGCAAATGAGTAGATCATGATGTGTTTTAATGCAAAGTCAAGCATGATGTATAAGTTGAAGAGCAGCGGCGATAGTAAAGCACCTTAGGGCATGCCATATTTGAGTGGTTTGGAACATGAGAGATCCGATTCTAGAAGTACACTCTATGATCTGTTCTTTAGGAATGAGGAGAACCAGCGTAATGCCATGCCACCGATGCCTCTGGAACTAGCGGCTCTGCACGAACAGGAGTGAAGGAAGGTTGTTCCTGCAGCAATTCACCACTGGACCACTAGGGATACTAAAAGTTATGCAGGGGAGGAGGGAGGGAGGTAAACAATTCTTAGAAGAATCAGCTGGGACAGGAGGCAGGAGTGGAGATTTTATTTTTCTAACCTTCTTTTCCCAGTCTCTGGCTGCACTTCCTTCTGTCTGTACTCTCAACTGTGTATCCAGGGCCTTCTAAACCATTTGCTGTTTCTCTCCTTCATTTTCTGCCCTTTGGCATTAACTTTTAACATTCTTCCCTTTTTTTTTCTGTTTCTTCTCAAAATCTATTTACTTTTCAATGTCTTCCCTTCCCATCTATCCATATGTACCATCTCCTCCCTCTCTCCTCCCCTTTCCCCATGGTCTGGCATCGCTCTCTCCTCCTCCATGATCTGGCATCTCTCTTTTCTTTTCTCCCCGTCACTGTTTCCCAAAATTATTGGGGGTGGCCAGGCACACACAGCACCAACAGAGCTGGTGCCTATGCACAAGCCCACCCTATCTGACCCTCTAAAACAGTTCAGAAGTGGCTACCTCGCTCCTCTCTATCTTTCTTCGACATTCAGATCTGGAATTTGCCTCCACCTACTCATGTCCTGGCAACTTTTCCCTATTTCTGAATCTTCTCCTTCCTGGAATACCTCAACACCTGCACGGGCAGCAGCAGTGACGCATATCGGCTGCTTGTGACAGCCCCACAGGTATCCCTCTGCTATGTCTAGCCCTCACCAAAGTCACTTCCTGTTTCCTCTCTGGCGGAAAATGACAGACAGAAGTCTGCTGGACCAGTGCAGGAAGTGGATCTAAATTGCTGCCGACACAGCCTAATTGCAACCTCCCTCTCCCATTTTCATCTCGATGTATTTATTAATCTTACCTTCTCATCCTCTCCTAATGCATCATGTACATTCATGCATAAATATTTCCATTTTTTTAGTTTAGATACATTTTTATTCTTTTTTTTAACTTTTACTACCTATTATTGTAAACCGTTTAGATACCTGTATGATAAACGGTACATCAAAAATAAAGAAACTTGAAACAAATGAAAAAAACTCAGGCACGCCAGTGGGGGAGGGTTGCTAGGCTATTGGCAAGTGGCAGAGGGAGAGAGATACAGGATAGAGGGGGAGGTTGTTTTGGAAGGCCCACCCAAAATGACAGGTCTGGCTATGGTACTGCTGTACTGTACTATGTATGTCTAGTAATGTTTTAAATAGCTGAAGAAGATGTAAGACTTGCTTTGCGGTTGCCTTGCATTTCAAGCAATGGGAATCAATATGATTTCAATTTGAGCAGATGGTTGCAAGATACAATGAGTCCAGCCAGCAGCGAGGTCTTTCCCTGCATGCTCCGTTTGGGTTGCTGCCCAGCAAGCAATCCCTTCTTAAGCCAAGGACATAGTTTAATGAAAACATCTGCTTTGAATTGAGCCGAGGAAAGCACACAATAGACCGAAAACAGAATGACAATGCGGTCAGTAATCTTGACACCCAGGCTTATCTGTGAGCTGAGAGATTTCATCAAATGGGTACTTCTGAACATAGGGAAATCCTTGGAAACACTTTAGAACACAGAGTATTTAAATAACTACCGTATATATTCACATGGAAAATAAAGCACATGATGATGGCTGCAAAGAAGTATCTTTAATAAAAGAAGTTATTGTCAAATATATCAAAAACAGTAGCAGAAAATTCAGCCCCATTATGCTATAAGGGTGCTTGTACTCTGTCAACAAGGGAATAAAGGGTTCAATGCTGTTCGCAAAAAAAAAATAAAAAAAGGATCACTGTTGAAATTATTAACTTAAAACAAGTAAGTCTTTGAAGATAATATAAGAATTCAAAGCTGTCAAATAGGTAAACGGTTCTAAAACTGCATTGACTTATAGTTATGAGAATGTGTTAGTATATTCTCATAGCAAATACTGAAGAGTAATAAAAAAATTATATAATAAATGAGAATTCAAGGAAAATCAGAATAAACTAATCAGATATTCAGAAAAAGAACCATCAAATATTTTCATGCTTGCTGATTTAAACAGAATACAAGAACGAATTGGAAGCCAGTATAAACAAATCAGAGGTGCGGCATGGTCATTCAAAGAGGTTTGAGAAGCTGAACGGAAAAGATTCCATGTTTCTGAAAATCTGTTCTCAAAATAGTCTCTCATCCAGTCAATGATTTGATAGCCTGCATAGGTGCCAACATTGCAAAATAAATAGGGGTGGTGTCAAACACAATACAGAGCACCCCTCTCTGGACAATGTGAAGCAGATTGCTCAGTACCAAGGGTGCTCGCCAACAGGAAGTTCTTTTGAGACACTCATGAGTAGACCTCCTTTATTCAGTTTGTTGATATCTGTTTTCTACTCCGAGCTACAGCTGTTTTTATGAAAGAGTGTTTCGTGATCAGCTATTTTTCACCATATGCAACCTCAATGAGCAGTGCTACAATGTAAAGTTTTGTTTTAAATTGGGTAAGAAACTTCTGAAATGTTGACAGTGGCTTTTGGAGAACATGTCATGAGTCGTGGAAGGTGTTTTATCATGCTTCAAAAGTGGTTGTGAATCAGTGGAAGACAATTCACGAACTGAAAGACCAACGTCAACTGATGATGATGT
This sequence comes from Geotrypetes seraphini, assembly GCF_902459505.1. NCBI lineage: Eukaryota > Metazoa > Chordata > Amphibia > Gymnophiona > Dermophiidae > Geotrypetes > Geotrypetes seraphini. The sequence goes on along the minus strand of NC_047098.1, from coordinate 57,779,547 downwards.
TGATCAAATGAGGGTTCTTATGCACACTAATTGGCAATTAACTGTTAGAGAATTGGCAGTGGAATGCAATATCTCCATTGGTTCATGCCCAACATTCTAACAGAGGTTGGGGACCAGAAGAACCACTTCAAATTTTCGTAAAAAATGCGATGTCAATTCTTCCCCAGCCACCTTACTCTCCTGACTTGGTCCCCTGTTGACTTCTTGTTTCCTAAACTTAAATCCACTTACATCCATGCTAAAAGGAAAGTGATTCGACACCATTGAAGACAAAACAAAATTTGACGCAGCAACTTTTGGCGATTCCTGATGTAATATGTAGTAAAAGTTTTCAGAAGTTGAAACGACATTGGGAAGTGTAAACCGCATAGAACTTCACAGCCTTGCAGTATATAAACCGATTATTATTATTGTATGCGTAGATAGAGAATGATACAGGGAAATATTTGTCCCTGTCCCCACGAGCTCAGTCCCCGTCCCCACCCCATCCCAGCGAGCTTGGTCCCCGTCCCTGAAAACTATCTGATCCCATCCATACAAGCCTCGAATAATGATTTTATATTGAACTTATTTTATTAAGGATAAAAAGAAACAATATTCTGTACAATTGCCATTTTATAAATACAATATAGAGCAAGGATCAATAAAATCCCTGCCTCCCTTCCCCTCTCCTTCACAAATATCCCCTCCGCTATTGAGAAAATTGAATAAGCTAAATTACTACAGAATGCTTCACAGATAAATCATGCTAACAGAATGCTGCAGTCACACATGACAGGATTAGTGTTATGGGAGTGCAACTAGGGCAACTGCGCCCTGGTCAGAGAGAGCCCTAAGACAGCTAGAAGCTAAAGAACCATGGTCTGGACTTTGCGATCCCCAGCTATGTCTAACACCAGCTCTAGCATGATACATATTTCAAATCTGATATATTCTAATCACAAAATAGAAAATTTTTTTTTTCATTTTATTCTTCAAATCATGTTGGTCTCGGGCGCTGATCTGTTTTCTTTTGTCTTCTCTTAACTCACTTGCAAGGGTCTCCTGACCATTTGACATTTCTTCTTTTTCCATGCTCACCACCATCTTCTATCTCCGTGTATGTATTGTTTCCCATGTTCAGCATCTCCCTTCTCTATATCTCCTATACGTCCCCTTTCTAGTATATCCCCCTGTGCCCATCTCCCTGCCTTCATCATCTCACCATTTTATGATTCCCTCCCCCTGTGTTCAGTATCATTCCTCTATACCCCTGTCCAGCATCTTCCTTCTGCGTTCTTATTCTCCCCCATGTCTAGCCATCTTCTTTCCGTGTCCATATACCCTCCCATGTCTGGCATTACCCCTCTATGTCCATATAACATAACAATCTGCTTCTATGCCGCAGTACTGTGAAGCTCTATGCAGTTTGCAAAAGCTAAGTAGGTACAATTGGATGAAATGTCCTAGTTACCTAGATGCTTAGTAAACAAATACGTTTTCAAGTGTCTCCTGAATTCTTGATAGATGCCAGAAATCCCAAGATGCTGCCTGATGGTGGTATCTTTTGAATTTACATCCTCTAACGTAGGGGTGTCAAAGTCAGTCCTCGAGGGCCGCAATCCAGTCAGGTTTTCAGGATTTCCCTAATAAATATCTATTTGTATACATTGCTTTCATTGTATGCTAATAGATCTCATGCATATTCATTGGGGAATTCCTGAAAATCCAACAGGATTGCAGCCCTTAAGGACCAACTTTGACACATGTGCTCTAACGGATAAGAAGGTAAATATTGCATGTGAACGTCTAGTATGTTTACTATTGATGAATGAAAACAAGTTTGCAAGATAATTAGGTGTAAGCCCGAACATGGTTTTATAACAAATAGAAGCCCGGGTACAGTTTAAGCTTGGTTTTATCAGCAGCCAGTGCAATTCCCCCATGCAGCATTCCCCTTTTCCCTATTCCTATGCTCCCATCCATGTCTACCATCTCCCCTCTTTTTGTATATCTCCCTGTGTCTCTCACACTCTCTCTTTCCTCCCTCCTTCCGCTATGTTCAATATTTAACTCACTCTTCCTTCATCTCCTTGGTTCGCTTTTCTCTTCCCTTTCTCTTCTCTCTCTTCTTCCTTGTAGATCCTGTACCTCTCTCCTTTCCCTCTAGCCCCATAGACCAGATGCAGCACCTGTTACCCTTCAGCTCCAGCTGGTCAAACAGCACAAGCAACCCTCCCCCTTTGCAGGTGCAGCAGCAGCCCACCTCATGAGTGCAGCAGCATCCCTCCCTATCACGTGTCCAACAGCCCCCCTCCCTCCCAATCGTGGGTCAAAACCAGCAGGAAAAAAAAAACAGAAACTGTGACTCCCCTTGTACCCATTCTACTCCACCAGGATTTTGTAGACTTCAATCCTATCTCCCCTCAGCCGTCTCTTTTCCAAGCTAAGGAGCCCTAACCTTTTTAGTCTTTCTTCATACGAGAGGAGTTCCATCCTCTTTATCATCTTGGTCGCTCTTCTTTGCACCTTTTCTAGCGCCACTATACCTTTCCTGAAATAAGGAGACCAGAACTGAACGCAATACTCCAGATGAGGTTGCGCCACGGAGCGATACAGGGACATTATAACATTCTTAGTCTTGTTATCCCTTTCAGGACCAAGGGACATATTTGTCCCATAACTTTAAAATCCTATAAATATTGATTGGGATAGTCTACAGTTCTAAATTTGATATGTACGGATTCCATATGATACTGCCTTTATGTAAACAAACTGGTTCCGACATTCATTCATTAGCGTCGTTGCCAGATTGACGAGAAGATTCACTTGCCACACTGTCCATAAGCCAGAAGTGTGATTTAAAAAAAAAAAAATAATGATATTTCACAAAAAAAATCAATTTTTTGGCATCTGCAAGCCCTTTTTACCATAAAAATGTCATCAAAACCACAAAAATTGGCCTACGATCCTTATGGTCCTGAAAGGGTTAACCATCCCTTTTTTAAATATAATTCTTAGCATCCTGTTTGCTTTTTTGGTATTGTCTACGACGACACACAGATCCTTTTCTTGGGTGCTAACCCCTAAGATGGACCCTAGCTGTGGCCAAGCATTTTGTTCCAAAATGTGTACGTTGAGAATTGAGGGTTAAGGTGATTATTTTATTTACATTTTTATTCATTTAATTTTCTATACCGTTCTCCCAAGGGAGCTCAGAACGGTTTACATGAATTTATTCAGGTACTCAAGCACTTTTCCCTGTCTGTCCTGGTGGGCTCACATTCTATCTAATGTACCTAGGGCAATGGGGGGATTAAGTAACTTGCCCAGGGTCACAAGGGAGCAGTGTGGGTTTGAACCCACAACCTTAGGGTACTAAGGCTGTAACTTTAACCACTGCGCTACACTCTCCATGTGAATGAAGCAGTGCGAGGGCCATAAATTAGGTAAAACATAAGAAGAACTCTCATACTGGGAGATATCAAGAGCCCATCTAGTCAGTGGCATAATAAGGGGGGGTTCGGTCCTCCCCGGGTGCGGTGTTCCTAGGGACACGGCACTCCTCCTCCTCTCTGCTTCCCTGCTCCTCTCCTTGCTGCATGTCCCTTGCCTGCCCCTGTACCTTTTTTTACTTCCCCAGCACGAGGCTGCTGCCAACATCGGCATTGGCACTCTCTAATATCACTTCTGGGACCCATGCCTAGGAAGTGACATCAAAGGTCGAGCCTATACAGACGTGAGCATTCTGCTCATGCCGGAGAAGTTAAAAAAGGTACGGGGAAAGGGAAGGGAGTGTACGCGTGACGGGGATGGGGGAAGAGGGTGGGAAAGGGGCGTCACTCTACCTTACTACGCCACTACACCTAGACCAACATTCTGCTTCCAAATATGGCCAAGCCAGCAGGTGTTAAGGGAAAGTATCCAAGAAAAAGAGCATGCGGGGATGTGATCTGTCACATGCAGAGTGTGATCTCCTCTGCTGTCACACCCTCTAGCTTACTGCAGTTAAAGCTCAGAAGATCAGAGAGTGCAGGGAATAATCCCCAGGCGTTACACTAATGTATATTAAAGAAGATGGGCTGATGCAAAATAAAGCACACAAGAGACATCTGAAAGAGTCAAACTTGCTTTAGTACACCGGGGCAACCAGGAATTCTCCCTTGCCTGATCAACTGTGCCAGCCTCAGCATTTTAAACTGAACATTCAAGGTGACCCTGCTGTGTGACAGTAAAGCACCCATACAGTTACACTAAACATATCTTCCATTTTCAAGATTTCATGAAACACTTTTACACGCAACCCACCTAATATAGAGGGAGCCATTTGGATTGTCAGTAATGTCACTGATGGAACAAGTTGTGCTTTATCAATTGAGGTTTTCACTCACTTATTCTATTCTCGTATTCACCTTCTGCACATTGATGGTTCAAAGGGATCCAACCAGTTCAAGAATCTAATGTTACTGCAAGTGAGGTGTACTTTGGGCCACCAAGAGTTAGGCACCAGAATGGCACACACTATGTGCTGATTCTATACTGGCAAAATTGACTTTATAGAATACATTTCTCCCTCCAAATGTGTGGGGGTTAGGGGCACAGCCGGCCCGCAAATATGGAAAAATTGCATATAAATTTTAGGGCCGACTGACCCCTCCCCCCCCCACTCTCCCCACCTTACCTGGTGGTCTAGTGGTGAAGCGGAGCAGGCAAAATCTTCCCAAGCTCCTGCCTCGTGCAGAGCCATCAACAAAAATGGCTGCCATGAGTTCCCATAGTCTCACGAGACTACAGCAGGAATTCACGGCAGCCATTTTTGTTGATGGCTTTGCAAGGGGCAGAAGCATGGGAAGATCACTCCTGCCCTGCTTTACCGCTAGACCACTAGGTAAGGTATGGAGAGTTCTGGGAGGTGAGGATGGGTCGGAGTTTAGAAACTCGTGAATAACCGAAGTTGCGAGTCCTAAACCCGCAAATTTGGAGGGAGAAGTGTACTAGTCTATATTTAAGTATAATTACCTATGCTAACTCAAAGACTGGTGTAAATGCTCACACCTAACTGCTATCAGGCGCATAACTGATATTTTTCTATAGCCCACTCGTATAAGTGCAAGGCATGTCCCCGACCTTCCCATGCCCCACCTTCTGCAGTTGCACACTGAGGGGTTGATTCTATAAAAGGTGCCTAACTTAACCCTCGCCCTTTTAAGAAGCCACGTTAGGGTTTCTTATTGCAGGCCGTTGAGGTAAAAGCTCCAACACTCATAGGAATTCTATGAGCGCCAGAGCTTTTACTGCCAAAGCCGGAGATAAAAAAGAATCCCTAATACAGCTTCATAAAAGGGGGGGGGGGTTAATTGGCAAAACATCCTTTAATAGACTCAATAATTGCTAAAAAAAAATTTTAATTGGGCAACAGACGCCTATCGCACGGCGCTTAGTGGCGCCCAATGCCTAAATGGGCGTTTCTATGGGCGGAGCATGACTTAGGCGCCCCTAAGTGCAATTCTCCAAAAGCTTAGGTGCCTGAAATATACGCATTTAAAACCCTGGCCTACATTTCAGGATTGTCTACTGAACGTTAAACGTACAGTGCTGTGTATACCTTTCAGTGCTATAGAAATAATAAATAGTAGTAGTAGCTGAGGAGATAAAATTCTGATAATCACTTATTCTTGCAAAAAATGTATTGCTTAAAAGACCTCTTAAGTTCAATCTCACATCCACTACCATTTCAGCAAGAGACTGTGCACAGTAGTAAAATATGAGTTGCGAAAAAAGTGAATGATAAATCTACCATTAAAGCAAACCAAAATCTTCCCTCCCCAACCCCTCACCCATTATCTGCTTCCTATTATTAATACTAACAAAAAGAATTGCTCACAGTAACCATTTTACAGGGGCTGAGATTTTATGAGGCTGTAATAATGTTCTGAAGTACCGTATTTTCACGTAGATAACACGCACCCATGTAAAACACGCACACGGGTATAGCACACGAAAAACACAAATTTATGTACAGAAATTTTTATATACCGCGCACACCCGTATACCGTGCATGCTGCCCGACTCTCCTTTCGCCCGCCCCGACTCTCCTTTCCCCCTTGAAGTCCTGTCCCTACCCTGAAAGCCTGATGCCCCCCCCCCGACGTCCGATTCACCCCCCCCCCCCCGCAGGACCGCTCGCATGCACCCGCACCCCCACCCCGAAGGAGCGCTCGCACTCCCACCCCGAAGGACTGCTCGCACCTCCACCCGAAGGACCGCTCGCACCCCCACAGCCTCCCCCCCTCCCCCATGGAGAAGCTGTCTATCTTGTTTCGGGATGCCAGCGAGCCCAGCTATTTCCTCTGCCGGCGGTCCTGCCCCTTCTCTGAGCCCAGCTGCGCTGCTTTTTCTTCCGGCGGTCCCGCCCTTTCTCTGACATCAGAGAACGGGCGGGACCGCCTGAAGAGGAAGCAGCACAGCACAGGGCTCTGAGAAGGGGCAGGACCGCCGGCAGAGGAAGCAGCCCGACTGGCATCCGGAAACAAGGTAGACAGCTTCTCCATGGGGGAGGGGGGGAGGCTGTGGGGGTGCGAGCGGTCCTTCGGATAGGGGTGCGAGCGGTCCTTCGGGGTGGGAGTGCGAGCGCTCCTTCCGGGTGATGAATCGGGCGTCGGGGGGGGAACTATGTAAAAAAAATTTTGTACAACGCGCTCACGCGTATAACACGCAAGGGTATACGCAGTTTGTAAAAACCACGTATAACGCGCGCGTTATATGCAAGAAAATACGGTAGTCCTCACTGGGACTACCGGTATGAAGTCACTGCCAGTGACTCAGGTTTTTCAGCATCTGAACTTTGTAAGGATACTAAAACCTAAAACTCTGAAAACCCCTACAGTGGTCTTGAAAACAGTATCAGAGTTTTAAGTTAAGGAAGCCTGGATGTTAAACATTTCTGTATTAAAGCTTCATCAATTACCTACAGCAGGGCTTAAATTGACAGACCAAAAGGAGATAGAACTGTGAAGTCAGGGGAGGGGTGGGTCAGAAGAATTGAAGTACAGCAGGAGAAGAAGAGCTGGAGCAGGGAGCAATGCTTGCCATTTGCGGGCAAATTTTTTTTGGCAAGAGCAACAAATTCTAAAATGTTTTTTTGGTTCATAGACAGTAACGCGGAAGACAAAGGCGCGCGCCGACAACTGAGCACAAGATGGAGACGCGCGCCGAAGAAAAAGACTGTTTTTAGGGGCTGCGACGGGGGGTTTTGTTGGGGAGCCCCCCTCCCACTTTACTTAATATAGATCGTGGCGGCGTTGGGGGTGGTTTGGGGGGTTGTAACCCCCCACATTTTAGGGAAAACGTAACTTTTTCCCTAAAAACAGGGAAAAAGTGAAGTTTTCAGTAAAATGTGGGGGGTTACAACCCCCCAAACCCCCCACAACGCGGCGCGATCTGTATAAAGTAAAGTGGGGGGGTTCCCCCCCACACCCCCGTCGTAGCCCCTAAAAACAGTCTTTTTTTTCAGCGCGCACCTCCACACTGCGCTCAGTTGTCCTTTGTCCCGGCGCGCTTTTGACCTGACACCGGTTTTTTTTGTGCATCAAGTTCTGAAAAACAGGTTTGGACGTATTTTTGCAAGCACCCATGTAAAACCTTTGGCCAACGATCCTAGAATGTATGCGCAATTGCCGACGTCCTAGGCTTCCTCTAAGGGGAGTAAGAGTGGCTGTTCTCTGCTCTGCCTCAGGCCGTCTACCTAACTTCCTCCTTCCTTGAAAATTGCCTGCAAATGGGCACCTCTGCTGCTCTGGCACTGAAGTCTGAAAAAAAAAAAAAAAAAAAAGTGGTGGAACTATGTTCCAGGCCATTCCCTCAGAAATTAAGCCCTGCCTGCAAGCCTGAAGCTCAGATTTAGTGCACATTCTCCCTTAACTCTATAATCTATTGTATAAAACTGGGTGCCAAATGACATGCAGTCAGGCAGGATGGATGCAACTGTGAGCAGCACTGTGCCTACATTTGCAGATATATGCACAACTGAGGGCTCCTTTTACTAAGGTGTGTTAGCCGTTTTAGCATGCGCTAGACTTATAATGGGCGCGTTAGTGTGTCGTATGCACTGAAACGGCTAACGCACCTAAGTAAAAGGAGCTCTGAATGTTGATGCTATTCTATAAAGGTAGCTTCTAAATGCTGTGGAAAGCAATAAAAACTTACCTCTTCAACGAACTCCCCTGCCCTTGATTGCAAAGAAATGTATATTGGTACCAGATCCCGGTATGTGTCACGCAAGGAAACTTATAATGCGAGATTTTTCAATACAACTATGGCAAATCTAACCTGTAAACTGTGTGTCAAGTTAGGATAAAACTTGTATTTTAAGGATAACTTTGGCAAATTGTAAGAACATAAGAACATAAGCAGTGCCTCCGCCGGGTCAGACCACAGGTCCATCCTGCCCAGCAGTCCGCTCCCGCGGCGGCCCAAACAGGTCACGACCTGTCTGTATCACCAGAAGGGGCTCCCTTGCCACCTTGGTTTCTCATTTAAGTCCTGTCTTCCTATCGAAGTCCTAACCCTCCGGTCTTACACATGCACGACCTGATTTGGTTTCTATACTCATTACCTGGTTAGCTTTCTATACTTGTGTTACATCCCAGCTCCTCCCTCAGTATCCCATGATCCCTTTATCCTTCAGGAATCCGTCCAATCCCTGTTTGAATCCCTGTACCGTACTCTGCCTGATCACTTCCTCTGGTAGCGCATTCCAAGTGTCCACGACCCTTTGGGTGAAAAAAAACTTCCTTGCATTTGTTTTGAACCTATCTCCCTTCAGTTTCTCCGAATGCCCCCTCGTATTTGCTGTCCCCTTCAGTCTGAAGAATCTGTCCCTATCCACCCTCTCTATGCCCCTCATGATCTTGAAGGTCTCTATCATATCTCCCCTGAGCCTCCTTTTCTCTGTATGTAATCTGTATGTTATGTATATTAGTGTTAGATCCCTAGTATATGTTCAGTTAGAATAAAAACTTGGACTGAAATTATGGCAAATTCAGTGCAAATTGTAACCTGTTAACTGTATATTTATGTATGTTTAACGTGTAACCCGTTCTGAGCTTTTTGGGGTCAATGGGATAAAAGCCAAATTAAAATAAATAAATACTACAAGGGATGGCATGCACAGGGGTGGGGCTTGGGCTGCGTCTTGCAAACTTTTTCCTGCCCCGGCAAACTCGGGCCCGAGTCTGGAGGGCCTCCACGCACGCATGGACGTTGACGAGATAAGACAGTCACGTCCACTCACGATGTCATCACGTTGATGCCTGCGCATGCACGGAGGTCTTCCAGACGCAGGTCGGACAAACTGCCAGGTTTTGGAAATCCCTCTATCTACTAATCCTGAAATTACTACGCTGGGTTTGGGGGGGGGAGGGTTGCGGAGAGGAGAGGTGCCCGTGCTAGCTGACCCGGAATCTAGTGCGCCACAGCACACAGTTTGCAATTTACTGATGCACACTTATGTGTTAAAGCCAAGTTATGCAAATGAGATATTTAGGTGCGCACATTTATGCTGTCATAGAGCAGGTCTAAGTGGACATGCCTAAATGTTGGTGCATAACAGCAGTCATGCTAGTATTCCAATGGTCTCCAATGCATGGCCCCCAGGCCACATGTGGCCCCTGAAGTCCTCCATTGCGGCCCTCCTATAGTTAGCTGAAATTCTCTTCAAATCCGGTGAATGCATTAATTTCAATTTTGCTACTGTTGACAATCCAAAATAAAGTGAGTGTTTGAAATCTGTACTTGGGAGGCCTGGATTCTTTAAACGGCGCTGCTGTTGGCGGCCGCATTTAAAAAAGAGGCCACTGATAATGCGTCAATCACACAATGGCACCATTTATAGAATCGTGACGCCGGCAATGTAGACGCCAGAAATTCCTACATTTCCAGCACCTACCTTTGACGTGAATTGCGTCTCTTTAGGCACTTTACACCACTTCCGGCGTTAGCCATGCCTACAATGGCATTAACATTATAAAGCACCTTTGTTGGCATGATTCTGGTGCTGTTTTTAGGCACTTTTAAATATCATGTTCCTCTTAACTTAGGTGCCCTTCTGGCACCTAAGTTAAGACACCATTTATAGACAAAGGGCTGAAGTGTTGTAGGATCAATATTAGTATTAATTTTTAATGTTTAATCCCCAGTATAAAACAAGCAGGTCAAGGCAGTTTACAAAATCAGTAGAATATGTAAGCTTGATATCTTTGGGTTCCCACTGCAGCCCTGTACATGAAAAAGTTTGGCGACCACTGGTATATTCAACAACAGAATCTGGCCTCACAGATGACATTACTGAACAGAACTTAATGCCCACCATTTTGCCCACATTTCGGCACCTAAGTTTTGTTCATCCTTACAGAACTGACACTTTTCTGAACAGTCTTTCGTCATCCAGAAACGTATCCAATCTGTTTTTAATCATCATTTCCATAAGTTTACACACTATTGATGTGAGACTCACCGGTCTGTAATTTTCAGCCTCCAACCTGCTTCCCTTTTTGTGAAGAGGAATGATGTTAGCAGTTTTCCAGTCCAAGGGGACTTTTCCCTTGCTTAGGGAAAGATTGAAAAATGCGGCTAAAGGTTCCGCCAGGACATCTCTTAATTCCCGAAGTACTCTGGGGTGTAGGTTATCCAGCCCCATGGTTTTGTTTACTTTTAGCTTCGATAGTTCGTGATAGACGTTGCTCTCGGTGAATTCAAAATCTCGGAATGGGTCCTCCGAGCACCCTCTTGTCTGTAGCTGCGGTTCGAATCCCAGCGCCTCACGGGTAAAGACCGAGCAGAAGTAGCTGTTGAGTAGTTCGGCTTTATCTAAGTCTGAGTCTACAAAGTTACCGTCGGGTTTCCTTAGGTGCACAATCCCATCTGTGTTCTTTCTTCTGTCCCCTTTTTTAACCTGCCTAGCTATATTTTCTTCCATCCGGAGTTTGGCATCCCTGACTGTAGTTTTAACAGTTCTGGATTTTACCAGATAGGTTTCTTTGGCTTCCGGTCATTGTGATTGTTTGTAGGATAGAAATGCTTTTTTCTTTTGCTTTACTAGTTCAGAGATCTCCGTGGAGAACCATTGGGGTCTATTATTTCTCCGTTGTTTACTCACGGTTTTTATGTAGAGTTTGGTTGCTTCTTGCACGGTGGATTTCAGGGTTGACCATAGTACCTCCACCTGATTTTGCAGTGCCTCATAGACAAAATCCCCCATGCTCTGGAAGTTAGTTCCCTTAAAATTTAGAACCTTTGTCGATGTATTTGACCTAGTAACTCCCTTCCTGAGATGAAACCACACCATGCTGTGGTCACTGGAGGCCAAAGCATCTCCTACTGAAACTTCTGGGACACTGTCTCCATTAGTGAGTATTAGGTCCAGAATTGCCTGATCCCTGGTGGGTTCCAATACCATCTGTTTGAGGCTTGCTCCCCGCATGGCGGCCAGTAGCCTCTTACTGCTGCTGGTCGTCGCAGAAAGTTTGTTCCAGTCTACATCAGGCATATTGAAGTCCCCCAACAGCACTGTGTCTCCACGCAGAGTGATGGTTTCGATGTCTGCAATTAATTCTTTGTCTATGTTGTCCGGTTGCTTTGGGGGTCTGTAAACAACACCAAGATATAGGCATTTGCCGTTGCCCCTGGCAACATTCACCTAGAGGGATTCTCCTGTAAACTTGACATCCGTGATCTTCAGGAGACATGTGCTAACTGCAAGCGCATCGCACACCGCACCTTACTAAGAAATCTACCGTGTTTCCCCGAAAATAAGCCCTACTCTGAAAATATGCTCTAGCATCATTTTCGGGGTAGGTCTTAATATAAACCCTACCCCAAAAATAAGTCCTAGTCCTGGGATTCACCGGCAACTCTTAGTAGCTGGCTCAGAATTTTTTTTTTTTTTTAAGAATTCACTTATGTCCTCAGCATTTGACAATGACCACATACAGTATATGCTTTGGAATACCTGAGTAAGTTTTTAAGTTAGAAAAACCTGTTTTTCATAATCTGCGCCTCTCCCTACTAGTGCAGTTTCAGATTTACTGAAAACTGTCCATCTAAAATCCACTGGAGAAGAACACTATGGCAGCTGGGTGTAGAGAGCACCAGTTTACCACCGGCTGAGGGCTGGTTTGCAGGGCCAGTGATTCTGACACTCTGGAAGCTGCTTTACCAATAGCACAGCTCCATTCAAATGCAACAAGAACAAACATTTGTGTTGGCCGAGTGCCTTTCCAAGAATCAGGATCCCAACAAACTTTAGCATATCTATCTACCATCTTCCCAGCCAAAAAAATAGTTGCCCTCAGCAGCAGACAAAATTAAAAACAGGATACAAGCTACAAAGAAATCGATATAGATTAATATCAAAGAATATACTCAAACAAAATGAAATACATTCAAAAATCATATTTTCTTCGCAAAAATCAATGGTTTCAAATGTCTGGGATGTGAATGGGAAAGCAAATTTTTTAACAAAAGGTCTTAAAATTCCTTTAATCGCTCTAGGGTTCAGTGTACTGAAAACATCCTAGTTTTATATCATATCCCTGACATCACTGTTGTTTTACTGAACTATGTATATAAAGATATGTAAATGGTTTAAATGGTATAGAAAACTTTTTAATATATAAATAAATAAGTCTCACACAGGTGTTTTATATAGATTAGATATTTGGTAACAACATAGAATAAGCCAGCAGCAGTGTATTACAAACTGTGTGCCACGGCGAGATTTTAGGTGTGCCACGAGACTTCGATGAGGAGGTGAGACACTGGCTGCCTACAGGACATGCCTCTCACAGCAAATCTGTAGGCAATTAGCCGATGTTGGAATCACTCCTCCTCATCGGCACCTCTCCTCCTGTACGTGACTTTCCTCTTTGCAGCACCTCCCACTGGCAGCCCAGGTGCCCATTTGAAGGGTCCATGCGCATGCACAGATGTCAATGTGATGATGTCACAGATGTACATGACATCATCGCATTGAAGTCCGTGCACTTCCGAATGCCCTCCAGAAGCAGCACAGGATTTAGTGTGCCACGGCTTCCAGAAGTTTGAAAGACATTGGCCTAAAGATAGATGCACAAATGCTTGGTGCTAAGCATGAATTTTTATTTCAGCAATTATATACATACTGTATTTTTTTGCTCCATGGAACATACCTGACCATAAGATGCATCCTAATTTAAAGGAGGAAAACAAGAAAAAAAAACATTCTGAACCAAATTCTCCCTGCTAGGCTCTGTACACAACCCTACACTCCTTGCCAAGCTCTGAACCCTGTGCCCCCTCTGGTAGTCTAGTGGTTGGCCGAGACAGGGCAGGCAGGGACAGGACAAAGGGCAAGCAGGCCTAATGGCTGACAGGCAGGTAGGGACAGGGCAGGCAGGCCTAGTGGCAAGCAGGCAGGGGTGACCCCCGTACCTTTTTTACTTTTTAAAATCCCGGCAGGGCCCCCTGTACCTTTTTGTTCTCCCCCCTCCCCCCATACTCCCCCCTTTAGCATTTTACTTTTTTTTTAATCCCGGCAAAAGCTAAATAGACCACTGAAGGAATTTGGGGATGACCGCAGGGGCCTTCTAGCAAGGCTTTATAACACAAAATTCATCTCCAACTTATTTTATTGCTGTAAATTAAAATTAATTACACCAACTGCCAAATTTCAAAATTTATACAGACCGATTCATAACACAAACATGAAAGAACATCCTTACAATACCCAACACTCTTGGAAGTCAAAGACAAATAAAAGAAATCAATCTACCGTAATAACGAGAATAAACAGGGGCTGTTTGAGCTAACGACTGATTTTTTTTAAAAATGCAAATAAGTAAACAAAGACATTAAAGCAAAGTCTTTTACCTGCCTGGGAACTGTAAGGGTTCCGTCAACATCAAACAGGCAAACAGTAAAAGTATCCATCGCAGCAGCTGGCGCCATCGCCCTTAGCGTATCCTGAAGATGAATGAAGTATATGGACACTCATAACTTTCGGCAACGAAACTGCCGCCGGGTTACCTGGGAATTGTAGCATTCCAACATTCCAGAAGGCGCCCTTGTGAGACTGCCCCACCCAGGCTTAACACATTGCAGATAGACGAATGAAGTGTGCACACTCCCGGCACTCCCCCTGCTGGACGGCTGCGGCAACAAGAGGCAGAGCGGCGAACGAAGGCAGGCGCAAGCTTCTCGTGCGCCTGCCTGGTCCCGCACCGCTGCGTGAATGGTTGCCGTCAGATCTCATGAGAACCGATGACAGTCATTCACGCAGTGGCACGAGACCAAGCAGGCACGCGAGAAGCTTGCGCCTGCCTTGTTCGCCGCTCTGCCTCTCACTGCCGCAGCCATCCAGCAGGGGAAGTGCCGGGAGTAGAAAAAGGTACCGGGGAGGAGTACAAAAAGGTACCGGGGTGGGGGGGGGAGGGGGGTTATGGTATTCGCTCCATAAGACGCACCCTTATTCCACCCCCTTTTTGGGGGTGGAAAAGGTGTGTCTTATGGAGCGAAAAATACGGTAAACTGCCATTATTATGTTCATAACTTCCATTATGGAAGACACACATAAATCTGCAATTTAGTGCTTAATCAACATTCAGTGGTCATATATGTCGGTGTAAAGCTTGCTAAGGGATGATAAGCCTTGAAAAAAACCTTCTGTGGGTGAAACATGTTGGCTGCTATTTCCTTCAAAAGAAGACACAATTAAAAGCTAAGTACCCTTGAAATAAGCTAGAAGGGTTGTTAAATAAAAATTTAAAAATAAAGTTTGTGAGTAAAAATTGATAACGGCTCCAGTGAGGAGGTCGTACATAAAGCCTATGGCCGTGAAAGCTTTTGAGTCCGGGTGGTACTTCTGAGGAACTAGGGGTTATACATTAGAGGTGAGGAGTTTCAGGTATATATTGAGCTTGATATATATCTTGGTGAGAGAGTAACTTTGGTTATAAGCACATACGTCATGTCAGAGGCTGGTGTACGGTAAATGTTCACACCTAACTGCTGTGAGTTACATGTGTTATCTGAAAGTATTCTAAAACCTTAATGTTCTGGGGTTTTTTTTAAAATTCTTTATTGATTTTCAAACTACAAATGCGCCATAAATGAATCACATATATATATACACATTTTAAAACAAGCCCCGATTGGCCCAGGCTCCTACAGCTCATGAGCGTCGGAGCAGTTACCGCCGCTGCTGGTGCTAAAACCCGCGCTATGCATTCGTAAAAGTGTGATAAATCACTTAGGGGAGAAATTCGTCAACAGGTGATAAGCGACATATTCAGCACTTAGCTGGCTATTACGCACCATATAAGACTGACTTTTATGTGGTGCTATTTATATGGTGGCCTTGGCTAGTTAAGTCCTGAATTTCAGCACTTAACCGGCCAAGTACTGACTCCGCCCTAGAACGCCCCCAAGAGAGTCAGATTTGCATTAGGCATTAACCAGTCATTTTCAGTGGCATTACCCGAGCAAGTAATTTAACCAACCAAAAAACATTTTTGGATGATTAAATCACTCTGAATATTGACCCCTAAGGTTATAGAATAATTAAGGGCGGTTACACATGTTTGTGCCAATTAATTCCAATTACTGCCAATTATTGGTTGTCAGTTCTAATTACCATCTAATTTAACAAATTATACATGTAAATTGTAATTATTCTATAACTTGTGCACATAATTTTGCATACTAAAATCTGCAGAATTATAAAATGACCCTCTATAAAGTTCCATTTTCATACCTACGCTATCATACTATATAATCCAACAATGCTTTTTTTTTTTTTTTACACTACTTTTTATTTGTTTCAGTTTTGCACAATAATATTTTACAGATTTTTCCCTGTGCTGACTTCAAAGTAAAAAATGAGTAATAAAGCCTTTTTTCTTAAATGAATATAGGGGGTTCGAGTGGATTAAAATTTTTGGAAAATTTTTTTTAAAGTTTTAAAAGTTAGAAACCTTCATTGCATTTATGATAATATTACACTCTTAATTACACTTCCAAAATTAATGTCCGACATTAAAGAAAAATTAGGTTCTATTTTAAAATTGAAAATTGGATAGCTTTTTTGTCTTCTGAAATTGAATAAGAAAAAAAACTAAGAGATCCACCAACTGTAGTAAAACGTGGCCTTAGTGCATCCTTATGTGGGCCACTGCCATGTGGAGGCCATTTTTACCACAGGGGTAAATGGCTGACCTTTTCTATTTTCACTAATTGCCACACGCAAATTTTCCCATTAGTGTGTGAGCTCCTACTGCCACCCATTATGTATAAGGTATGTACTGACCACATGGGCTAGTCGGTTAGCTCATGGTTAGCTAAGCTGAGCTATTAGCACAGAGCATACCCACTCTCCATCCCCAGACCCGTGTACACATGCAAAAGTTACGGCACTCTAGGTGCCTAAGCACAACCCATCGTTGACTCAATATTATCTTTAACTCCTCAGGTAAATAGTGAAATAAAGAAAACGTTCTATGGTACCAAGGAAGCTTAGAAGTTGAACAATTTAGGATATTAGTACAGGCAGTTTTGATGACACAACTGCAAATTGGTGACAAAATATATCAATAATCTAGTTTAACAAGCGCTAATCAGCACTAATTACTGGCACTGGTTAAGCGTGGATCTGTAATCAGCACCGATTCTGTAAGCTATGCGCTCAGTTCTTCTGTTGCACAACTCCAAAAGGTGCATGGCCAAGGGAGAGGCATGAGTGGGTCAGGAGTGGTCCACATCTATTCTACAAACTAATCTAAGGAAAAAAAAAATTCAGAGCAATTGAATATAATACAAAGAAAAAATTTTTACAGCGATTGAATGGATGCCCTTTAGTTTGTGTGATTCATTTGGGCAATTCCACTGATTCCATTTTTGAATGGGTCAAGAGTGTTCCCAGGATTTAGGGGCAGAGTTATAGAATACTTCCATTTCCATCCTATGACAGATGTAAATGTTCACATCTAAAGCTAAGAGTTTACATGCCTTAAGCTAGTATTCCATAAAGACCTTTCCATGCAGAACTGCTTTGCACTAAGTGCACATCATTTCAGTGCCTGTGATTGGGTGCCATTTAAAGCCCAAAACATATAAAAGTCAGTTATCGGTTTATTCTACACTAGAATAAAAAATCGGTAACAGGAAAAAACTCCGAATGTGCGCAGGCAAAAGATTTTTATATCCTTTTTAAACTTTTCAGTCTTTTTTTGCTGATTTTTTTTATGGCTTTCTTTGGTTCATTCCACACATTTTAATAATGATAATAAAATGAATGCATTTTTGAACTTTTGAACTTAAATCAGTTATGAAAAATTAAATTCCTAGGTTAACACAAGCTCATTAAATTTTGCATATGCTAAATACAGTAGTCTTGATTATCTGATGTAAACGAGTCCAACCCATCATCAGATAAATGAAAAATCGGGGTAATACGGAAAACAATGGTAACACCTGAAACAATGCATAAATAAAGGCAGCGCTATCAGGGTCCTGGGTCACAATAGTGCTATTCTGCAGTAAAAGCAAGGTCCCAAGTCCACAACAAGTTGTCTCAGGTGCGAAATTTCACTGTATGCTACACCAGAAAACGGAAAGAGTAGCCGCTCTTCTTAACTGTGATGCAATGACATCACGGGGGCGGGGGAGGTCTGTCAGATAAGACAGATGGTCACACTAGTGAAGGTCTAATGACTCTACTGTACTTGTATTTTAAGTCATGCTAAGGAAAGTGAATGTGTACTGACAAAGGGGCCCTCTTATTAAGCTGTGTTAGGAGCTAATGTGCACCTTACACAGCTTAAAATGGAGTATTCATTTTATTATTCAATTTTCTATACTGTTTTCCCAAGGAAACTCAGAACGGTTTACACTTCTCCCTTTGAATCCGCGGATTCAGTTATTCATGATTTTTTTTTTTTTTTTAACATTATTTTAATTTGGGGGGCTATTTTTAAGCCCTCTAAGACTCCCCAGAACCTTACCTGGTGGTCTAGCGGGCTCTTGGGGCAGACTACGACGGGAGCTCACGGCAGCCATTTCCTATGAGTGATCTGCACGGGGCAGGACCATAGGAAGATCGCGCCTGCCCCTAAAGCCCGCTAGACCACCAGGTATGGTTCCGGGGAGTCTCTGAGGGCTTAAGGTAAGGTTCGGGATTCCGGGGGAAGGCGGGGGTGGGTCAGAACCGACCCGAATATTAGTTGCAGTTTTTTAATATTCGCAGGCCGGCTCTGCCCCTAATCCCCGCGAATATTGAGGGAGAAGTGTACATGAATTTATTCAGGTAGTCAAGCATTTTTCCCTGTCTGCCCTGGTGGGCTCACAATCTATCTAATGTACCCGGGTCAATGGGAGGGATTAGGTGACCAGGGTCACGAGGAGCAATGTGGGTTTGAACCCACAACCTCCGGGTGCTGAGGCTGTAGCTTCATAAGGTGGGGAGGGGTTAGAGCACATTAACTGATTTAGCTCACACTAACAATTAGTGCGTGCTAAATGCTAAGATGCTCATAGGAATATGAGTGTCTTAGCATTTAGCATGTGCTAAATCAGTTAGCGCCCCTTGATGGATTCCCTCCAAATGAACTTTTTCTAATGCCATTCATTCATTTCTTTGTTTGCATCCTCTTTCAGTTTAGCATAGGCCTTTTCCAGTATGGTTCCAGACAAATTACATCAATGGACATGAATCTGTATTTCTGTTATTGACAAGTTATATGCATCAAGAATTTTACAGACTTTAGGATTATGTTCTCTGTATCAAACTAGCCAAAGGTTTGGACAGGTTCCTGGAGGAAAAGTCCATAGTCTGTTATTGAGAAAGACAGAGGGGAAGCGACTGCTTGTCCTGGGTCGGTAGCATGGAATGTTGCTACTCTTTGCGTTTTGGCCAGGTACTAGGGACCAGGATTGGCCACCCTGAGAATGGGCTACTGGGCTCGATGGACCACTGGTCTGACCCAGTAAGGCTATTCTTATGTTCAAAGCCGTTAGGGTATCAATGATAAAAAAATGGCCCAGTCAGTATTTGGGACATTGTTTTGTCTGAATTCGAGGTAATCTGCTATCAGCCTTTACAGTACAAACACACAGTGCAGAAGGAAGTAACATTAAACCTCCAGAGGTTTTTCATTAAGAAAGCATCATACTGACCCTCTAAAGGGGGTCACTTGTTAAATAAATGGCATCCGTGTGTGTTATCGTCACAGGTTTCATTTTATCCTATAGTAAATAATGCTTGTAATGACATTAGCACAGAGTGGAGGAGTTGCCTAAGGGTTAGGGCTGCAGCCTCAATACCCTGAGGTTACAGGTTCAAGGTCAGCGCTGCTCCTTGTGACCCTGGACAAATCACTTAACACTCCAATGCCCCAGGTACGTCAGATTGTGAGCCCACCAAGGGAGATAGGAAGAAACATTTCAGTCCTTGAATGTAAACCACTTACGGCCAGATTCTGTATACAGCGCAACTATCGGCAGTCACCAATTGCCTGTCAATCATGCGACAGTGACTTATACAGAATCACACCTCCGGGCAAGATAGGCACTGGAAATGTAGACCAGGGTTTTCTGGGCCTACATTTCCGCTGCCTATCTATGCCCTGAATCGCACCTATATAGATGCTTCTATTTAGGCATCGGTAGGCGCTTGAACATCAGGATTTTTTGCTGTTTCTAACAGCATTTGTATCAGCGCCAGTTATAAAAATTCCTCCTAAGGCTATAAGCAGTGTATAAATACAAAAAAAATAATTAAATGTCCTCCAAAATGTTATCCTTTTATAATGCCATGGCCCTGAAATCACCACTACTGATTTTAACATCAAACAGCTGGTAAAATTAATTTCATAGCAGAAGGAGCCCCACAGGCATGACTACATGCCCAAATGGATGACAGCATAAGGGGGGGGGGCTAACCTCTCACTAGTTATTTGACGAAGACCTCAACCAAACCTATATATTCAACTGCAGCAAAAATTTAAAAAACAACCCAACCTGAAGAACACCACGCATTCACATTTCTAAACAACAACTATAATTATTTAAAAAGTGTAAACGGCATAGTTCAAAAGACAGAATGTTGTTACGGTTCATATTCCAAAATATTTGGCTTGTTGAACATGCAATTGCTAACTAGCTGGGATGGGGGGGTTCTGTAGTTCTTGGACAAACTAATCCCTCCCCCCTCCTTTTACTAAGCTGCAGTAGAGGTTTCTACCGTTGCCCGGAACGCTAAATGCTCCTAACGCTGTTCCACCACTTTCCTATGAGTGTCAGAGCAGCGTCGAAGCATTTAGTGCCCCGGGTCTACCACGGCTTAGTAAAAGAGGGCCTAAATCAGTATGTTTTAACTAGTCATAGCTGTTCTAAAGAACATGTACTCAAATTTTAACAACTAATGTTTGCCAGCATGAGACCATTTTTCTGCCTTTGGTCTGCAGGCAAAATTTCACCTTAGATTTGAACATTCAGGATTTTTTTTAACAGCTTTTAAAGCTTGTTGTTTGCATCTGCTGAAACTTTCTGCACACATGTTGGGAAAGAAGCTCGTAGAGAAGACATCAAAGGAGATTCCCAATAAGCACATGTCCTCTGAATTGTGCTTGCAAATAAAACCCCCAAAAGTTGCAGAAGGCTTCAGATCGCCATGATGCCCCTGCTCTCGTGCCTACCATTCCCAAGACAATGGATTTCACAAGAAAGCAGCAATGCAGTTATTACCAGCAACCGTTTCTGCTAAGGGCGCAACATGGTGGGAGAGAGGGTGGAACCTTCAGCACCCCTCTTTTCTACCCCAACATCCAAGTGGCTTCTCCTCATTCTCCAGCTATGGCAAAAATACTGTGCAGGCAAAATCCTGCGTTAAGTGTGTGGGGGGGGAGGGGCCTGGGCTGTCCAAGGGCTGTGTGAGCAGCGCATCCATACAGTGTGCAAGGAAGATGGGGCAAACATTCTCCTCCATCCATTGTCTCCCCACTAGGGGCTATGGTGCAGGTGGTGCAGTTGCTAGAGGGACATGCTGCACAGTGTGGGGAGTGTGTGGTGCAGTGGTTAGAGCTACAGTCCCAGCACCCTGGGGTTGTGGGTTCAAATCCCACACTGCTCCTTGTGACCCTAGGCAAATCACTTAATCCCTCAGTGCCCCAGATACATTACATAGAGTGTGAACCCACTGGGACAGATTGAGAAAAATGCTTTAGTACCTAAATAATTTGTAATCCACAGGATATGCAGAATGTAAATAAATAAATAAAAAAAAGTCAGAGCATGATTCTGGATTGGGACACTCCTGGAAGGGACAGAACTTGATCTGAAGTGTGTTACTGTACTCTGATGGAATGACACATCACTTGATCCCTGGGTCCTGAAAAGTCGTGCTAAGCCCCAAGACTGGTGCTTGGAATGTATTGCTCAGAAGCAAGGAGGTAAAAATCTTATTCTTCCATTTGATACATTTATTTTTAAAGATGAAGAACAGCTGCTGTCAGCATAAAAAGGGGGGGGGGGGACACCCTATGAACCATCCATAACCATTTGACTGCTGTATCATTGATGCAGGGAATCAAATCACTAACCACTTGTAACAGCTCTTTGATGTGTCCCGAGCAGGCAGACAGGAATTTTGAATTCTCATTCAGAGCAGCCTTTAAGATCACAGCACAAGCGGTTTCATCATATATATTCAAGGAGAGGTGACTTATTTTTTTTCCTTCCAACAAAGTTATAAAGGACAGCCAGAACATTCATAAATCAACTGTGTTACACTGTACCAAGAGCCATGCACACACCACCTTGGATTCCATGTCCAATTCCAATTCTACTTCTGCTAAAAACCTGTCTGAGCAGTAAATCAGAGGATCCCCCAACTCCTAGCTCCTACAGCAAGGTTACCTTGACAATGAGGTGATATTTTTAATGCTAACACAGGAATCCAGAGCATTTACCTCCTGTCACAGCCTTCGCTGGTTAAAAAAGCAGCAAAATTAAAAGCAAATTACATTTTTTTCCCCCAAAAAAAAGTTTTATTTCAATTTCAACACCGATGCAGGGGGGAGAGTAAGGTCCTGTCACAAGCAAACCACTGTCACATCTTTTCTTAAGCAGCAATGCACTTTCTGCCAACACAATGCAGCCAGTCCAGTTAAAAAGATATTTTCCTTTCCTTCGATTTCACATTTTTTTTTCTTTTACAAAATCGGTAGCTCAGTGCAATCCGACTAACAAGGGGTCCCTCTTAATTAGCAATTACCCCGAGAAATATTAATTAAAAAAAAAAAACAAAACAAACGTACAGGTAGGCAAGTAATAAGGAATCCCACTGAAGGACACAATAATGTTATATAAGTACAGCTGATTGTGCTTTTGTGTGTGTTATATATATATATGGTGCTTATTTAACCCCTTCGGAGAGAGGGATCACCCCGGCCACGCTCAGAATAAAGGAGGGGGGAGGGGGAATCGCGTTTCTCCTCCACCGTCTAGAATCAAAGCACCCACCACCAGTAACCAAACCGCTCCCCGACCAACCCACAAAAATGAGGCTCCAACACCACTCCCCAAATGCAACTGCAAAGCCACGATTTCGAGCTGAGCCCAAAATATACATTTATATTCAGCATTATTATTATTTTTTTTCTTTTTCCAACATAAAAAAAAATAAAAATCAATAAACCTGCACAAGGTGGGGACAAGGAGGGAGGGGGCAGCAGCAGGGAGATAGGCAGCAGCAAACCGGAGACCCAGACAACGTCTCAGCAGCCCCCTCCTCCTTCTCCTTCTCCTCCCCCTTCCCCCCCCCCCCACCCCCTAAAAGCCACAATAAAGACCTTGAAACACATCCTTTTTTCCCCCACTCACCTCCAGGGCTTCAAAAGTGACAAAGCTGGCCATGGCAAAGCCGTCTATGATGTCTTCTTCTGCCGAGGAAGACTCTTTCCTCTTCCTCCTGGGGCGCCTGGGTCGGGACGAGGATGGATTCCCATTGTCTTCCCTCTCCGACCCGGAGGAGGACAGCGAAGCCCGGGTCCGGGAAGCAGCCCCGCCGCCCGCCCCACCTCCTCCTCCTCGCCCCTCTCCGAAGCCGCCTTTGGATCGCCTCTCCCGGTCCCGCTCCGATTTGGACCTTCTCTTCCTCCGGAGCCCGTTGCACCGCCGTGCACCATCCATGGCTCCCCAGCGCGGCGATGCGCTTTAGCAAAAAAAAAAAAAAAAAAAAGAAACCCACCCCCTCCCTCTCTCTTTACCACCCCACCCCGTGCAAGAAGAGGAAAAGGGTGGGGGGAAAGAGTGGAGAAGAAGGGATTTCGAGGGAGGGAGGGAGGGGGGGGGGTTTATGGATCAAAAGGGATCGTAGTGCGATTCCACTGGAACACAGAGATTCCTCTAAGCTCAGCCAAGGCAAGCAATGGCTGATCACAGGTCTCCTTTGTAAAACCCTCACCGAGCAGGCAATAAATCAGAATAGCGGAATGCTTTGATCAAGAGCAGAGGCTCCGTCCAAACTGGGGCAGGATTGCCAGGCATTTTCGCACAATTGGATTCGACTGCAAGTCCACTTCCTCCTTTTCCACGGAGGAACTTCACAAAGAGAATCCACCCAGCCACCAAATGCATCCACCCAGGCGAAAAGTGGCCCTGGAATGAGGATTGAAAACCAAAACCAGCAAAACGGGCAGTGAGCGAGGTATAGAGGCAAAAGAGAGAAAAAAAAAACACAAAACCCCTCAGAGGCGAAACGCGTTAAAATAATCTTCAATGCACAATGCAAGCGCGATGTTCTTTTCTCACTGTTTTCCCAAGCAAAGGATCGGTGCGCGCCGTTATTCGGAGTCTATTCATTTGGTTTTAATTTTGCTCCAATATTCGGGATCAGGTAGTTGC
Source organism: Geotrypetes seraphini (assembly GCF_902459505.1). Lineage (NCBI taxonomy): Eukaryota > Metazoa > Chordata > Amphibia > Gymnophiona > Dermophiidae > Geotrypetes > Geotrypetes seraphini. The sequence goes on along the minus strand of NC_047098.1, from coordinate 57,755,637 downwards.
CCCCTGTCCGCTTCGGGACATCAGCAGCAAGGGGGGGGGACGCAAAAACCTGTTGACACCTTTTCCTCCCCCGATAAATCACGTGGGTAACTTTCCTACTCCCCACGTCCCCTCGTTTTCCCCCCACCATGCTATCCCACAGATTCGATACAGCACGAAATATGTCTCGCCCTTGGAAATAAGTCATGGGGGGCGGGGGATGTCCATCGCGCAAGCGCACAATAAAGAGAGGTGGGCGGGGTCCGTCCGGGACTGCTTCGGTAAATCTGGGAGGTTGAATCGGGCTCTTCACTTTTTAGCCGGGTTAGGACTTTTCTTACAGTTCTCCCTGTCTCGTACAGGACCTGAGCAAATTCTCTTCTCTGATATGCCTTTTGCTGAAAGAGCAGCTTGAATTGCACAGAAATATAAGGATAAAAGAACTAAATAAAGTGAAATTGCTCACGGTATTATTTATTGTAGCTACATATAGTATGTAATTACCATTTCTGTCACCCCTCCCTCTTGTCAGTGATGCTAAAATCAACCTTTGCTCTGATTTTGGAGGCTTTTTTCTTTGATTTTATAAATTTGATATTCACCCACCATAAAGTTTCAAAGCTGGAGCGTGGCGAAGCGAGGGAGGGTGGCAGTGCCCATCATCCTCTCACTCTTCACGGCTGCTGTTCGCGGTGCCCTCAGCACCATTCTGACATCACTTCCTAGTCCTGCAACCAGGAAGTGACATCAGAACAGAGCCTAGGCCAGCATAAGCAGCAAGTGGAAGATGCTGCTCCCAACAGCAAACTTTGAAAGAGGTGGAGGAGGAGAGGCAATGGCATCCCCTGAGAAGACAGCACCCAGGGCAGTCTACCCCTCCTGCTCCCCCTTACTACACTACTACAGCGAGTGATGGTTTGGCTGTTTAGGGCTCCCCTCTAGAGAATGACACAGGGACAAATTTTTTCCCCATCCCGGCAGTATTTTCCCATCCCATCCACATCAGTTCTTTTTCGGTCCATGCCCTATTCTTGCAAGCGCCGTCCTCATCTGCGCAAGCCTCAAACACTTTAAAATCATAAGTGTTTGATGCTTGTGAGGTTAAGGCAGCGCTTACAGGGATGGGGCAGGGACAGCAACAAAAGTTGTGGGGATGGGACAATTGAGTTCCTGCGAGGATGGAGAAAAATTTGTCCATGTGTCATTCTCTACAATGCACCATTCTAGAAATCAAAATGTAGTAAAAGTGAGCCAAGTAAAGGACAATCAAGCCATTGTGACATCACTGATGAGGTTGGCTCTTAGGCATTGGTGGAATGAGGCATTGTGACATCACTGATGAGGTTGGCTCTTAGGCATTGGTGGAATGATGCATTGTGACATCACTGATGAGGTTGGCTCTTAGGCATTGGTGGAATGAGGCATTGTGACATCACTGAGGAGGTTGGCTCTTAGGCATTGGTGAAATGAGGCATTGTGACATCACTGATGAGGTTGGCTCTTAGGCATTGGTGGAATGAGGCATTGTGACATCACTGATGAGGTTGGCTCTTAGGCATTGGTGGAATGAGGCATTGTGACATCACTGATGAGGTTGGCTCTTAGGCATTGGTGAAATGAGGCATTGTGATGTCACAATACCAGCTCTGGTTCTCAGAGGCTGAAACTTTTCACACTATTTATTTATTCAATTTTCTAGACTGCTCTCCTAAGTAAAGAATGACACGGGGACAAATTTTTTCCCATCCCCGTAGGAACTCAATTTTCCTTTCCTGCAAGTTCTTTTCCTGTCCCTGCCGCA